>NC_138918.1:1783976-2122654 GCF_965231255.1 Vanellus vanellus | reverse complement strand
GGGTAAATGGGAAAAAAGGAAAAGAAAAAAGGGGGAAAAAGGGGGAAATGGGAAAAAAGGAAAAGAAAAAAGGGGGAAAAAGGGGGGTAAATGGGAAAAAAGGAAAAGAAAAAAGGGGGGGAAAAAAGGGGGGTAAATGGGAAAAAGGAAAAGAAAAAAGGGGGGGAAAAAGGGGGGTAAATGGGAAAAAAGGAAAAGAAAAAAGGGGGGAAAAAGGGGGGTAAATGGGAAAAAGGAAAAGAAAAAAGGGGGGGGAAAAAGGGGTAAATGGGAAAAAAGGAAAAGAAAAAAGGGGGGAAAAAAGGGGGGTAAATGGGAAAAAAGGAAAAGAAAAAAGGGGGGACAAAAGGGGGGTAAATGGGGAAAAAGGGGGGAAAAAAGGGGGGTAAATGGGGAAAAAGGGGGGAAAAAAGGGGAGTAAATGGGGAAAAAAGGAAAAGAAAAAAGGGGGGAAAAAGGGGGTAAATGGGAAAAAAAAAGGGATGAAGCAGTATTGTGTGTTGGCTTTAATGTTGGTGTGAAGCAGCTCAGCAAATCTGACGCAGAAGCGCGGGGAGCTGGCGGGAGGCAGGCGAGGCGCTGGCCCTGGGGTTACCGCTGCTGGGTCATCATTGCTGCTGCCGTCATCCGCTCGTTAGCGCTGCTGAAGTTCGGAAGCGGAGGCACAGACACGCGGCACTACGGCGGCGCGTGCGGGTGGGCTGCGGGGATCGGCGCGCGCCTGTCCCACTGCCACCGTCACAGCGGCCAGCCTGGCCAGAGGGATGGGAGAGGCTGAATTAAGCAGGAATTAGGCACCTTGGGAGTAAATCCTGCGGTTTGAAGGGACAAACCCAACGGCGGTGATGAGGGTTACTGCGGCGAGGAGCGTCCGTGGTCGCTTCGAACCTGCGGGGGCGGGTGGTGCCGCGTATCGCTGGAGTCGGGTAGAGGGTCACCGTCCCATAAATAAGAAGTTACGATGTGCTGCGCGATCCTTGAGTCATCAGGGTGTAAAATATTGCTTCCCGTAAGTCAGGGTGAAGCAGCCGAGGCACAGCAGTGCCGAGTGGCAGACGGGCTGATGGAGGCTGTTCCAGGCAGGTCTGGATAAAGAAAGCAGCAAATCCCAAACTGGGGCACCAGCGCATCCCCCTTTGCCAGAAAACTGGCAAAACAGAACTATTTTCCTTCTCTTACAGAAAGCTGCGGCAGCATTTAACCCACTGGAAATGAAAAGCATCGCGGAGGGAACTTCCTTGGAAAGCAACTAATGGCTGCAAGGAAAGTCTTTCATCAGAAACTCGGGTTTCTGCTGGAAAAAAAAGCAGATTGATGGAAAAGTTTTGGCTCGCCCTCATGCTCATGCAGTGAAGGGCAGAGTGCCTCCTGCCCAGCTAATTGCAGCCTAATAGCGATCGTAATTTTGACTGCTGGCCTGTGTACATAAGCAGCTGCTCCGATGTCCAGGTGGTGTAAAATGCACTCATAAAAAATTTGAACCATCTGGCTAAATTAGTCCTGCTCTACAGCTTAATAAGTTTCTAATGGAGATACATTTGATTTAATTATGACTATTTAACAAATCCAGCCGGTACTTTGCTTTTGGAGTTGAGTTACAGCCTATGTTTCCTAGACTTCCAGTCCCTAAAGGGCTCCAGGAGAGCTGGGGAGGGACTTTTTACAAGGGCATGGAGTGATAGGATGAGGGGGAATGGCTTCAACCTGGAAGAGAGGAGATTGAGATGAGATATTGGGAAGAAATTCTTGGCTGTGGGGGCGGTGAGCCCCTGGCGCAGGGTGCCCCGAGCAGCTGTGGCTGCCCCATCCCTGGAGGGGTTCAAGGCCGGGTTGGACGGGGCTGGGAGCGACCTGGGCTGGGGGGGGGTGTCCCTGCCCAGGGCAGGGGGTGGAACGGGATGGTCTTTAAGGTCCCTTCCAACCCAAACCATTCTATGATTCTATGACTTGCTTATATAATTTAGTTTAATTTTAGTCTTACTATTTTAACCCTGCAATAACCCTGCCAGCTGCCATGCGGAGCATCTTTTCCTGGCCCAGGCTCCAGCGATAGGAAGTGTGGCTTAAGCGTGACTTCTAGGCAGGGAGGGGAAAAGAAGGTCTTCCCGTTAGGTCTATCTAACCAGAGTTGTAACACAGTGAATTTGAAAAGGGATATTCAGTTGGGACACCTGCCGAGGTGCTTCACCGTAGCTTTTTGCCTGGTCTCATTTGTTTCCGGAGCACTTCCCCCCCTCCCCGCCCCCCCCCCCCCATGCTTTGGTGCTCCTCTTGCATCCGCCGCGGCCCCTGCGCTGCCGGCAGAGGAATCCTGCAGCCCCCGGCGCTTCCCAGGGCTCCCGCTCCTCCGAACCACTCACAGCCTTTTGTGCTTTCAGATCTTCGGCCCTTTTCATCTGAACCTCTTCGATTGCCCCATCAACATTAATGAGGTGGTTTAATATGCACCTACAAGCTAGGAAAACTGTCAGGATTCCTCATTTACAGGTGACAAAAGTACAGAATAGAGAGGAAAAGCGAATAGTGGGAGGTTTCCTGGTCCTAGTCTTCCGCTTTAAGCGTTGCATCGCGCTTTCTGTTGATGCAGAGCGGTTCCCTCGATGACCTTCATTATATTGTTGATTCATGTGATTTAGGCGAATGAAATTATCGGGAGTTACTTAGCCAGAGAGTCAGGCGGCCTAGACGTTTCCACGCTCTTGGTTTTGCTTTGTTTTTTAAATTTAATTGCTAGAATGATTCAAGCCTTGATTTAAGGGGATAATCAGATATTCGGGTGTTCCTGAGATGAAGCACTATTCCTACAGAAATTGTCAGACAGTTGAAAAATAAATGGTATGTCGCGTGGGAAAAAATGGGAGCTGGATGCTTTTGGGCATACGGGCGTACGCGTGGACCCGCAAATACCCCCGGCTGGC
Source organism: Vanellus vanellus (assembly GCF_965231255.1). Classification (NCBI taxonomy): domain Eukaryota; kingdom Metazoa; phylum Chordata; class Aves; order Charadriiformes; family Charadriidae; genus Vanellus; species Vanellus vanellus. The sequence goes on along the minus strand of NC_138918.1, from coordinate 2,119,736 downwards.
AGGCTGCCAAGCAGCCGCGCAGGACCAGCCCATCGTCCCCCGTAGCCTGCAGAAGCGGCAACTAGGTGGGCAACTGCTGGGAGCTGTCGGACATCTCTAAGGGGGGCCGATGCTGAGCACGCCGGAGGGGCGCGGGAAGCGCCCGGGTAGGGGTTTCTTCAGAGTCAGGCGTTCCGTTGGCACGCACAGGGATTGCAAACCTTTTACATCCCCGAAAAACAGAAACAAACCTGCCGGGGAAGCGGGGAAACGTATGGCTGCGTGCTGGATCCGGCCCATATGGCGCAGTATTACGGACACAGGAGCGAACGCCACGACGGTGGTGCCGATTTTCCAGCTCACCGGTGGGCGGTTGTAATCCTGGCGGGCAGCACCGGGGGGCACGGTCCTGTGGTGAACTCCCGTGATGTGTGCCGCCTTCTATTGCTGGTTAATTGTTCTCGTGTAATTGTCTTTGAATTGTCTCTTGCTTTCTTCTGCGCCTGCAGAGCCGCAGGTCTCCCCGCTGGCGGGGGCTCTGTCTGCCCGAGCTGTGGGCGACGGCTTTAGCTCCTCCGTACCCTCACCGGGTATCTGGGCTCCTTCAGAAAACACGACCGTAGGAATTGCATTTGCTGTTGAGAAACGCTGCACTAATTTTATGATAATTAGATAATAAGGGAGGAGGATGGGGGTTACTCCAAATGAATCATAGAATCATAGAATCATAGGGTTGGAAGGGACCTCTGGAGATCATCTAGTCCAACCCCCCCACCAGAGCAGGGCCACCTTAGAGCAGGTTGCACAGGACCGCGTCCAGGCGGGTTTGGAATGTCTCCAGAGATGGAGACTCCCCCACCTCCCCGGGCAGCCTGTGCCAGTGCTCTGCCACCCTCAAGGTAAAGAAGTTCCTCCTCATGTTTAGGTGGAACTTCCTATACTCAAGTTTGTGCCCGTTACCTCTTGTCCTGTCACTGGGCACCACCGAAAAGAGCCTGGCCCCATCCTCCTGGCACCCACCCTTGAAGTATTTATAAGCATGGATCAGGTCCCCCCTCAACCGTCCTTTTTCCATACTAAAGAGACCCGTTTCCCTCAGTCTTTCTTCATAAGAGAGGTGTTCCAGTCCCCTGATCATCATAATCATCATAAATGATGCAAATCCGTCCCCGGGGGGGGGGAGGGGGGGGTTTCATGGGAGAGCATGGCACCACGGGAATTCGCAACAGATGCGTTTTGATTAAAACCAAAAGAAACTGAAAATATGAGTCAACGGTTTATCACGCCTGAGGTTGACTCAGATATTTTTGGGGGCTGCAAGAGCTGCTGGCTGCACCCCGTGCCTCTCGCCGCCCTGCCCTGCCTCTCGCATCCGCGGGCGGGCGCTCCCGGGGGACAGCGGGAGGTCGCCCGGGGCCGAGCCCACGTCAGGCGCTTGAGCAGCCAAACTCCAGCGGGAGAACTGAATCTTGAGACTGAGCCACTTCGAGCTGGACGGGCATCGTCGGGGACGGCCGAGGCTTTGCCCAGCACGTCTCTTAGGAAGCTGGGAGTACCGCGTGGGTACCCCAGGGCTGGGGGGCTGTTTTCAGGCTGGTGTTTCTCCAGCTTCTTGATCCATCTGCCAAATACCCCGACTATTGTGGGATGCACAAAACCCGACACCAAGTTCCGCATTTCAATTTTTTCAATTTTTTTCAATTTTTTCTTTTTTTTTTTTTTTTTTTGGTAGCAGGGTAACCGCGGCGTGTTTCCCATAGCGTCGCAGTGAATTTCTAACGGTGGTGTTCGTACCCCTGTGATTTCGTGGCTCTTTTGTTTGCGTGGGAAGGACGCGCGGGTGGGATTGCGCGCGCTGGGGGCGGTGCGTGGGGTCACAGCGGTCCGGAGGAGCTGGGGCTGAGACCAGGGTTACGCACTGGTTTCGGTGTCTTTGAACTGGAAAGCTCTGGGGTTTGTTGGGGCTTGGTGGCTGAGTGCTGTACGTCCAAGAAAAGCAGATTTTATTTTATTTTTTTGGCAGCTGGCAAGCTGGTGAAGGTGGATGAGGAAGGGAGTGTTGGGGGATCAGCTGAGAACCAGGCTCTCGTGGTCCGGCCTCGAGAGCAAACGCCGGGTCCGCATCTCCGGCCAGGGGCCGTTCGCGGGAGGCTGCGCCAGGCGGGTTCGGGGTTTTCTAGAGCTGAGGGTGTCGGATGAAGGTGCAAAAGAAGTCTCTCCTCGGCAATCCCCCTGTCTTTTAGGTTTTAAAGCTTTTGGGCAATTTTGCTGTGAGAAAGCCGACGGCACGCACCTGATGTGAGAACGGGAAGAGCTTGAAGTAACATTTGCCTATCAAAAAAAGAAAAAAAAAAAAAAAAAAAAAAGAAAAAGTCAAAGCATCAAAGCAGTAATTGAAAAAGGGAAGAAAAACACTTGAGTACATCAAATGTCTGCTAGTGTTTGATGCTCTGAGCACGAGTACGTTCGCTCTCCACCCTCCCCTTGTGTGTTTTATTAATAACCTCTGAACTTGCACTAGGAGGTGAGCTCTCCGGGACAGGGAGATGCAGCCCTGGCTGCAGCTCGGGGCCGCTCTGGATCCCATGGGGTGAAGTAGGACATGGGAAAAGCCCCCAGGAGCGGCTCCTTGTCTGCAGCCATCGGGACCCGGAGCGGGTTCCAGAGCCGAGTTCAGCCGTAGCGCTGCCGCAGCACCGGACACCTCCGACCTGCTCCGAACCTACACTGAGTGCTTTATTAATGTGCGAGAGCGGAGGATTAGAGGTCAATCTGCCGCTGTTGTAAACTGGCACGTGTAAGCGTAACATCAGCACTTGCTTGATCATAGAATCATAGAATCATTTAGGTTGGAAAAGACCTTTAAGATCAAGTCCAACCGTTAACCTGGTACTGCCAAGCCCACCACTAAGCCATGTCCCTCAGCACCACCTCTGCACATCTGTTAAACGCTTCCAGGGATGGTGACTCCACCACCTTCCTGGGCAGCCTCTTCCAGTGCTTGAAGACCCTTTCAGGGAAGACATTTTTCCCAATATCCAGTCTAAACCTCCCCCGGTGCAACTTGAGGCCGTTCCGTGTACATCCAAGACTCTTGCGTGGACCTTGGCTACCGCAGGGTTCGAGCTGGAGATCTGTAGGGCCGCCGGCAAACGGAGCCTTCTGCGCTCGGCAGGATGTCGTTAGCATCCGTCCGGAGTGTGCGTCTGCTCGAGCGCTCACACCCGCCGGAGGCATTTCCTCCGCCTTCCCCTCTGCTGCCGAGCAGCGTGGTAGCTCAGAGCCTCGGCACACACCAGGGGCTCGGTGAAGGCCCCGGCAGGACCAGGCACCCAACGCAGCCTCAACAACGGGCGTAAAAATGGAAGAAGAATAGCATCGCCTTCAGTCCCCCAAGTGTGTACCCAGGGAGGAGCCGCCTGGGAACTGCCTTCCCACAGGGAAGCACCCAAATCCTTACCCTTTTAGCCGGAAGGCGCCGAGTCTGCTCTACGGAGAGAGTTTTTGACAGGCTCTTAGTAAATAAGTCGGGTTCCCTGTCCCGTCCCCCCCCAACCTGCTGTAGCCGCCCTGGGAATTGGCACCGTTCGTAAGAAATGCTGCGACTGGGCCGGGCAGATAGGCGCCATGCCAAGACAAGATGCCTTCTGGTTGGCCTAGGAAGAGTAAAAATGTTGGGTTTAGTATGGAGAAAAAGACCTACTTGGAGGAAGTTATGAAAGAAAAAAAAAAAAATAAAAATAAAATCACACAAATACGTCTGTGAAACTTGGCCGCTGTACAGCGGCGGTGCCGAAAATAGCTGCAAAAACGGGGCTGCGCCCTGGTGAGCAAAGCTTGAGAGCGCTGCGGCTTCTGCTGAAGCGTGAGGAGCACGGGGTGACGGGAGGGAGGTGATGCCACGTCTCATGGCGAGGGCTCGCTCCGTCCTGAGGAATTCACCTGCTCTGGCACCTTGCGTGTTTGAAGGTCAACTTGCATTTATTGGCTTTGTTTTTACACGGGTTCAAAAGGTATTTGCGTGAACTTTGGAAGAAGAAAAAACCAAACCATAAGCAAATGAAACACATTCTTCACAGGAAATTTTGACATAATTACTGTGACTCAACTGATTAATATTAGCCGTATTACATAACTGTTGGTCTTGACGCTTCTTATCTTTTCTTGCGAGTGTGCTACGGGGCATTAGCAGAGATAAAAGAATGTCAGGTATGACGCTGAAAATCCAAATTTTCAGGTTTTTCAGTCACCTTGTCAATATACAGCGTAGGAAAGGTCTCCACTGAGCCCCACGCCAGGGGCAGTCGCCCCCCGTGGTGCTCCTCAACACCAAAAGGCGGCAGGGTGCCCCGGGAAGCAGGGTTTCATCCCTTGGGAACGGGCGCATTCCCAGCGGTGAACATCCATGGGGTAGCACCAGGTTTTAATTAAAGGTTAAATAGATTGTGCTGCGCTATAAGCAATGCGGTCTGGCTAAGGACTCCGACCACGGAAGTGGAGTCAGGAGATGCAAAAATTACTCAGAAACTTCATGGCTTGGTGGTAGCTCAGGTGGACACAGGGCACAGTCGGGCTGAGCAGAAATTAAATATTTCAGCTCATTTCAACAAGAGAGATGTTCTTTTGTGTTGTTTTTTCATTTGTTTATTTTTTTTAATAAACACAACGATGGGGTGACTTAAGCAAAATTCCAATGTACTTGTGGGAAATTCCCTTTTGATCTAAATCATGTTTTCTGAGACAAAAGCGCTGTGATGACAAAGTTCCAAACAACTCAGATTTCAGCATTTGTTTGAGTTATTTGAGACAAACGATGCTCTGCACATCAGAGTGTTTGATTTCATCTTGTTTCCTGCTGTAACCGAGTGATCCCTGTATGTCCGTATGCTTCTTATTGCCAGTCAGTGGCGTGGGCTGGGTGCGAGGTGCAAGTGACAGATGCCGTGAGAGCGATGCCGCTTTATACGACTTTCCATTAGCTACAGCACCAAGGAGGACTGCCACCGGCCACCGCTCTTGTAAAGAAGCTGTTGGTTTGGGGTTTTTTTCTTCTCCATCAGCCTGAGTCGAGCAGTGGGTCCTACAGGACCTTTCTTCCCTTCCTGCCTGCCGGGGACTCTTCTCAACGCAGCCACCAGGGAAATTGTACAGGGAAATTCAGCCTAAACGTATAATACACAAATACAGGGTAGAAGTGCAGCTGCTTCCCAGGACAACGCGTGGGTCAATCCCGGCGGAATGTAAGTGGCTGAGAAGCGATCGAGCTTCTCCAAAGGCTTGTCCTGGAGTTTATGATGTCGGCTATTTCCACCTTTCTCTTTAGTGGCTCTGCCTTTTCTTAGTGACAGAGTAACTGCTCCCAGCTGTCAAAAAAAAAAAAAAAAAAAAAATTATATATGTAAAATCTAGCCTTCGAAACTGTTTACCCGGTGACTGAGGAAAGTCCATCTGCTGTTGTGAGCCATCTTCCCAGGTAGCACAGCTCAAAGTCTTGGAGGCTGTCCTTTAAATGGCGGTCACGCTGGCTGTCACCTCGAAACATTTTGCATAGGGAAATAACCTGTGAAATAGGAATACGGGCAATTCTGATGTAGAGGACAACAGGAAGAGGAGCCGGGCTGAGGAAACCGAGGAACATGTGTGCACTGTAGGACCTCTGTGTTCCTGCGTGGGAGATCCCTATGTCCTGAAAATGGTACCGTCCCTTTGGAGGTAAAGAACCTGTTTAAGCGGGCGGTGGAGGCACCTGGTTGTGGCTGCACGGGGAAACACCGTTGAGAAAAGAGACCTTAAAGAAGGGGTTGCCTTTCTATGCCATTCGTCGAAATCGTTATTCCAATGTCACCGACTAGAGGCTTTGCAAGAATTTGTCCTTTTGTTTTTCCAGTATTATTCTGTCTGACGGCTGTTGCTTATTAATATTAATTAATATTATTAATATTAATATTATTGATATTATTAATACTAATTAATATTCTGTCTGACGGCTGTTGCTTATTAGTGTAGTGTTGTTCAAGAAGTTTTCAAGGAGGGGGGACGTCCAGCTGACTGTTGACAGGATACCATTAAGCGGCGCCTTCACCGCTATTAAAGAAAAGAATCTGAAATACATACCAAATACAAAGTTTGTAGAGGACCAGAACAATCTGACTTACTGCTTGTTATTTACATTCCCTTTTCCAGAGAGTGACAATGCCGAAAATAAAGGAGAGGAGCCACTTTGCAGAATTTCCATCGGTTTTGCAGATTGAATTTCAAATTTATAGAAATCTGCCCCGGGAAGGGGCCACTGGCGAAGCTGAGGGCTCGTCCGTCCAGCCGGGGTCCCAGGGAGCGGCCAAAGCTGGAACCAGTGCCCGATGTGTTCGGGGTCTGGTGGCTCACCAGGACTTTGGTTCGAGGCATCAGACTCTAATCAGTAAGTTTTGGGAGATGCGCATGGACCATCTTGAATAGTGTCTGTCTGTCGGGAAGGAGCTGGTCCGTCTGCCCACTCACGTCAACGGTCCCATGTGCTGGAGAGGATGCAGGTATGAAACTGGCCTTTTCCTCCATCAAATAAAACACTTTTAAATCAAATTCTGTGCATATACTAAAAAACCCAAAGGAAAAAATCTGATTACGGGAGATGAACACTATGGTTAAGCTGTCTTCGAGGTGGGGGGGGGGGGGAGGAGGATCTGTGTCGTTCCCCCTCTTCTGTCTCATTGCGTTTTGGAAATCGCTCAGTCTCTTTGCATCGCCGTGGCCGTCCCTCCTCCTCTGGGGTAACCACAGCTTGCTTGCTCACAGGGTGCTGGGAGGGGAACTTCAGGCCTGGGTGCTGGATGCGCGCCTCGAAGCGGAGCGCTGCGTGCTGGGCTGGGCTCGGCGGCGCCAGGGGAAGCAGCCTGGGGGAAAGGTATGAGCCGGAGAAATAAGCGGTGCTTCGAAAAAGCTGCCGCAGGCTCCGAGCAAGCTGAGGAGGGGAGATCCGGAGATGGAGCCCCACGAAAGCGCGGGAGCCGCCGTGCGGACGGGCGCCCGGGAGCGTCGCTGCTGGAGATGCGGCTCCTGGGGGGGAGTCGGGGTTTGGGGGGCACCGTCTCTGTGCCCCCATCTCTGACGCCCTGACCCCCGCTTTTATTTATAAACCCCGTCCGGGTGCTGCAGCCTGTTGAGTAGTGTATCCGGGAAATAATCAGCCAGAGGCTGGAGCTTGTCCCCATGTCCATCTCTCAGATCTTCAGCAGCACACAACTCCCCGGTGCGCTTCACATTGCTCATTATACACAACTTGCTGGAATTTTATTGCTTAGGTAGCCATAAACTCTGGAGCTTCGGCTACCTCCTCACTCTCTTCCCAGCCAGAGGCGAGCCCTGCATTAGTCGCTCCGTGACGCTCCAAGCCAGCGCGCAGGACGAGGCGTGGGCAGCCGGAGAGTCCCAGCGCCGTCGGACACCTCCAGCGGGTTCTTATTACAAGCCGGACGGTGTGCGAGGTGTGTCCTGTCCGGGCGTTTAAACTTATCTCGGGTGATGGGGAGAGCACATCTTAGACGGTTAAAGCACCTTAAGACAGCGCAGGAGGGGAGAGAGATGGGAAATCATTTTCCCTGGTGAGCTGGGCAGGCTGGAACGGATAAACTTTTGGGAAGCAAAGACTGTGGCAAGGACTCCCGCAGCTGCTGGTGGAGGGCTACAAAAATCTCAGGCTCCCTCGTCGCACTTTTGGACTGCAAGGAGAGAAATTTTGTCTTGGAAATGACTTCAGGGCAGGAGCGTTAGGAAAATGCCGTTCTCCGTCTTCACGTCTTTCCGTGCTGAAGCCTTCTGCAAGGCAGAGCCCGCCGTCCGCCTCACAGGGGATGGTTTCTAGTGCGAGGAAGACCATGGCGCATTCCCCCCGTAAGGGAATGTAGCCTGAATAAGGTTGTGAGACGAGAGGGTGGTTGTGAGACGAGAGGGTGGTTGGCAGGGTGTAGCCAGACCTGCCAGAGGTTGCTTCAGTCACAGTGTTTGGAAAAGAGTTTTATAAAATATACCAAAGGTAACACGCTGTCAGCTGTCTTCATAGAACAGAATCACAGAGTGGTTTGGGTTGGAAGGGACCTTAAAGACCATCCAGTGCCACCCCCTGCCCTGGGCAGGGACACCTCCCCCCAGCCCAGGTTGCCCCAAGCCCCGTCCAACCTGGCCTTGATGCTGCCAGTGTTGTAAAAACATATATATATATATATATATATACACACCCCCACACCCCCCCCCTTGCAGGGAGAATGGATATCAGCAGGTGAAGAAATGAATACGCTTTGGCAAAGACGGAATACTTTTCATAAGCTGAACCAGAATAATAACAGTAACACCCAATATGTTAACGTTTTCCCTTCCTTACAGCGCTGGATGCATGGTTTACGCCCAGAAGAGGCATGGCGTGGAGCCATGGGAAACCTCCCCCGCGGCCCTGGGGATGCGGCGGCGGTTTCTGGTGGAGCGGCAGTTGACGGTCCGCACCCGCAGCAGCGCCGGGGCTCCCCGCCGGCGGCTGGGCGATGGCCCAGGGAAAGCTCTCATCACCCGGCGGCTGTTGGGTGTCTGACGTGACACGGGGACGCCGCAGCGGAAGGTGGAAGAAGGACGGTCGAGTTAGTCCTGAATCTGAATGCAGGTTCACGGCCACGTGCTCTGCAACTGGTAGAGATTAAGATCTGCGGGTTTGGCATTTGGTGTGCGTTGTGGAGCCAGCACACGGCCTGGCTCTGCTCCGCGTGGGAGCTCTGGGAACGCTGGCGTGCCAGGTGTGTACTTTTAGGTCACTTCCAGAGAAGCGGGTTCGTTTTGATGGAACCAGGCAACCGCCTGGGCGCTCAGCCGTGTTGTGATGGGGATGGAGGGCGGTTTCCACCTTACATCGTCTCCCTCTGGAGGGTTTTGACCTTGCTCACAGCTCTGTTACTGCTGGATTTATCTTCACTGACGTTCAGACTCTGACCCTACCAAGATCATTATCAGCCCACCTCTGGATTTCGGTGGCCAAACGCTCAGAAGCAGGGGCCCCTTCTGCCGAACACAAAATAAAGACCAACCTGTGCCGAACTAATTCATCCCTCTCTTCAGAAGGTCTCTTTGCTTTCCTGGAACCACCTGCTTCATGAGAATTTGGGCTTTTGAATGCATTAGGCATGTAGAGCTCTCATTCCCGTGGGGACGTGGCGGGATGAATGCGCGTGTTGTATCTTGATAATCTGCTCTTCTGGGGTTGTCAGACTTTTTGAAGGAGGTTTGAAATGGGGACCAGTTTTATCTCACACGAGGCAGTGGGTCCTCTGTGCAGCTCCACACAGATTTCTTAACCTAAAATAGAGTGTTATACCCTAATCAGATATTATTTAGAAAGTATTCGGTAAGTAACACCTGCTGCACTGAAAATTAAATTAAGGGTGTTAAATAGGAGTTTAAAGAAAACAGGTTTGGGGGGAAAATATATCTTTGAAGATACCTGTTTTAGTTCAGATTTCAAATTTAAATTTCCTCAGAGATGTTGGCAGGATTCATTTCTCCTTTGCACATGTAACATATTTGTTCATCTATGCCATGATACAGCTGGAATACAGCAAAAGCTGAATTCAAGATATGAAACTGGAGGAGACCATATTTCATACTGCATAAAATGCACCTCTGGAATTTTCAGTTCTTCTTTTCTGCAGTATTACCAATGCCTTTATAAAGTATCATGGGAGGTGAGATTAAAAAAAAAAAAAGAAAAAAAAAAGAAAAGAAAAAAAAGAGAAACCCCTGTGGCTTGGATATATTCACTTCAAGTTTGTGGTTAATATTTCCCAGGCTGCCTAGAGGTGAGCATAAGTTCAGTCATCGCACCGCTGCTTCACCAGTCTCTGCTGCTGTTTCTAAATGACTCTGATAAAAGATTGTGAAAAATGGACCTGTGGTAAGTTGCATCATCCTTGTTATGCATTTTAAGATGAGGACACAACACGAGCTGCCTGCCCGGGTCACGCTCAGCCTTCCCTTGCACTCCTCCTCCATCCCCACCGCCGGCGCGGTGCAGCCCACGGTGGGTGCGAACCCGCTGCATTCTGCTGCGAATTAATTGCGCAACCGTGCATAGAACCGTCGAGGTCGGAAGGGACCTTTAAGGTCATCGAGTCCCACCATCAGCCCAATGCTGCCAAACCCACCGCTAACCCACGTCCCTCAGCACCGCGTCTGCCCCTCTGTTAAACACCTCCAGGGATGGCGACGCCACCCCTGCCCTGGGCAGCCTGTCCCAATGGTTGATGACCCTTTCCATGAAGAAATTTTTCCCAATATCCAATCTAAACCTCCCCTGGCACCACTTGGGGCCGGTTCCTCTTGTCCTATGCTGGTTTTCTCCTTTGCACTAGGAATTTCGCATTAGCTAGCGGTCGCGGAGGTGCCAGATTTCTCTTTGATGAAAGATCAAAAGCTTAACTAGGCACCGAGCCCAGTGGCGGCTCCGGGTGGAAGTCCACAGCCACTGTGCACAGGACCTCCATCTGCTACACGTGTTCGCGTGGTGGGAGACCGGCCCGAAGCGAGAAATCCTGGAACAGCGCTTCGCCTTCCCACTGCCTCTGCCCTGAACTGTGCAACTGCTCTTTAAACCCCTTTCTTCCCAAAACACGTAGAGCTTTTTCCTTCTTAATCTTTGAGAGGTTTTACTTCAACCTCATTAAACTTCGCTGCCAAAATCCAAAGCAGGTTGAGATGAAGCAGCCGATAGGTGGGAATACGAGTGATGAAGAAATGCTTGCAATAAAACAGCCTCTCCGGATGCACCTTAAAACAACGTACATCACCGTGGGCTGCAATAGGAAGAAGCGGGGAGTCCCTGTTGGGCCGAGTTCTCTCAGAAATTCAAGCGAGGCCGGGCTCTGGGTACAGCCGGGGCCGTTGGCTGCTGGCTGGTTGCGTGCAGTTGGTTGCTGTGGTGCTGGGATATATTCGTGTGTTTTTATTTGTATGTAAATATAAGAAAGCAGAAACGTAAACCCTCCCGTGCACTTGGCTATTCTGAAATAAACCCACACAACCGCATATTTTGAGGGAGGTAACGTTAAGGTTGGAGTAAAAACCTCTGAAAGGTTAAGAAGGAAAAAGCTCGGTGTAGTGTGGAGCATCCCTGCTCGTGGCTTGTGCTGTCCCCACGGGTTACGTTGTTCTGGAGGTACCCTGTGATCCCCGCACGGCACCCACATCCCAGAGCACCTCCCGGGGCTTTGGGCGTACGTTGGGTCCCCCAGCCAGGGAGCTCCGCTGCTGGGTAGGAGTTCGGTGCTCATTTGCACTGGCGCTTCTGCGACGCTGCCGTGGTGCTTCCCGGCAGCCGTCTGCCTTTGGGCACCAAACTGCAACGCGTCACCTGCCCCTGCAGTGCTCTTTCTGTGTCATCCTTCTATCATTACGCATTCTTTTACTAAACCAAAAGAGTCCTTAAAACCTGGTACAAGTTATGGATAGTTTGTTGTTTTTTTTTTTTTCAGTATTTTCTGTCCTGGGTAGAAAACAAGGGAATTTTGGCAGCGGTGAACCGCACTTTGCAAGTGAGAGGTTACTTTCCCTGTTGCAGTTTTTGCACAAAAGGGAAAATGATCCGTTAAATAAGAATCAGTCCCCGCGCGATGGTGTGTTTCCGTCGTCACCCTGACACCCTTGGCAATGGGGAGCTGGCCCGGACCTCTCACTCTCCCGCTCGTAAAGCAGGAGCGATGGTGTGGGAAAGGAGGTGCCTGGATGTGAAACCAGCTGAGAAATATCCCGGCCACTTCTCCTTTCCCATCAGTAGATATTGCTTCAGTTCCCGTTTCCTAACACTGCCTCTTTCATCGGCTTCAGGCCCTTTTCACCAGTTGCTTGCCAAGGATTTCTGAGCCTTGGACCAAGACATACTTTGGCTAATTTAAATTAAATCTTTGACATTACTATTGCATTTTGTCTTTAGATGGGCATTTATCATCCTCGCTATGAAATGTTTCCCCCTTTTATGACTACAAGCGATACAAGCTAGAGTAAGGTATTTACACCATGCTATCTGAGGGGCTCTGGCCATGGAAATAATCTCTGTCCTCCTCTCCTCTTGCCTACACCTGACTTTTCCCCGCTCTTCCTTCTAGCTAGACCCTTCTGCCAGCTTTCTCCTCCATCAAACCTTGTGCCACTTCCCTCTCCTTTAATATCAAAGTAAACCAGACACCAACTGGTATCTCAAATACCCTGTGAAATGTGCGACTCTCAGACCATTAGAAAATTGCTCGGACACTTGCAGCGACTCGGACTGGACTTGGCCGAGCAGTACCTGAAGTCGTACTCCCATCATCTCATGGCTATATCACTGCTTCTGCAAGTTTCTGTCTTTTTGCCCGTTTAATTAGTGCTGGTTCCACCACAGCGCCCAGAGGCCTCCTTCTCCACCAGGGATGGTGCTGCCATTTTGGGATGGTAGTGCACGGGAGCGAGGATGGAGCTGAAAGCCATTCTTCTGATGGTGCAACACATGCCCGGGGTCTGCGTGTTAATTCTTGCTCCTATGGTGCTTGTGCTTTCCCTCCCCCAGGCTGTGAGACCAAACACACCTCGTAGCTGCACAGAAACTATCTCAATTCGGTGCTGATTTTGGCCAGGAGCCTTGGTATTGCTTCAACATTAAAAAAATCAGTAAGAATTTGCTTGTTTCCAAGACAGCCTTCATCGGGCACTACCAGAGAGGAGCAGATTCAGCCCCGAGCCACCTTTGGGCTCCAACAGCCCAAGGCTGCATCCCCGAGCGGTCCTGGCTGCATCCCTGAGCGGTCCCAGCTGCATCCCTGAGCCGGTCCCTGCTGCATCCCTGAGCCGGTCCCTGCTGCATCCCCGAGCTGGTCCCTGCTGCATCCCTGAGCCGGTCCCTGCTGCATCCCCGAGCGGTCCTGGCTGCATCCCTGAGCTGATCCCTGCTGCATCCCTGAGCCGGTCCCTGCTGCATCCCCGAGCGGTCCCTGCTGCATCCCCAAGCTGGTCCCTGCTGCATCCCCGAGCTGGTCCCAGCTGCATCCCTGAGATGGTCCCAGCTGCATCCCCGAGCTGGTCCCTGCTGCATCTCCGAGCTGGTCCCTGCTGCATCCCCGAGTGGTCCCTGCTGCATCCCCGAGCCGGTCCCTCCCCGGTGCCCCACCACCAGGTATTGCTGTCACCAAAGCTCCTCTCATAAACCAGCTTCTGCACTGCGGGTGCTTTGCCCCCCGATGGTAAACCAAGTAGGAGACCAGTAGGACAGATGAGGCTGGGGGCTTGGGACCCGGCTGCGGGGGGTGCTCAGCTGGCCCCGCAGCAGCAAGAGCCTCAGCTGCCTGCTCAGCAGCAACCGGCCCCAAACCCCCTGACCTTTGCAGCTATTATTTTCAGAGCTCTCAGGAAAAGGAAATAGGAAGTCGAGCTGCCGTAATGCATTTTTTTGGTGCCGCTGCTGGGTCCTGGTATGCCCCAGTGTGTTCTGTTTACCTTGCGAGTGTTTTCTGCGCCCATTTGTGTTCGAGTGCTGTGAGCGGCAGCTGCAGCTCCTGCTCTGAGCGCAGCGCTCTGCCACGCGCGGGGTTTTCCACGGGGCGGTTTAGCCAGGGGCACGTGGCAGTGGCTGCCCCCTGCCACCGGCGAGGGCTTGGCAGTGATGGTCTTTAGCACTGGGAGGGAGGGAAGGAGCCAGTAAGGTCCAGTCTGCGGGCTGAGCGGGGGCAGCGGCGCCTCTCTGCACCGCGTACTCTGAGACTGTTCGGCGTTTTTATTGCTTCTACTGAAGGATAGAAGTGGTCGAGAGAAACTGGGAGTGCAGCCCCGATGGTGGGGATGCACTGGTTTGCTGGTGTCCTGGGGTTAGAGAGGAGATTTACTGGGACACTGGGTTGAGAAACAAGGGCAGGTAAACCACAGGGTCTGGGTTTTAATAACTCTTGAGCTGGGGTTTCTCGTGCCCGATTTAATAATATATCAAAGGAAGTTTGCATCTTGTTGTTTGCAGTACGTGTGGCTTAAAACGGCTGCAGTCATTCTTGGGTTTACCCTCCGAAGATATGTGAATAAACCTAATCATTTCCCTGCGGTGGGTGCTGGGGGCTGTCACTGGTGGGCACGAACAGAATGATTGAAGAGCGTTACTGGGTGCCCTGGAAGGGAGAGGGAAACAAGGAAAACATTAGTGGTGGAGCCGCCTGGGCCGATGTGTCTCTAGCACATTGAGAGTGTTGCATTTTAAGACCAAATGAAAAAATGAAACTGTTTCATCTTTTTTTTTTTTTTTTTTTTTTTTTTGTTCCTTCCTAGACAGAAGCCAAGCTCTACTGGCTCTAGGCTTTCCTGTTCTATTTTCTTTCCTCAATATTTCTGGTTTTTCCCCCTCTTTCTTTCGCTGCACCTGTTCTTTTCCTTGTTTCCACTGTACAGGACATTTCTCCTGCGGACATTTCTCCTGCCCTCCTGTTGCGGTGCGCTGGACGGGGGCCCAGCCTGAGAGCAGGCAACGCCGGCCCCTGTGCGAGTGGGAACCTCATGCAAACAAGGAAAGAAATTCCGAGGCGCCGAATGCCTCTTCCTAACCTGTCTGTGCCAACCGCCCTCCGCTCCTATATCCTTCAGTAAGAAAAGAGGAATTGTCTACTGTGGCTTATTCTAGTAATAATACGCATTAAAAGTGCCTCCAGAGGAGCTTCCCGCGGTGTGTAGAGGGCAAAGGATCTCTTCTGCTTTAGTTTTCTCCCCGTAGATAATTTCCTTTGAGAGGCTTCCTGAGAAATTGAAAGCGCTACGTGCGCACAGCTGCAGTACCAGCAAAGCCCGGGGCGGGCAGGGCTGCTCGGGGCTTGGCAGGATGGCTGGCTCCGCTCGCCTCGCTGTCCCTCTGGAGACAGCAAGAGGGGTCGGCGGAGGGACCGCTGCGTCTTCCAGCGGCAAGCTTTTCGCTCTGATGTTTCTTGGCTGGGGCTTGGGCAGATTTCGTGTTACTGGTGATTCAGACAGTGAGTTTAGAGTCCTTTGGTTTTTTGGAGTTTGGTACAGCAAATATTAAGGCAGCGCCTCAGCGCACAGAACGCCGTAGCTCGTGCGAAAGAGTTGGGTGGAAATGCCGTGTAAAGCGTGGCCGGGGCTCGGCTCTTCTGGGGAAGCTGGTATGAATGGTTTCAGCTGGTATGAATGGTTTCAGCTGGTATAAATGGTTTCAGCTGGTATGAATGGTTTCGGCTGGTATGAATGGTTTCGGCTGGCAGCTTTATGCTGCTGCACATCTGCGCAGCAGAGAAACGGCATAGGAGGGAAGGAACAGCCACCGATAGCTGTATTGCTATGGCTGCCAGGTGAGGAGGAGCAGGAGACGTACTACCAAAACTTCACTGAAACATAATCAAAACTTAACAAGAAAAGAGCTCGTCTGAAAGCAGGGTCTGGAAGCCAGCTGCTGATTGAGTAACGATAAACAGATGGTAAATCAGTGCACTAAGCAGGAGGAGAAAGCAAAGAGCTTCTTGTGAACTGCAGCACCTGTGACGATCTGCTTGGTGTTGGAAGGGCATAGCGGCGTAGTCTTGAAGGATAAGTCTTGAAGGCTCTGAGGAGATCTTCTTGAGGCCTTCCAGTGCCTAAAGGGGGCCTACAGGAGAGCTGGGGAAGGACTTTTTACTGGGGCATGTAGCGATAGGACGAGGGGGAATGGCTTCAAACTGGAAGAGGGCAGGTTCAGATTGAACCTTAGGAAGAAGTTTTTCCCTGTGAGGGTGGTGAGGCACTGGCCCAGGTTGCCCAGAGAGGCTGTTGAGGCCCCATCCCTGGAGGTGTTCAAGGCCAGGCTGGAGGTGGCCTTGGGCAACCTGGGCTGGGGGGAGGTGGCCCTGCCCATGGCAGGGGGGTTGGAACTCGATGATCTTCAAGGTCCTTTCCAACCTAAACCATTCTGTGGTTCTATGATAATTCCCGTGGGAAGGGACCTTGGGAGGACTCTAGTCCAACCTCCTGCTCGAGCAGGGTCAGTCACAAGGACAGACCGAGTTGCCCTGGGCTGTTTCCACTCAGGTCTCGGAAACCTCCAAGGATGGAAACGTCTCGGGTGACCTGTCCCGCTGCTGGACTGTCCTTGCAGGAAAAAACATCCCCTGATATCCAGGCTGAACCTCTCATTTCAGCTTTTCCCCCTTGTCTCTGGTGCTCCTACCACGCGTCCTCGGAAGAGCCTGGCTCCACTTTCTCACTAAGCCCCTAGCAGGAGGCTGCTGTGAGCCCCCCCCAAACCTCCCCTCCAGAAGAACAAGCCCCCCTCACCCCTCCTCTGACGGCAAGGGCTGCGTGCCCCTGGCTGCGCTGGTGGCTTCAAGCTTCTGGGGGCTTCTTGCTCCAGTTTGTCGACGTCTGTCTTGTACTGGGGGGACTCAAAACTGCATGCAGTATTCTAGGTGTGATCTACTGAGTGCTGGGTGGAGGGGACAATCCCTTCCTTCGATCTGCTGGGTGTGCTTCTCTGCGTGTGTATCGATGTGGAGCCTGTGTGAACTGGAGAGGTGAGCAGGAGGTGACCCAGTGCCCTGAGGTGGAGAGCAGAGCAGGGGAAGTGCTGAACTGGGGCATGAATCACGGACACGCTGAATTTGGCATTCTCATGACCGCAGCAGATCAGGCTGGAGCTGCCCTGTGCCCCCACAGCACAAACCCTCCTGTGCTGACGGCCGACACCAGCAAACAGCCTTCTCTCTGTGCTGCTTGCAAGTGTCACAAATAATGTTGGTGAAGCGTATTTTAAAGTGACAATATATATAACATGCGGCTTTTGCACAGGAGACCTCCCAGGAGCTCCCGTGGGCAGGGGGTTACCACGCAAAGGCAATGCTCTCCAAGCATGGGGGTCTGTCTTCAGGCGCTGCACGAGGGCTGGTGGCCCCAGGCAATGCCGTCTGCTGGACACTTCTTGGATATGGGCTTGCGAGGATAATCAATGAGTGCCTGCAGGGATAAGAGCAAAACGAAATGCTTATGATGAGCCTGTCAGACCCATGGGGCCATGAGTAATGGTTGAGTCACGACTCACCCAGTTGGTGAGATGTGGAGTGGGCCCCTCACTACAAGAAGGACATTGAGGTGTTGGAGCGTGTCCAGAGAAGGGCTACAAGGCTGGTGAAGGGTCTGGAGGACAAACCTTATGAGGAACGACTGAGGGATCTGGGGTTGTTTAGCCTGGAGAAGAGGAGGCTGAGGGGAGACCTTATCACCCTCTACAACTACCTGAAAGGAGGTTTTAGAGAGATGGGAGCTGACCTCTTCTCCCTGGTGACAAGTGATAGGACAAGAGGAAATGGGTTCAAGTTATGTCAGGGCAGGTTTAGATTGGATATTAGGAAGCATTTTTTCACTGAAAGGGTTATTAAACATTGGAATAAGCTGCCCAGAGAGGTGGTGGATTCACCATCCCTGGAGGTGTTTAAGAAAAGGCTAGACGAGGTGCTTAGGGACATGGTTTAGGAGTGGTGGTGTTTTTATCAGGGTAGGTTAATGGTTGGACTTGATGATCTTAAAGGTCCCTTCCAACCTCACTGATTCTATGATTCTATGAAAGGATAAAACCATATTAGCTGGGGGGAAAAGATATCATAGAATCCTGGAATCATAGAATGGTTCAGTTTGGAAGTGACCTTGATGATCACCTAGTTCCAACCCCCCTAGAGGGACACCTTCCCCCAGCCCAGGTCGCTCCCAGCCCCGTCCAACCCGGCCTTGAACACCTCCAGGGATGGGGCAGCCACAGCTTCTCGGGGCAACCTGCGCCAGGGGCTCACCGCCCCCACAGCCAAGAAGTTCTTCCTAATAGCTCATCTAAATCTACCTTCTTCCACTTGGAAGCCATTCCCCCTCATCCCATCAAATTCTCCCTTCCCATCATATCCAAGGAAACAAGTTCTGGGGTCTCCAGGTATGACCTTACCTGATGCCCACAGGCACTTCTGCTGCCGCTGCAGCCCTCCTGCTGCAGTAGCACCAGACCACAGACTCCAGTTGGGTGTGCTACAGAAACCCGTCGGTAGAAAGTTTAGACTCCATCTGCAGTGGCCGTACGAGCATTTTTGCTGCCACCTCCCCAGGCAAGACGGGGAGTTTTCAATTACAGAATCGCAAACAGCCCCACAGGGCGCACCCTGATTTATGCATTAAATACCAGGAAAGGCTTAAGTTCTGTTTGTCACTTCGCAGATGGTGACGGTTGCTCCAACATGTGAAATATTTCATGCCTGACACCTCCGTTCAGGAAATGGTGGTTTGCTGAGCAGAGGTGCAGGAGGCAGCGAGTTGTTATCGAGTATAACATTAGGCTTTTTCACAGTTTTCTTGATTTTGACTTTGTTTTTCCAGAGCAGAAAGCTGCGCTGGGCCCGGCGCAGGGGGCAGCGGCGTACCCCGGGCGGCACGTGCAGGCTCGGGGCGCCCGCAGCGGGGGGCGCGTCCCAGGTGCCAAGCGCTCGAGCGTTTTGGTGGGTTTTGGACACCGTAGCGAGTTCGTTTTCCCGCAGGGCTGGGCTCGCGTCCTGCAGACCTCGGTGGCCGAGGTTCCTGTTCCTCAGACACAAGGTGCCGGAGGTTGGCTGAACCGCAGCGAGTTCATTCTGAAACTGTGCCACCGAGGTGGCTCCAGCCGCCCCTGGGCTGTTTGTCACTCTGTGGAACGGGGCGAAGTCAGCCCTTTCCAGGCCCTTAACCAAGAAGCCGGGGGTGAGCGGGGGGCCGCGCTGGGTGGATGCTGTGCCCACCCCAGGGGTGGGAGGGCAGCAGCGCCTTTCCTGCACCGTCCTCCCGACTTCCAGGAGAGAGCCGTGGTAGGGACACCACCCGCGTCCTCTGTCTCACAGCTCGCCGGGTCCTGCGCCGAAAGCGAAAAGAAACAAGCTGGAAGATCAGCGTCTTCCTCCTCGCCTTTACAAGGGCCGTGCGAGAAGGTCATGGAAGTGATGGAGCGGCTCCTTCCGGGTCCCGGGGAGGCTGGAGCGCAGCCCCCCGCTGCCTGCCGGCACGGCTGCTCCCACCGCTTCTGCGGCTGCAGAGACCGTCTTATTCGTAAAGTGCTCGGTGTGGGTTTGGCAAGCACCGGTAACCCCGGGAGAGCCGTGGAGCCGGGGCGGCCCTCAGCCACCCCCTCGGAGGTGGCGGGGGGGTGCAGCACCCCGGCAGCAGCCAGGCGCTGAAAAGCAGACGGCGCCAACGGCGGCGCGGCGCCCACCCGCACCTCTCCCGCGGGGTGTGGGATGATGCTCGGGGTCGGCAGGGAAACATCCCAGCCACAGCGTGAGCCCCACAGCCTTTAAACATGGCTCGGGGTGTAAGTTGTTCTTGTTCACGGCAAGAACCGTCCCCATGGCTAGCAGGGTTCCCCAAAATGCAGGAATTATGCCTTCAGTCGGATGTGACTGTAAGGTACCGTGCAGTGTGTTCACCTGGTGCAGTGCCAACGCCGCAGCCTCGGCACTGGGAACAGTCGAGCATCGGCCGTGGGTGCCTTGTGCTGCTGACCTGACCCCGACTCAGTCCGGCCGCTGTCCCGCTGCAGCGAATTTTCCTGAATCTAGGAATTATAGTCAAGCTTCGCCTCGGCTTTGCTGCCAGCACGTCCATGCAGGTGGCTGTCGTGTGCTGCTGCGCAGCACAAGAGGTGTTCCGCCACCGGGACAACATCGGGTTCTGAACTGTCGGGATGAACCCAGCAGCAAACAGGATCTGGGAATTAAGGCCCAAAAATTAGTTGGCTCTGCACACAGCTGGGCGGGCCCGAGCCTTTTAAAATCAATTGGAAAAACTTCTGTTGTCTTTAGTTCTAAGGGAAGGCAACATTAAATCAGCTGAGAAAGGGCAGTCGCAGTGCCTTAATTAAGGACACCGCCAATCTGAAATCTCGTCAGTCACAAGACGTACATTAAAAATAGGTCCAAGAACAAGCCTATTAATTGCTGTGGGTTTTTTTACATCCTCTTCCTCTTCTCGATGGTTGCTTTCCTCTGCCTGCCCCACGGAGGAAAAGCCAGGCGAGGAGGCAGGCTCATCGCCCCTGCGCAGGAGCTGCGGGTGTAGCAGCGGTGAGATGCGCTGCGTCGGACCGTTCCTCTTGATGAGCCTGGTGGCATTTTGCAGCACGTTTCTGACACAACTGTTTGTTGTAAAACTTTTGCAGCCCTCGTGGTTCAGATAGCGCTCTGTAGGCAGCATCTAAGATGCTTTTGCTGCGGCTCAGGTGCAGTTGTTGATTGTTGGTGTGAGCTTGACGGATGTTACCCATTAGTAGATACAAACTACATGAGATTTCTTGATGTGGTGCAGCTTGTGCTGGGATTTTGGCAGGCAGCCTGAGATGATACAGCCATCCCACAAACACCGGGCAAATGAAGCACAGCTCTGCCCCGGCCCCGGCCCGCCCCGGCTGAGCTGGGACCTCTCCGTGGGGTGAGCGTGGGAGGCACGTGGAGCTGCGGGGCAGAGCAAACGGTGGGGTGAATCACTCTCAGCCGGGCAGGTCGCCCGAGTACAACCCCAGGAATGTCTGTCTGTGGGATTCCAGAAGCGTGGGGTGCAGCACACGGAGCAGGAGAAACCCCAGCGAGGCTCTTCCAAAGCTGGTGGCAAAGGATCGCTCTGGGCAGGAATGGCAGCTGCTGGATGTCCTGCTGAATTATTATTTCCCTGTGAAATGTATATGTGCTGACATGGTTCACATGCTGATTTTAAATAACGCCACTGGTAATCTCTGTCATCTCCCTCCAGAGTTTTTGTTAAAGATATCCTATAAACCAATTTACCAGCCACAAGGCTGGGAACAGGCCAACGTAGTCCCCACTCCGCTCTCTGCTCCCTCTGCTTTCTTCAGCGGTAAAGTTGGTGGAAACAAAGTTGGACCTGTCTGGACTTGGCTTCTCAATGAATTTTTTTCTGCCTGAAGCCTGCTGGTGAAAACTTTATAGTATTTCGCTCATGACAGAACAAACTCAGTGAAATGTATTCCTGCGATGCAGACGTTAAATCCGGGCACGCTGGGTGTTCGTGCCTGTGGTCAGCCTGGCTCTTGTTATTTAATAGCTCTGCTTGAAAACGCGTAATGCTTGTGCTGCTTTCTGAATTAGGGCCAGCATCCTCACGCTGTTTTCCATCCTTCGTTCTCCGTGCCATCACTGCTAAACCACCGCGTGCTTTGAAAGGAGCAAAACCTCCATCTACTTTCCAGTTGCCCAGAGCTCCTCAGACCATCACCCCCTGCTCCTCCCCGTGAAACCTGCCTTTTAACCACACCCTTGCTTTGGTATTTTTAACCATTGCTCCATGCAAACACGGAAAACAAAGTCCTTCCCTTTCCCAGTGGCAGCCGTTTCAGCTGGGGCAGTGGTGTGAAGCCGGCGAGGTTGAATTCCCCTGGAAGATGCCCAGAAGCTGCTGCACGCAGCTCGGCTCGCCCCAGCGTTTCTGGGCTTTGACGCGGTGGCCACGTGCCTGCAGCGCAGCGTGTCGCGGCCGTGCGAGGGGGAACAGCGCGCGATAGGCAGGAGCGCTTATTTGAAGCGTGAAATTTCCTATCCCGAAATAGGTCGTGAGTTCATGCGCGATGGCTGAGCGTCCTCTGCGCGGGCACCGGCAGCCGTCGTCCTTCGGGATGCTCACGCTGCAGAAGCAACGCGCGGTGCTGCTGTTCTGGCTCAGGACCTGGGTGCTGCTTGCCAGGGAAGAGCCACCGGCAACC
Organism: Vanellus vanellus; assembly: GCF_965231255.1. Classification (NCBI taxonomy): domain Eukaryota; kingdom Metazoa; phylum Chordata; class Aves; order Charadriiformes; family Charadriidae; genus Vanellus; species Vanellus vanellus. The sequence goes on along the minus strand of NC_138918.1, from coordinate 2,098,021 downwards.
TGACGTGCCACCAGCTCAGCCTTCTCCTCCCTGCAGTCTTTTGGCAGCGGAGGAGAGAGCGGAGAGCCGCACGAGGTGGGTCTGTGACAGCATCTCGCCCCTCGCCCTGCCCGGTGTCCCTCGCCCTGCCCGGTGTCCCTCGCCGGCAGGTGACAGCGGCTGCACCCAACCGTGCCCGGGCCACCCGGGTACCGACTCTCAGGCTCTTCAAAGGCTTCGCGGGGAAGTTTCTGTATGAATCTTCAGCAAAACAAAGGGGGTGGATCCATCTGAAGATGAAGAGGCTGAAGAGAGCCCGACCGCTCGTGTCGGCTGTCCGAGGGCAGGGAGGGAGGCTGGGCCTGCGGTCCTGATCGCTCCCCGCAGGGAATTCCTTATTCCTGGAAAACTCCTGACAACTGTTGTCCAACGCCTATTCCGCCCCTGCGCTTTGCCCTGACTTAGTTTACCAGCCTTATGCACCAGAAGGGACCATTAACTGCCTTTGCATTCCCGCAGAGGCAGACCCGGGTAACTTCTGGCACCTGCGTCCCAGCCCGCAGCGGTTTTGGATGAGCGGCTGATGAGATTTGCCCGCCCCCCGCCCACTCCCCAGCCCTCATCACCTCCTAGCCCCATGGCTACAGAGCCTCCTGGCTACCCCATCCTCCTTGCTACTCCCGTCCTGCTGTCTGTGATTTGGCACCGCTCTTCACCTCGCTCGGCAAGGCGGTTAGTGGAAGGAGCATACGACTGTCCGTGCCTGGCAGCCCTCGGTCCTTAATACTGCGGTTTGACACCTCTGCTGGTGACCAAACACGTCTACCAGCAGGATGAGCAGGTTTTCTAGGTTTGGGGTGATTTATGGCTTCTGCTGGCCCGGGTTCGTGTGGCCACTGAGCGTTCGGCTCGGCAGCGGTGCATGCCGTGCTCTTGTTTAAGCTGTGAAAAGGGCCATGGGAAGCTCTCCCCGACCCTTCCCAGCTGCCGGGACAGGGTGGCCACCCACAGCCCAGCGTGGCAAGGGACCACGCCAGCTCAGTTTGCATCCTGATGTTATCAGAACAGTAGGACCAAAGGTTAGAGAGGAGGGACGCAGCGTGCAGGTAGGTTGACCTACGCGTACCACGCTGCCCGCACGAACGCGCTTTTATTATTGCCTTGTTCCTTTTGCGCACGGGAAGGCTGGGGAGGGACCAGGGTGGGTTTAACAGTGAGAGAAATATTGAAGGGGATGGAAAAATGCGGGAGGAAAAGGCACTCTGAAGTGCGGTGCCGCAGTGGAAGAGGGTACAGAATGGACTGAAGCCTTCGGCATAGGAGAAAACACAACTTAGATAAAATCTGTCCATGAAAACGTGACTCTCCTCCCTTTCTCACTTTCTAGGGAAGCTTTTTCCTCATCTAAGCTTTAAAACTGACTTTTCTACAGACAACGCTTCCTCCCCTGGCCCTCGTGAGCCTCTGGGAGAGCTTTCAGTCCTGCAGAAGTTTCTGTCCTCCTTGTGTTTTGTGTACAAACGCGGGGGGGGGGGGGAATGGACTCTTGGGGAAGCGGAGAGGAGGAACGATCCAGCCCAACAGCAGAGAAATAATGTTTGCAGTCCAAGACACTCGGTTGCTATCTCAGCAATAGTTTGCCTTTGCACCACAAACAAATATTCCACTATTTTTTTGTAGTTATAAATCCATACCTTTGGTCTGAAGCACTGCTATCCTTTATAGGTGTGATATCGTAAATCATGTGACTGCCTGGAAATGCGTCCGATTATCAGGATTCAATCACCATGGCAAATAAAGGCGAAACAATAATTGCAGGCTCTGCTGCCTGTTGGGCAAAGCTCAGGCGAGGTGCCACCGCTCCGGGCAACCAAGAGCAGAAGGCTCCTTCAGACGGCGGCGTGGTGCCGAGCCGCTCACAGATTGCTCCTAATGAGCCATTACATTATGAGCAATGCGCTGAGTGGACCACAGGGGAGGAAGTTACATTCCCCTCTAATTATGGAAGGGCATTTTAATGAGCCATTTGGACAAAGATCGGGGGGGGGAAAGCAACAATTCTTTATTTATAGGTCAAGGGTTTTCACTAGGTAGCAGCTGGGTGATATCCTTGCCCCTGCAGCCCTGCAGGTCGCCGTCGGTGTGAACCAAGGTCCGCCGCCTTGACGCAGGACGCTGCGCCGGCAAAATCTGTGCCTGAGTCGCTGTAGGGCTTTCCCAGTTCAGGCTGTGGGGCTGCGTCTGGGACTGTGGTGTTATTTTTCAGGAGGTTTTGTCCTGTTGACATCCTAAAGCGCTAAAGCTAAAGGAGGAGAATTTGGGGTTGGTTTGTAAATGGTTTCGAGGTTTGCACGTAAGCGGCAGCCAGCGCTGGTTTAAGCGTGGGGTCGGCGATGGAGGGCCTCCGCTCAAGCAGCGTGCCAACCCTGCGGCCGGGGCTCCGCTCCTTTCCCAAATGACCGCTGATTATACAACGACTCCCTTCTGTTTTCCACCACAGAGAGGTGATCTCTCCTTATTTGTACAAGGGTTGCACTGCCTGTAGATCTTTCTCTCTGTCATGCAAAGTTCACGGCACAAGAGTGAGCCCCCCGCCCCCCAAGCCCTGCCCCTGAAGGCTTTCTTTTTATTGCTTTGGGTTTGGCAGGGGCGAGCGCTCCCCGCTGACCTGCTCCCCTGGGATGGGGTTGCTCCCCAGCTGAATGTGGCTGAGGGCATATGAAAGGTGAAAACAACTCCCACTCCAACACAGGAAAGCCACCTGGAGCTTACTGGGTCTGTGCAGGACTTGATTAGGACGGGCAAGTTCAGAAGGATCCAAGGTCAAGGTTTAAAACCTGTTTTCAATGCATACCCTGTGCAGGGGGTATATCCCAAAGAGCTCGTGATGCTCCTCCTGGTACGAGCAGCCTAAAGGTCTCCTTGGTTTGCACCGGGAGAAGGAATGGTGCTTCTTCAAATCCCACCTGCCCCAGAGGTGATGGAGGAGCCCGTCCGGCACCGACCCGGCACGGCGGCCGCTGGGCTTCGGCAATCACAGCCCTGCCGAGCTGCAGAGCACGACTCTGCTTATTTTTCCCCTTTCCAAAGGAAAACCAGCAACGAAATACTTTGAACTTGGCAGTTATTCACCCAGCGAAGCGACCGGATGGATAAATTCCGCCTGGTCGTGTGATTTCGCCACGTTTCACTGGTACGGCACCCACGGTGCGGTGGGTCAGGTGGGTACCCTGGCAGGCGAGGGAGGCCAGCATCCCGCCCTCCCGCTTCAAACGCTCGGCTCACTGCCTGTGGTCCCTGGGTGTGAGGCACCAGCTGCTGGTTTATTCTGCCCTCAAATCTCGGGCAAACCTTTTACCTGTGGAAATTTAGGTGCTGGGTTGGGGTTTGGGTTTTTTTTCAGTTTTAAATCTGAGCATAAATGTGAAAAACGTGCTCTTTTTAATGCATGAATGGGCAAATTAATCTCTACTTTATTTTTGGCACCGTTTGCATCATAGAAAGTTTCCCTTCTCTCTCCTGCACCCTCCCCCCATGTGTAACAAACAAAACCGATTTCCTCTGGTGATGTCGATGACACGGAGGCGGTGGTGGCCCTTCCTGGGCGTACGGAGGTGGCCCTGGGTCCAGCAGCCCCACGCTCTCTCCCCGGCTGCAGCCGGCCAGGGCCAAACCCGATCTGGTGGGTGAGTTCTCTGCTGGTGCACAAACCGTTCCTGCTCCAGATCTGCGTCGGGTGGTTGTGCAGGATTTTAGGTGGGAGCGTGTCCAGAGAGGGTGATGGAGCTGTGAGGGGTCTGGAGCACAAGTGCTGTGAGGAGCGGCTGAGGGCCCCGGGGGTGTTCAGCCTGGGGAAGGGGAGGCTGAGGGGAGACCTTCTCGCTCTCTACAGCCCCCCGACAGGAGGGGGTAGCGAGGGGGGGGCAGTCCCTTCTCCCAAGGAACGGGCAATGGGACAACAGGAACGGGCCTCAAGTTGTGCCAGGGGAGGTTTAGATTGATTATTAGGAAAAATTTCTTCCCTGAAAGGGTCATCAACCATTGGGACAGGCTGCCCAGGGCAGTGGTGGAGCCGCCATCCCTGGAGGTGTTTAACAGAGGGGCAGACGTGGTGCTGAGGGACGTGGGTTAGCGGTGGGTTCGGCAGCGTTGGGCTGATGGTGGGACTCGATGACCTTAAGGGTCCCTTCGGAGCCAGATGATTCTGTGGTACCCGGGGGGGGTGTTCCCAGTTGGACGGACCCTTTCTGGGAGGTGGATCCTCAGGCCAGATACCCTCTGAGGGAGCGTGACCCCTGCGGGAGGACAGCAAGGCCATCGCTCCCCAGGCTGCCACCCACGCAGAGCCGGGACGGGGCCGTCGGAAGCCGCTCTCTGCCTGGTGCCACCCGGGAGGGCGCTGCCTGTGGCCACCGCGTTGGGCCAGCTCAGAGACCGGGCCGGTTAATGACTAACCGGGGCTGCGGGAGCGCTGCCCAGCCCCTCCCTCCCCGCCTGCCCCTCCACCTCCCTCTGCCGGACCCAAACCTTTGAGCTGCGCTGGGTTGGAGACCCACCACCACCTGCTTCCTACGGCACTTATTTTTTCCCCCCTCTTCCCGCGGTGAACCCCCCCGTCTGTCCCCGTGTGTCTGCAGTTTGAGTCCCAGCAGCGCCCGTGCCAAAGGCGGTAGGAAACGTCCGCTTTGTTCCAGCCCTTTGGGTTGGGTCTTCCTCTCCTGCAGCCTGATATTCTCCTCGGTCCTCCCTCGCCCTTGCTCGGTGAATGGAGCGATTCCCCAAGGACCGGCCCGGCACGGCTTTGTTCAGCGCAGGGGGTTTCCAGGCGGTGTTGGACACGGGTGGCTGCAGCTGGAGACACGCTGCGTCAGCCACACTTGTCTCTTGTCTCCCACCCCAGACCACGCAGTAAGACATCAGCCCTTTCCAGCCGGAAAGTATGGCAAATAAATAACATATCCGGGGGAAGCCCAGCTTGCTTTCTCCCTTTGCCTTCTGAATTGTGCATGTGCTTTCTTTTTAGGCAAATCTCAGTTATTTAGCTCGGTCTTCGCTGCCGGTCTCCTCATCTCGGAAGCTGACAGTGTTGCTGACCGGGACATCCATAGTAGGGACTTGGTGCGTATTTTTGGGTAGCATAGCCTGTAACCCTGCTCCAGGTCTGACCGTCGCCAATGTTGGAACACAAACCAACCCCCCCCCCACGTGCACAGGAGCGGGACGAGCAGGATTCCACCCATCAGCTGCACTGGGAAGCCGGGGAGGGGGGGAGGCGGGTAGAAAATGGGAGCAAACTGTATGAGGTTCCCTGTGCTTCCATGACTCATGAAAAACCCCCTCCAACTGCCTCTGTCAACAGCACATCTGTTTGGGTATTTTCAAGGAATGTGGAATGCAATCCCAGAGCTCTCCCATGAGAAAAAGTAAACATGTCATATATAAAACATTTTTATTAAAACATATACGACACTTTATATACAAAAATAAAATGTACAAGAAAATATTCTGTTACAGCTTAGTGATTCGATTCTTATGTATTACACACAAAGTAGGACCTCCTCCATCCTGCACTCCTGCACGCGCCGGCCCGGGCTGGGTCTGCGGGGGGATGCAGCTCGCTGCATACAGTACTGCCGGATCCTGGTAGAGTGCCAGACGGGATCTCGGAAAGGCATGGGATAAATAAAGAGCTCTGCCCCTATCAGTGCAAAAATTGTTTCACGCAGCAGCTCTGCAACTTGAATGTGGAAATCGCTACGGCATGCCTACAAGCAGCTCACCTCCTACGAGCGGACCGGGCTAAGTGTACTATGTGGAAGCAAAGCCTAAACTGAATTTTCACATTTTAATGGTCTAAAGTATTTACACAGTTTAAAGATCTGAAAGATGAACTATGTGATGCAGTAAATCAAAGAAGAGAGAGCCAATTAGTGCAATTTTTCTGACTACGTGTAATGACAGTCATCAAGCTCAACATCACCAGTGTTGCACAGGTAAGCAGCAACCAAAACTAATGGGGAAGAGACCCAGTCGCAGTGTCTCTCCTAAGCACTCTGTGGGTAAAGTGCTCGTCACGTCTCGCGCAGAGAGGCCGGTCCCCTCCTCCCCAGGCCCCCCGCGCCCCCCGCCTCTCGGCGGTACCCCACCGGGCCAGGTCCCGCGGCACAGCGGCAGCCTTCCAGCAAAAGCTTCGCCTCCGAAGCAATGACAAGGTGCGTACTGCGGCCGAGCATATGCTGTGCCGGGAGTCCTGCTGGTGAGAGGGGAGTCCTTTTTTTTTTTTTATTTATAATGGAGTTTTTCTTGCTAACCTTTTCAGGCCTAAAAGTTAAACGGAATAGAAAAGCTACTTTCTTTGTTCAGTCAGTAACAAACGATTTCTTCCATTCTCTTCAGGCTTGTCAAAGCTTCTACCCAAGAGCAGTTCGTGGTCGGAGGAAGCCAGGGGTTTACAAGCTACAGGGAATGACCTGCATGGTAGGTCTCACTGTCTCCATCCAGGAGAAGTCTAGGATGCTTTTCTGGTCAAAGAACCTCAACTCCAGCTCTCCTAGAGAAAACAGAACAAGAATGAGTACTGAAGGACATGCAGGAAGAGCAGAATGGTGCATATATGTGTGTATACATATACTATATATAAAAATACATCAAAAATTGCAAGACTTCTTGGATGTGAGTAAATGCCTTAGCCTGATATTTTGCTAAAATACTCTAAACACTCTCTATTAAACTGTCGCATTTAAGCTGTTGCAGCAGAAATTCTTCAGTTACATTGCAAGGAGTTGCCGAACGCTGGCATGACTTCCATGTGTATAACCCTAAGAGAAATCTGCAGTATACTCTTGCTGGAGGCATCTTTCTCCTTTTCCTTTTCATCAACAAACTCCTTACAGCCTTCCGACAAGCCACTTGGAAATCTCAGAACACAGGGATGTGCGAATTCCTCCATTTGCTTTGCTCCCTCCCAACTAGCATCTTGCACGAAAACCCTCGTCTGCCTCATCCTGCGGCCTCGGCCGTCAGCGAGAACCGAGGAGTCTGTACCTGAAGTGGTGTCGATCTCCCCATCCTGCTCCTTGTAGCTGAAGGTGCTGCACATGGTCTGCGTGCCCGGCTCGTTGGTAAGAAAGCCTTTCCCCCCAACGCTGGTGGCGTGCCAGTCTTGGGCTGGTTCCAGCAGCTGTAGAATCATAGAATGGTTTGGGTTGGAAGGGACCTTGAAGATCATTGAGTTCCCACCCCCTGCCCTGGGCAGGGACACCTCCCCCCAGCCCAGGTCGCTCCCAGCCCCATCCAACCTGGCCTTGAACCCCTCCAGGGATGGGGCAGCCACAGTTTCTCGGGGCACCGAGATATTCTTTCTAGTATCTAACCCAATTGTACCCTCTTCCAGTTTGAAGCCATTCCCCCTCGTCCTATCTTATCCCGTAAGAGAATAAGGAGACGGTAAAAACTGCTCCTTCTGTCTGTGGGTGCAATATTTTATCCCTTTCTCTTCATTAGAAGACAGGTACGCAACAAAAAGATCAAATTATATCTACTCATGCTAAATTATATAAACTTGGTTTACTCCCAGTTAAAAAAAAAAAAGTGAATGCAAAACAGGGAGGGCCGGAGCACCTTCAGTGATGTAACCCCCCCCTTATCAGTGGGGTAAGGGTGACACATCTGGAAACACAGATTAAGCACCGTCCGTACATGTCAGAGGTGGAGGGGAGGGCAAAATAAAGTCTAGAGAACCTTTGCAGACTCCAACACAGCCAACTTTGCTTTTAGCAGCTTTCTCTGACTTGCAGACGGAGAGTAAATATTTCCATGGACGTGTCATCTCCAGCTCCTGTTTGGGAAGTAGCCCTCTTTTTATATTTAATTTTTCAGGCTTCCTCATTAAATAAGGGTCTTTGATTACGTATGTGTATGTTCAGCCAATATGGGACTGAATCAGATAGCAGCTTCCCTTCCTCTCTTGGTGCAAACAGCAACTTTGGGCAACTTTATTCTGACCATACGGGAGAGTTTTACCTTAAAAATATCTGAATTAATTTCCTCTTCATCTTCATCAGCACATAAAAAAAAAAAGAGAAGAAAACAAGACATAGATGTCAACTTTTTGCACGTTAGCCCTCACACTTCTGCTTCTTCACCACACAACCCACTTCATATTCTCTTGTCACACAATACCACTGCCTTTTACTCCCCCCCCCCTTCCCCCTTTTCCCAGCTGACCCCGAGGAGGGCTCACGGGTTTGCCCATCAGCAGCTCCCTGCCCCACAGCCCTTCATCAACCGCACGTTGGGGCGCACGGTTGGAGCTCTGACACCTCCCCGGCGCTGAGCCCGCTCGGCGCGCGGGAGGAAGATGATTTGCACCCCAACTGAGAACCACTCTGATATATCCATGTGAATTATTTTTTTGTCCCATTGGGAAGCGTGGCCAGTTTGGTAGCTCCAGACACTCAAACCCATTAGGGTGAGGTTGGTTTTTTTTTTTTCCTACGAGACAACTCTTGATCCCCCAGGCCCTCCTTCATCCTGCTGCCTTGCCTCCAACCAACAGACCCGCGAAAGACCAGGGTAGGAACAAAGAAATATGCACCTTCCGAGGACGAAGCCAGAGGAGACACCTGGAGCTGGTAGAGGTCATTGGTGCTGTCAGCCATGGGGATTTCCATCGGCGGCCTCCAGTCGGTCAGGGAGCCGCTCACCTCGCAGGAGGAGAGGTCTGTGGGATGCACCAGGAGGAGTTGGCACTCGCAGGAGAGACACAACCACCTCTGTTCGCTCCCTGCCCGTCTGACGGCGCAGCCGGGCCCAGCCCCAAGAGTCATCTTTGTCTTTTGGTGCAGAGATTGTGGGTTTAGCACAAACTGCACTTTCCACTGTGCTCAGAGAGCTAAAAACTGAGTCTCACCTAAGGTGATGGATGTGCTCTCAACCTCCACTTCCTGCCCCGCGTAGTCGTGAACGGTGTAGCCACTGTGGTCATCCGGCAGAGGAGTGTTGGTTAGTCTTTCTGCTGACTCCTCTGTCCTCATGTCTTCATACGACTACAAAAATAAGGGCAAAGAATGAAAGGTTTTTCTAAGAACGCGCAAGTTCCCATATGAAAAAAATCAAGCATGAAAACCACCAAAACCTCTGCCTTCTTCAGCTGCGTCTACAGACACATACCTTTCTCTTGCTCCTGTTTCTTGCTTCTCTTGAAGACTTTGACTTCCTTTCTGTTAAATAAAAATAAGCAGCATGTGAGAAAGGGCTGCGTGGCTGATATTTTCGGTGAGCGTGAGCTCTTGCAGCTTTGAGCCCTGCTCAGCGAGTCCCCATCGCCTCCTGATGATGCCTTTAGGCACGTTTAAAGCATTTGGGATAAAATGAACCGCTTGTACAAACTGTTACCCATGGCAATAACCAGCGACTAACCCCAGCAGGGGGTACCGACAGGTCTGTTACAGGGAGTTTATGCGGTGTTTAAGCGCAGTGGTGGAAGCTGCGTAAGCCCAGCAGGATTGCTGAAGGTTTACCTTTCTTCTGATCCTTGGTCAAGGGCGGCAGCATCCTGTAAACCCTGACAGCACTGGAGCCTTTGTTGATGCTTTTATCCTTCACTTCTTCGATGTCAGGCAGGGAATTCATAGCACAGCGGAAGTTCGCCTTCCAGGTTTTTGGGTCAGGGTCTTTCTCACCTATTTTATATCTTCCTACAAATAAGAGATGGGGTGAATGTTTAGACCTTTCTGCGCTAGTTCTTCCCACAAAAAAAAAAAAAAAAAAAAAAAAAATTCTCTATTTTCTCTGATGTATATACGAGTCATTAATATAACTACCCAAATCAAGATAAAAAAAAACACCTTGTCTGAGAGACTGGTATGACTGATGGAAACGTAAAGCCCAGCACACACCTGTATGAATGGCCCAGCTCCGGAAAAGGCAAGCGTCTTTCTCCATGTCCCAGCCGTGCTTAGCTGCATGTTTCCATGGAATTTGAAACATCATCTTATCCTGAAGTTAAACCAATAGAGATTTGAATTGAAAAAGCAGCACTACGTGCCAGTTTAGAACGATGGATTTACCCAAAGAATTCTCAGCAGCAGCTCAGAAACTTTACAAACCCTCTGCCCTGTGTCTGCATTAAGCATCCATTGGTCCATCTATTTTGGTCCAATGCATACGAAGCTTTTTAAGAGTTCTGAAACTGGGAAAGCCACGTGTGGTATGGTACAGCAGAAGTAAGCAATATTGCCAATTTTATCCCAGAATTATTTAAATATACTGCATCTAATCTATTAGCACATCATCAGCTACAGTATATTTTCCAGGTACACTTTGGTGGAGAAGCCCTTTTTAAAGTTACCCATAAGATCCTGCAGGAATCCTAAGAATCACGGAGTTTCGGAGTTGGAAGGGACCTCTAGAGATCATCTAGTCCAACTCCCAGAAAGAAAAACATGTCCCAGCTTCAATATCATCTTGGGATGGATATGGAAACGTCAGCGAAAGAGACCTGGTTCAATAAGCCTCATGATCTCGCCCTGTGCTACAGGTACAGGGATGTGCCTTCCAGACCAAAGTGAGACAAATCCAGAGTTTCCTTCAGGCGAAATCTTAACACTGGGAGCAACTGGGAATGTAACAGCAGCTACTCAGCTGGGACAGGAGGTGACTTGGCCCAAGTGGGCAGCAGGAGTTGAAAGAGATCTTGGAGTTCTCTTGCTTCTCCATCATGTTCAGATTGCATTTAATTTGTCGTTTCCCTCCTGGGAATTTTTGCCAGGAAAAAAAATGGCATTACTGCATTCTGTGCCAACCAGAGCCACCTTTTCTGAAAACACACACGGCTGTTTTTTAAGCATAATGCTTGCAAGTTTTCCCAAGTTTTCCTTCCTTTATGATCTTGACTCATGTTTAGTGGCATCTGAGAACAAGGATGGTTAACGATACACAAGTCATAATAATAATGGTAATAATAGTAACTAACAAACAACCCTCACCTTGTTAATCCATGTCAGTCCTGGTATTTGATTGGAATTAATCTGCATTTCCAACCAGGGCCTCATGCGCATTCTTGACACGGGCATGCCGTCTACGAAAGAAATAACAGGTCAGCAAAAAAACTCATCGCTACTTTAACCACTCCGCAACGCCACTCCTCTCTTCCCCCCCCCCCCCCTCACCCCCCCCCCCCCCCCCCCCCCCGGTACTGCGGGCATTACCCCTAACGCTACCCATGCAACCAAAACCACTTTTCCAGCATCTCAACCCCTTTTCGGCATCTTCCACCTGCTGCCGGAGCCCGGGCTTCCCGCTCCGCCCGGTGAGCGCCAAAAACGTGAGCACCAAAGCCACGGCCGAAGGTTGGAACCCTGCAAAGGGGCTGCTGGCCGGGGCGGGGGGGGGGGAAATTTTGCGTGGGACAGGGCGGCCCGGGAGGGAACCCGGCCCCGACCCCCCACCGGGGGAGGGGACCCACCGCCAGCACCGGCCCGGGTTTCCCGGGAGTGGGGTGCGGGTCTCCCCGCGGGGAGCGCTGCGGGACACCCCCCGCCACTACAGAGAGGCGCTAACTGCACAGTCGCCTTCTTAATTATTATTAATTAAGCTGAGCCCGGCCCTGCCGCAGGGGGGAATCCCAAATCGGCAGGACCCTTCCCCGCCGCGCCGGCGGCGCGGCCCTCCCAGCCCTTCCTCTGCAGAAAAAAAACTTCCTGTTTACGGTGGGTTTTGTTGGTTTTTTGGGGGTTGTTTTGTTTTTTTTTTTTTCTAAGACAGATTTCCCAAACAACGCGTTTCTAACTCCCACCCGCAACGCGCCCGGCGGCGGTGGGACAAGGGCCCGCAGAGCTGCCCGCCCCGGGGGGGCGGCGGTCGGCCAAGGGCTGCTCCCCGCGGGGACAGCGGCTCCGGGAAGCAGGATCCGGCCCCGGGGCTCGGCGCTGGCACCGGCTCAACGGCGGAGCGGAGCCTCCGGCAGCCACGCCCGGCCGTGCCCGGCCCCGCGGGTGCGGGGGCACATCCCGTCCCGTCCCGTCCCCTCCCGCGGGCTGAGTAAGGGGCCGCGACCGCTGCCCGCCGGAGGGATGCCCGGTGCCCACGGGGCGATGAGCCCCGCTCCCTCAAATCGCCACCACACGGCGAAAGCCGCCGCTGCCCTCTCTTGGCCAGCAGAGCCGTGCCGTGCCGTGCTCCCGGGGCCGCTCCCACGGAACCTGCAGGCGCGCCTTATCCCGCAGCCCCGGTGCCGTGCATAAACGGGAGGGGGGGGGGGGGGGGAGGGGGCTAATCTCCTCGACGGGAGGAGACGCACCGCGACCCACCTCGCTGTGCCGTGCAGTGTCGAGCCGTGCGAGCCTGTGCCGAGGCGAGCCGAGCCCTCCAGTCCCGCCGCCCGCCGTCCCGCCTCTGCCGCCCGCGGGGCGCGCCCTCGGGTATAACGCGGCGGGGCCCGGGATTCCCCGCCGCCCCGGGCCCGGCTGCCTGCCGGCCAATCAGCGCCGCCGCGGGGGGCGGCCGCGCTTCCCATTGGCTGCCGCCGCCAGCATCACTTCGGGGAAATCACGCTGTTGTAGCACCAGCGGCGCGGGGGGAGCGCCGCCCCCCCTCCTTTCCCCCCCTCCGCCTCGCACAAACTCCGCCCCCCTCCCCGCGCCACGGCCCCGCCCCCGCCCGCCCGCGGTCCTGCGTGGGGAACGGGGGGGTGAGGGGAAGGAGGGGTGACCGGGCGGGTCGGCGGCGCGGACTCGGCTCGGGGTCCTGCGGGGGCGTTGGCCCCGCCGAGGGGCTCGGTCGCCATCCCAGCCCGGGCCCGTGTCCCCCCCCATCCCCGAGGGATCCATCCTCCGTCTGCGCTGAGGGATGCAGCCCCTGTCCCACAGAGGGATGCACCCCCCTTCCCACGGAGGGACACAACCCCCAACCCCACGGAGGGATCCAGCTCTCATCCCCACTGCAGGATCCAGCTCTCATCCCCACTGCAGGATCCAGCCCCCATCCCTCCATGGCACCCAGCTCCCTTCCCACGGAGGGATCCAGCCCCTCTCCCACTGGAGGATCCAGGCCCTGTCCCACCAAGGCATCCAGCCCCCATCCCCGCCGCAGCACCGGCCCCCCATCCCACGGAGGGATCCAGCCCCTGTCCCCACCATGAGATCCAGCCCCCATCTGCACCGAGGGACCCCTCCCCTGTCCCACGGGAGGATCCAGCCCCTGTTCCACAGAGGGATGCAGCGCTCATCCCTCCGTGGGATCCAGCCCCCGTGTCATGAAGGGATCCAGCCCCTGTCCCACGGAAGGATCCATCCCCCATCCCCCAGAGGGGCTGAGCCCCATCCTGTGCTCCCCCTGTGCGGCCGCTGTTCACGCACATCCCGGGCAGGCGCTAATCCCGACATGTAGGCTCCCAGACTGGCCGCCAGCCCATAGCAACCCTCACAAATTAGGAAAGGAGGCGAATGAAATGCAGGGTCTAGATGAGGCTATGTTGAGTCGGGTGGGAGCCGGGCCAGCGGCGGGGCTGCTCCCAGTCAACCTGCTGCGGCGTGTTGAGGAACCGGCCCCGGTGGCGCCTCTGAGCAGCCCGGTTCCCCGGAGCACTGCTGCGGGACGCTGCGTTGGTACCGGCTCCAAAGGGCACGATTTTGCTGTGGGCAGCAGGACTAATGAACAGGGAGGGCCAAACCTGTATTTTTAGTTATTTGCTGTTAGCAATTTGCAGAAGGGATGCGTAGGGCCTGGAGAAATAGGAACAGTCACGAGTGGTAGAAAGAAGGTCAACAGAAAAGGAAATTAAATATGTGAAGGTTGTGAGCGATGGTCCTGCCCGTCTCCTCTGCATTTACGCTTTCATGGCACATAGTGGTCAGAACGCAACGAGTTGTCCCGCGTCAGCCGGATTCCTCCCCACGACGCGAGCAGCCGTACGGGAGTGTGCTGCTGCGTTCCAGCGCTGAACGCTCATTAAAGGCACGGCTGAAAGAAACGGGTGGTGGAGTCGCCAGAGCAATTCCTGTGCACATCACAGTGCTCCTACGCCGGGAGACCGCTGGGTGACACAGGTCCCAGCATGGCCTCAGCAGACCACGTCTCTGGTGAGGAGCGGTGCTGCGCACCCTGCCTGGACTTGCTCTGTCGTGGATTTGAAAGCCTCGACAGTGAATCAGGATTCCTCAGCCTAGTTATAGCTGTAACGTGGTCTGTTCCCAGTGCTTTTTTCCCGTGAAGCTCCCAGCTGAGATCCGGTCTCAGTCGCTTGTAGGGGTTTAAGATTTGCAGATGCTCTGATTTCACGGCACGCGTTTGCCATCGGTTGTGCAAGAGCCCATAGCACGGGACCTGTCACCCCTCCTCAGCGGGATCGGCACAAGGCGGGAGGCAATGCAGGTGGTTTTGTAAAACCCGGGATTTTTTCTTCTCCCCCCTTCCCCTGGCCTGCGCTGTGTGTCGGGCTGCGCTGGCTCCTTCCTAACTGTGTTAGGAGACATAACGGGTGACCGCAGGTATTGCCCTCTCCTGCCACTTGCGGATGAAACGTGTGGAAGGGAAACGACGGCTCAATAGAAGGCTACCGAAACCATCAGGATTTCTCTCCAGTCCACTGGATCTGGATGAGAGTGAGATTAGATTTGCGCCCAATGTCTTCAAGGTGCCTTCAGTCCAACAGAACGGCAGAGCATTTTTAGTTGTTTCCTTTTCGATACTTTCAAGGCGGCTTTGAAGTCCCGTGCAACGGGAGCGAGGTGTGTTGGGAGAGAGGCAGAGCGATGTCTGGGCAGCAAACAAATGGTGGGACACCATCACGCTGCCCGCCGGCACTGGCAAGTCTTCTCCTATTTTTTTTTTTTTTAATATAAAGATGAAAGAAAAGCCCAAACTTGGACTTAAGTGCAGAAAAAAAACACCCTGTAGGTGTCCCGTGCTTTCTCTACACTCATTTTTTTGTCTGCCTGCCACTTCATCTCGTGGTAATATCCTCCAGTCAGGTCTTTGCGCTGGGGGAGGCACCACTCACCGGTGAGCTCTCAGCGTCCAGAAAGTTATAACATATTAGGGAAATTAAACAGATACTCAAAGAAGGAGAGCGGTACGCAGCCAAGGTAGGGACAATTACAGTTCCTAGGCTGTGCGAGGGCGTGGGTTCGCTCCTCAGAGTAACACGTCCAGGAGTATAGAGTAGTAAGAGGTAACATAAAAGCAGCCTGAAAAACAGATGACAGAAGGTATTTGAGGTTCCAGTGCAAATGTCCTCTACAAAAATAGTCTCAACACCTCTTATACAACCTAAATATTGACAAAAAAGATCGTGGTGTCCTTCCTTTCAGGCTCCGACCTCCCATGGGTCGGTCTTACCCCCTCAGCCAGCTTTGAGAAAGATGAATTCTGAGCTTCCCGGTCTGACGGGCCAAAGGGTGCAAACACTAAATGCATCTTAAATGCAATTGACTACTGTTTGAACAGCGACTTGTTTGATATATAACTTCAGCACTGTTATGATCCTTTACTGGCTATTTTTAGGCAGTATCGTCGGCAGGAATTGGCACCGGGCACTGCGCCTACAGACCTAGAATAGAAATGCACGAAGGAAGGTTTACGGTCCCGGCCCCAAATCCCCCACTTCTTTCCTCTGGTTTAAACCCGTGCAGATCCTACTCAGTGGAACTTTATTGACCTTTATATCTGTGTTCTGCCCCATATCTGCGCGGCAGGTTTCCATGGAGCACGACCTGCCCAAGCCGGGATGCCTTATGTTTGTTTGCTTCTTTGTTATCTCTCAGCTGAAACAAGGAAATAACAAGTTGTCTCTCCCCGGTGTTACCGTGTGCCAGACTCTCCTTACGCCAAAGTTACAAAGCCTTCTCCCTACAGAACTCACTCCCTACTCCCATTTGTACCGCTACACCACCAGTCGCTGCAGCAGCTGACAACGTAGCAAGAATACGCACTTAAATTTGACGAGTACTTGTATAAAAGTACGAAGAAGGAATAATCCGCGCACCTCAAGGAGTCAATAAATTATGGTTGGCCATAAAACCGTTCTGCTCCACCCAGTTTATCACCCAGCTCGAGCTGCCCCGAATGCCAACACCCCTGATGCTCTGCAGAGCTGGAGCCCTGCTCCAGCTTTACCTCACAGCAGCCTTACCTCGGGCGCCTGCTTGGCCTCTTGGCTCTGAACCCCCTCTGATGTTCCCCCTTTGCCGTAGCACCTCTGTGATTTGCCACTTCTCTTGTTTTCATGGTAAACTGAGACGCAAAGAAACAGATCGCTAAAATATTTTATCACGTTTACTCGATCCCAAGTCTCGGCTTGTTTTCCTAACGCAGGGGAAATATTTAATAACATTTTTATTTAAAACCAAATAAAATGCCTGGCTGATGCTCCAGCCAGTGGTATTTCTTATTCTATAATAGGTACCTCTCCGTCTCGGTCAGTAGTGCCCTGAAAAGTGCAAGTGCAAGTGCAAGGTCCTGCACCCGGGGAGGAAGAATGCAAAGCACCAGTATAGGTTAGGGGAGGACCTGCTGGGAAGTAGCTCTGAGGAGAAGGATCTGGGGGTCCTGGTAGACAGTAAATTATCCATGGCCCAGCAATGTGCCCTTGTCGCCAAGAAGGCCAATGGAATCCTGGGCTGCATAGGGAAGAGTGTGGCCAGTAGGTCGAGGGAGGTCATCCTCCCCCTCTGCTCTGCACTGGTGAGGCCACAACTGGAATACTGTGTCCAGTTTGGGGCTCCCCAGTTCAAGAGGGACAGGGAACTGCTGGAGCGAGTCCAGCGAAGGGCAACTAAGATGGTTAAGGGATTGGAGCATCTCCTGTATGAGGAAAGGCTGAGAGCGCTGGGACTCTGTAGCCTGGAGAAGAGAAGGCTGAGGGGAGACCTTATTATGGCGTACAAGTATCTAAAGGGTGGGCTGAAGGAGGATGGAGCCAGGCTCTTGTCAATGGTTCCCAGTGACAGGACGAGGGGCAATGGGCACAAGTTAGAACACGGGAAGTTCCATTCAAATACACGGAAACACTTCTTTACGGTGAGGGTGACAGAGCACTGGCACAGGCTGCCCAGGGAGGGGGGGAGTCCCCTTCTCTGGAGATGTTCAAGCCCCGCCTGGATGCAGTCCTGAGGGATGTGCTCCGGGCAATGCTGCTTTGGCAGGGGAGTGGGGCTGGGTGATCTCTAGAGGTCCCTTCCAACTCTGAAAACTCCGTGATTCTGTGATTCCGTGAAATAAGGTGCTCTTTGGAAGACTGTATTTCACGTAATGCTGAAAAGCACGAACCGCACGGCATCAGCTGCAGCGCTCCCGGCGCAGCCTGCGAGAAGGGAGGTCATGAACTGGGCACACTGGCTCTAACATGGTTTGCCGTTCCCCGTCTTTGCTGCTGTGGTTGGTTAAGCCGCCATAAGAAGCAGCTCAAGACGGCGTTGGCTCCTG
This sequence comes from Vanellus vanellus, assembly GCF_965231255.1. Classification (NCBI taxonomy): domain Eukaryota; kingdom Metazoa; phylum Chordata; class Aves; order Charadriiformes; family Charadriidae; genus Vanellus; species Vanellus vanellus. The sequence goes on along the minus strand of NC_138918.1, from coordinate 2,080,618 downwards.
TGCTATATAAAATAAATAGTTGTTAATATTGAGCCAACGGGCAGCTTCCAGCCAGCGGTGCTGTGCGGCGGGCAGCCAAACCCGCTGCCTCCACCCGAAGGCCCGGCTGCCTCCTCCCCGGTGACAAGTGGCACAAACTTTCTCGCCCGTGGGTACCCGCCTGCTGCTCAGAGCAGGTCGCTTTTCTGGCAGCGCAAAAGAAGCATCCTTTCCACCTTGTCTCCTCGCTCCTTGCCAAATTACCCCTGAGTGGAGATGAGACCTTCCACGCCTCACCCCCAGGCAAACCCACGAGGCTCTCACCATCCGGGAATGCTTTTGGAGGAGCTGGGGAGCAAAGGGGAGAAAACCAGCACGCTCCAGTGCAAAGACGGTTGCAGAAGTGGGTGCACAGTCCACAGCCACTTCTGGCTGTGCCGCAGCAGCAGCGCAGGAGTCTATCAGGTTTCTGATAAGTCCCCAGCCCAGGGCTCCCTTCCAAGCCGAGCGAGAGGCAGACTGCCCTTCCCTCACGGCAGGCGATGCTGCGGCAGCACGTGTGTGCGCAGCAGGACGGGGCCACCCCGCAGCACCTCATTTACTGCACGCACCATGCAGCAGCCGAGGCACCGGCCCTGCGCTCGCCCGCCGCCACGCATGAGGCGTGGGTAGGGCAGGTGACCCTCGGGTTTGAAATCCCTAAGGTGTCTCGGGGGGACAGAGCTTGAGCGTCACGTCAAGTGTTGATGGCAGTCTTTGCTTTGAAGATTTTCCCTTGCCCGGGGCTCTGAATCCAACCAGCGGAGGAGCTCCGCAGTAGGGAACCCCTGCCCCAGTGATGGGGAGGGGGGCAGAGGGGCAGATGGGGAGAGGAAGAGTGGGGGAGAGGGTGAGAGGGGGACCGGAGGAGAGAGGGACATGGGGGAGCAGGGGACGGGGGCGGCCACAGAAAACTGCCTCTGGCAGATGGCAGCGAGCCCCAGGAGGGAGCGGAGCCGAGGTCTGCGTGCCCAGGCAGTATTTGGGTGGGGGGAGTGAACAACCACAGGATGGAGCGGGGGTTCGTGGAGGGGAAGAGCGGGAGCACAACGAGAGAGAGCCTCTTATCTGCTTCCTCGCGGCCCTGGCTGCTTCCTTCCACGGCTGCATCGTGACCTTCCCATGCTCACCAGCACTCAACAGTCCTTCCAGACCCCGCTCCGCCAGGGTTTGCTCCTCCTTTCTACCTGTTTTAAGAGAAACCCGCTCCAATGCAAATCCTTTCTCATTTTCTCCCCTGCTTGCCTTCCTTCTCTTTCCCCAGCAAACTCAGAAACAATTATTTCTTTTTCGGAGCGGCTAACTGGGGCATCCGAAATGGGTGCGGAGCATTCGCTGTCACCTGGGGAATGCCCCGGTTGCCCGCTAATGAGGACCCGACGACTGTCACAGCATCACGCCAGCGCACGTGCCTCCTACGGGCGCTCTGGGCTGAGAGGGGTTAACGCAGAGCGGACTTTTAAGGAGCAGAGAGGAGTATCAGCCTCAAAAACTGCAAAGGCTAACAAGAAAAATATAGCTGTTTCTCAGTCGGTAGCCCTGAGAGCACAGGACTCGCTGCGAGCTGTTTCCATTTCTTATAAATGCCTCTCTTACAAAAAGGAAGTTTGGTTCAAGCACATGCGGCAGAATGAATAATGTCAGAAATGTTGAAACGCTGCCCAGATGGCATGAGGTAATCCTAGCGAGGGCTGCGATCCGCAGCCTGCAATGAATATATCCTGGGATGGGCCGCTCACCGTTTCCTGGAATTGGACAGACCTATCTCGGGCCCCGAAATCAATTCAGTTTTCCCCACTGGTGGCACGGTGAATTTTTAAACTAAACCAAAATGAGATGCTGGGCTCGGCTTGGTGGGAAAAAAAGGAAATTCTAAGAATTTGACTTGTGTCCCCGGACTTTCCCCGCTCCTTACTTTTCTCTCAACCTTGCAGGAGGGCACAGACCTTTCGTGAACTATTTGCCAAGGAAAGTCCTGCCAGCTGCCGGCACCTGGCAGCTGTGATGAGTTTGCCTAACGAGGGCGCAGACCTGCAGCAGCCTGAGCCTCCCTGCCAAAGGTCAGAGAGACGCGGTCCTCTCCCGCTGCGCGTGGGAGCGCGGGAGCCACCGCCACAGCCTTCCTCCCCGAGCTGCTCTGCCTGCCCAGCCCAGGGCAGCAGTGGGGCAGCAGTGGGGCAGCAGTGGGGCCACGCTGACCCGGGATGCCCCGGGGTCCTGGCGGCATCCCGGTAGCTGACCCACATGAAGACGAATGGCGAGTCCATTCATGTGACACTGCCGAAGTCCCACCGACGCAGCTGGGGCTGAATTCGGTAGGAAAAAAAAAAAAAAAAAAAAAAGGTGAGTTGTGTACTAAACCCTCCGAGCTGGGGGGGGGGGGGGTGTTTCTCTTTCCTGGACTGATGGGAAAAGGTGCCAAACTTCGCAGCTGTCGGAGGGGAAGGCCAGGCCAGCCGGGCCAGTGGCCGGGGGCTGCCCGCGGCAGCGTGCTGCTCTGCCTCCGGCCCACCGCAGGCGTAGGCAAGGTCCAGCTCGCGCGGTGCTCGGGCTGGGGGCTCGCCGGGGCCACCACCCGCCTCCTGCCCACCCTCCCCACGCTCCTGCCTGCACCCCGCTGTTGCCGACCGGCCGAGCCCGGCAGCTCGAGAGGGCCAAGGTACCTTGAGCGTGGAGGCAGGGAGACCCTGGGAACTTACTGTAGCTCTTCAGGAAAAGCCGTCTCGGTCTGGAGGCTGCAGCACAGTGACCCCTGAGTGTTTCAACCTCTGCTCTGCCTCGGGAAGACCATCAATAACCCCTGCTTTGTTTGAAATACTCCGTCCCATCCTCGTGCAAAGGGGCTGCCAAAAAGGAAGCTCTTAAAGATGCTGAAAAGCACCGTTGGGCTTGTCACGTTACCGCCGTCGGGAGCCAAGGGACGGGAGAGCACAGGCAGGAACGTGCGGGGAAGGTGGCTGGCGCCCAGCCTGCTGCCTGAGCTGGGTCCTGCCGCAGACCGCGAACCCCGGTTGTGCAGCCAGGCCCGGTCCCAGGCGCTGGGAAGGGACCAGGGCAGGTGGGGATCAAGGACCTCATAGGATGACCATAGTAAATAGTGAAAATCACGTGCTGCAAGCAACAGATGTTAAAACATCTGTGCCTTATTCCCTATTTTTTTATCATTATTTATTGGCTATTAACCTTGATGCAGACTGCAAACATCTCTGTCCAAACATAGGTGACGAAAGCCACCTTCCTTGATAATAAGGCAATTTCCATAAGCAAGAGTCAAATTTGGTGCTTGAAAAATACTCAGACTCGTTTCAGCACGGCAAACCCCTGCAGCGAGGCAGGGAGGCTGCTGCTGTGCTTGTGTCAGACCGGTCACGGCTCTCACTTTGGTGCATTGATTTTTGGATGCTCTAAAAGGGGGTGCTGTACATGCTGGTCTTCCTCCCCAAAAAGGGAAATGCTAAGGAATGTGTCCAGCTGGACACTGGAGAGTTCATCATAGTTCGAATGACCATATTCTGTCTGCTGAAGGGACATTGGTGGGTCTGCGGCAGGAGGAAGGACTCCTCACATCCTTCTTCCCACCAAGGAATTGGGGCAGCCCCTGAGCAGCACCCGCCAGCGAGGAGTGACCCCCAGGGGAGGGGACATCTTGGAGGGAAGCGCTATCCCACATGGATCTCCTGTTCAAACACGTCACCTCCCCCTCTCAGGTGGGTGCGATTACATAGAATGGTTTGGGTTGGAAGGGACCTTAAAGCTCATCCAGTCCCACCCCCCTGCCCTGGGCAGGGACTCCTCCCCCCAGCCCAGGTCGCTTCCAGCCCCGTCCAACCCGGCCTTGAACCCCTCCAGGGATGGGGCAGCCACAGCTGCTGGGGGCACCCTGCGCCAGGGGCTCATCGCCCCCACAGCCCAGAATTTCTTCCCAATATCTCATTTAAATCCCCCCTCTTCCAGTGTAAAACCATTCCCCCTCGTCCCATGGCTCCCCTCCCTGACCCAGAGTCCCCCCCCAGCTCTCCTGGAGCCCCTTTAGGCACTGGAAGGGGCTCTGAGGTCTCCCCGGAGCCTTCTCTTCTCCAGGCTGACCCCCCCACCTCTCCCAGCCTGTCCTCCCAGCAGAGGGGCTCCAGCCCTCCCAGCATCTCCGGGGCCTCCTCTGGCCCCGCTCCGACAGCTCCGTGTCCTTCTGCTGTGGGGACCCCCCGAGCTGGAGGCAGCGCTGCGGGGGGGTCTCATGAAAGTGAGTGATTTCTTCTGAAAGAAGCAGAGATTTTTTTTTTTTTTTCAACATCTTCTGATGTCCCCGCAGAGACCCCCGTGACTGAAACCACAGAGCGGTGTGACTCTCCCTGCCCCACAGCCGCCCTCGCCTCCTTTCGGGATGGCAGGAGAGAACATCCCACGCGTGTGTCCCCCCCCCCCCCGAGCCCCGCCGTGCGTGGCAGCGCTGTCCCGCAGCGCCTGACTCCCCCCGCCGGGGTTCCTCGCCGAATCGCTGACTTATGGGGCGGGAATGGAGAAGTTGTCCTTTGGGGGGTGGCGGTGAGGTGCTGCGGGGGCGAGGGCTGAGTGGGCACTTCGGGGCGGCTGCCGGGCCCCCGCCCGGGCAGAGAGTGGCCCCCGCCCGGGTGACAGCAGGACCCGGAGCCCGGGCCGGGGACCCGCAGTTGGGGGGGTCCGGGGGTGGGGGGGCGAGCGGGGCTGCCCCACGGCGGGGGCGCGTCCCCGGCACCGCGCCAGGGGCTGCTAAGGCACATCCACCCCTGTCCCCCCACCCCTTTTTCTCCCATGTCTTTTCTCCCCCCTTCCCCCCCTTTTTCTCCCCCCTTCCCCCCCTTTTTCTCCCCCCTTCCCCCCTTTTTCTCCCCCTTCCCCCCTTTTTCTCCCCCCTTCCCCCCCTTTTTCTCCCCCCTTCCCCCCCTTTTTCTCCCCCCTTCCCCCCCTTTTTCTCCCCCCTTTCCCCTTTTTCTCCCCCTTTCCCCTTTTTTTCTCCTTCCCCCCCTTTTTCTTGTCCTTTCCCCTTACCCCCTTTTTTCTCCCCCTTTCCCCGTCTTCCCCCCTTTTGTCTCCCTTCCCCCCCTTTTCTCCCTTTCCCCCCTTCCCCCTTCTATCTCCCTCTTTTCCCGGTCTTTTCTCCCCCTTTTCTCCCCCCTTCTTTTCTCCCCTTCTCCCCCTTTTCTCCTTTCCCCTCCCTTTTCTCTCCCTTTCCCTCCTTTTTCCCCCTCCCCCCCCTTTTCTCCTCCCTTTTTCTCACTTTTCCCCCTTCCCCCTTTTCCCCCTCTCTTCTCCCCCCTTTTCTCACCTCCCCCCCTTTTATCTCTCCCTTTCTCCCCTTTTTTTTCCCCCTTTTTTCATTTTTTTGCCACTTTTTCCTCGGGTTATGCCCCCCTTTCCCCCCCCCCCCCTTATCGTTGTCCCCTACTTTTTTCCCCTTCTTTTTTTGGGGTGTGGGGTGTGGGTGTGGGTGTGGTGTGTTTTTTGTGGCTGGCGGTCGTCCGCGCCTCACTTCTTTATTGCTGTATTTTGGCAGAACGGATTCGCCCCGTTCCTCCCCAAACCGCTCCCGCAGCGACACCGCAGCCGCTGCCCGCCGGGGACGGCCCGGTCCCCCCCCCCGTCCCCCCCCCACCTTCCCCTTCCCCTCTTCCCCCGCCGCCGCCGCCGAGTTTCGGTTTCCCGCAGCGGCGGCGGCGCGAGGCGCTTCCGGGAATCGGCGGGGCCGCGCGCGGCCGCGGGGGGGCGCCACACCGGGGGAGGGCACGGGGACGGCACGGGTGGGGGGTGAGCGGGGGAAGGCCGTGCCGGGCCGTGAGTCAGGGGCAGGAATGCGCCGGGACTTCCAGCCCTCCCCCCCCGGGAAAATCCGCCCGCGGCGGGGAAACCCCCTCCCCCCCCGCGGCAGCGGGATGCGGGGCGGTCACTCCCGGGGGGCGCAGCGGGGCTCGCTCGGGGGGGCACCGGCACCGCCTCCATCCGCTACCCCCCGGGCGAGCCAAAAAAAAACCCCAAACAACCCCCAAACCAACCAAAAAACAACAACAAAAAAAAACCCCGAGCGGGGCTGTGGGGTGCGCCCCCCCCCTCCCCCCTTGGCAGTGTGGCTAATGAGCTGATTAATTACCGCCGCAGTCCTCTGCTCCGGTGCGCGTTGGGTCAGCACTGCGCATTTCTAATTTGTCTCACAAATCTGTCTTTTATTTCACGCTGAGGAAATCACCGGTTGAATTGGCGCAACGCCGCCGGTGTTGCCCCGGGGGTGGGCGGCCGCGGGGTCCCGGTCCGGCCGGGAGATGCACCGGGAGAACGTTGAGCATCTTCGGTTGTTTCTCTGCATGGAGTTTTCCCACCAGAGCGACACTGGGGGGTGGGGTGGGGGGGAGGTCTGGCACGTTCCCCCAAATAAATATGTTGGTAAAATTCTTTATAGACCGAGTCCGTGCGTGCGGGTTGTGTCCTTCGACGCCGTCACGCCGATCCCATGGGACCCCGCTGGCACTGCCCTCTCCGGCCCCGCACCCTCCACCCTGACGCACTGTGGTATCTGCTCTGTCTTCCCCAGAAACCCCTCTCAGCACCCCGAGACGAATGTTGAATGTTGCTGGTTCAGCATTTGGAGGTCGCAGCCTTCAGCCAGATTCACCGCTCCGGGGGGGGGCCATGTCACGGTGCCGTCATACCCGCAGGATGCGGTCCCGGAGGTTCGACTTTTGCCAGTTAATTGTGTTCTGGAAGGAGCGGTGAGGAGCACAGCTTCTGCAAAACAGCAGCCGACTTTCAGGTGGTCGAGCTGTGATGGAAGTACTTTCTCCGTCTCCCCTTCGCAGGGCTGTCCTGTGCCAGCACGGAGGTGACGGAGGCTCCTGAGCAAGGGCTGGTGGCTGAGGTCCCCACCACCGCTGGATGGGGATGCCATGGGGAGGCGGGAAGGGACGTCCCTGCTGCGGTGTCAGGCAGAGGTGGCAGCGCGGGAACACGCGGTGTTTGGTGAGCTCAGCGCCCCGTTGGAAGGGTCTGTGGCCAACGGACCCCTCTGCACCTCTCCAGATCACACAGGGCTTCTGAAATCATGGTTTTATAGATAACTTCCGTGTTTGCAGCAGAAATAATAATAATAATAACAACAACAATAACAACAACAGCAATCATAATAATAATAATAATAATAATATAGAATTGCCCTCTGGAAATGAGTAATACATACCCACATACCCACCAGGATCAATTAAAGTATAAAAGTAAAGTATTACAAGGTTAATCAAAGAATGTTGGTGTACATTAAGTATATACTGATTTTTCCTGGGCATGCTAGAAGAGATGATTATTTTGAACTTTCCCTATAAAGCCAAGGTTATACTTAAAATATATCTGGAACTGTTTACATCTGAAAAGGATCCAGGAGGGCGGGGGAGGTAGCTGGGGGGGGGGAGCTGCTGGCTGCTTTAAAGTTAAAATGTTCCTTTTTTTTTGGTGATACTGAACTTGCCCTGCTCAACTCCTGTTAAGTGATGGAGAGTGGTTTGTTTTCTTTGCCTCAGGTAGTTTTGTCCTGACCTTTCCAGTTCTTTGCACACTCATTTCTTGTTGTAATTCACTTGGTGTTTGCTGTAGCCGTGTACAGCCGGGGGCTGCTCAGGCCATTCCTTTTCTCCGCCTTTCCAGCCCTTTGGAAGCGCGCACACCAAACCCAGTGAAATCTGACGCGGCATCTTCACTGTGAGTATTCCTGTGCCTATACTGAACCTTTATGCCGCGATGGTACCGAGGGGTTAGACTTGTTACGCTAACGCCTGCTGGTTTTCTAGGCGGTGCCTTGGTATTTTGGGGAGACGCATCCTTCCTGCTCCGGTACACCTGAGGCAAAAGGCTCATGGGGACGAACCCGGCGGCTGGCATTGGGACTGGCGGCACTGGGCGGGCTGGGGGAGGCAGGCAGCGCCATGGCGACGTGCGGAGCACTGACGGGACTTTGGCTCATCTCAGAAATCAGAATCGCTGTGAAATGGGGCCGTGTCCTCAGGGGAGCACCACAGTGACATTCTTTCATAGGATGAAAATGTAGGTAAACAAGGGAAGAATTTTTTTTCTTCCTTTACCTTTTCTTCTTAGTTATAACAAATATAACTGCTGGGCTGAGCCCTCAGGACGTGTCCATGCATCCCATCCTGCTGAGGACCGTCTCCATGATGCAGACACTTGGGCACGGAGGCAGGAGTGGTCCAGCAGCCGGAGCCGGGGAGACGGAGCTGGCGCATCCGAGCGCTCAGCCGGCTTCTGCTTGGAGCTCCCTGCGGGTTTGATTCTCCGCCTGCAGTCAGGGACAGGGCTATAATAGCATTTATCTGTCTTGCAGGAACAGTTAGTTGAGTAAGAGGTAGCAGAAAGGAAAATAAGCGTGATAGCTACGTGAAAATGTGGTGAGAACAGTGTCCTGTGCTGGCATAGCATCCAGTGCAGATCTCTGAACATGGTCTCATTCAGTGATGATAAAAAATAATAAGGAAAATAAAAAATAAGAGTGAAAATAATAAAAATACGGGAAAACCCTAACATATTAAAAGATCCAGTATCATTAGGAGCTTCTTTTGGAGGTTTTCTTGTGCTGTGCTCGGCATTTTTCTGGGCTGTCTGTACATCCTCTGGAGTACCACTCAGAAACCACCCTTTGCTTTTCGAGGCTGTAGCAGCGCTGCCTTCTCGTTCTGCCGATTTGCTGCTTTTTGACCCAGTTCAGCCCTTCAGAAATGCCTTTGCGGTATGAAAGCCCAACCCTGCCTCACCTTAGGCAGTGGCTCTCCGGTGCTGGGGCTGCCCGGTGCCGGTTCGTGGGGCGCAGGGTACAGTGCGGGACCCAGCGGTGCTGGGTCGGACGGAGGAGCTGTGTGCGGGTGGACGTGCCGCGGTCCCACCTTTCCCATCTCGGTACAAGTGTTCAGGTCGGTGTATGCTGTTGCAAAACACCTGAAGGTTTGCTGTTGGGTGTTGGCAGGTATTTGCGTTCCTGAAACACTTTGGAAGGGTTTTGGTGAGCTCCAGGGAACGGGTGGCTTTGACAGCCCAGCACGCACACGCTCCTCTTTTCAGCATTGACTGTTTTCTCTCCGACACGTCCCACGCAGGTGTCCAGTCAGCCCTCCCGGGTGGGTGGTTGACCCTGGCTGTTCGCTCGGCTGCTCTCTGCGTGCCCCGGTGGGTGTCGTCTGTGCTGACATGGGGCCAGAGGACCCCAGCTCACCATCAGCCCCGGCCCCGGCGACAGCGTCCAGGACCCGTGCGTGTCTCTGCTCCCGTGTTGGCCATGCAGGTGGAGATGAAGCACCCATGGGAAGGGGTTGGCTCTGGTGCGGCTGCTCCTGCAGGCGTTGTTCCTGTTCAGCTCCTGCCCGGGGTGCCGGCACACAGCCCCCCACCTCCTGTCTGTCCCAGGGACCCCAGGATGCCCGAGGATTGCTGTGCCCGGATGACCTGGTGGCCGGGGACACCAGCAGCCTCTTCCAGCCCCTTCCCTGTGCCAAGTGGTTGCAACCGTATGACAGGGACTGCTGGAAAGCAAAATCTTTGCCTGCTGGATGATGCTCATGCCTGGCATCGCTCCAGAGATGCCCCAGCTGCCAGAGGGTGGCATTCATCCACCATACAGAGTCAGAATCACAGAATAGTTTGGGTTGGAAGGGACTTGTAACAGTCATCCAGTCCAACCCGCCTGCAGTGAGCAGCGACATCTTCAGCTAGATCCTATCCCATCCTATCATGGGTTGCCAGCTGCCTTCCAGCACCTTGAGGCTGGTTCAGTGCTTTGCGTCCCCAGGAAAGGGGTGAGTGCCGGGGCCAGAACCATCTCCCCTATCATATGGAGGGGTCACAGCTCCCAATATGTGGGGCACGGCGGCCCAGGGGGGAGCAGAGCAGCTGCGTGAAGCCCAAGCTGGACTTGGGGTGGGGGCGAGCCTTGGGTCCAGTGTGCAGGGCAGGAGGTGTGGCGGGGAAGGTGCGCTGCCGAAACAGGAGAGGCAGTTAAAGACCACGGCGTTCTCTCGCAGGTGCCGGTGTCCCCGGGGTTGTATCGCGAGGGGCTGACCCAGGGCACAGCCTGCGGCGGGGACTGCCGGGGCAGGAGGAGAGGCAGGGTTGGGAGTCTGGGTTTGAGTGTCTGTACCCTCGGTAGGTGGCTTGTAGGTCAGAGCCCATCTCCGGAAAAAGGCTGGTGTCCAAGAGGCGGTGTGGGAGAGGCTTGGAGTCAGGGCTCATGCTGACAGCCCAGGAAGGGGGCTGGAGGTGCCCCTGCTCTGGCAGGGGCTTGGACGGGATGAGCTCCAGAAGTCCCTTCCAACCCCCCCCCCCCCCCCACTCTGGGATTCTGTGATTCCACGACCGATGGGCACCGCCGCTCACGGCCTGTTGACACCGCCGGCTCCGCGCACGCGGGAGGGAAATCCCTCTCTGGGATTTTTCCTGCCGGAAAGCTCACCCGGCCGCCACACGTCGCATTTCTGGTCCCCTGTTGCCACCTGCCGGCAGCCGCCCGCCCGCCGTTCTCCTGCCCCGTCGGGGGCGGCTGCGCCGGGGGCGGCGGACGGAGGCTGGGGGGCAGGCGGGGAGCGGAAAAAGCCTTATAATGTCGGCACAAATAGCTTATAAACGATTTTGCTGGTTAACCCTTGTTTCACCAGCCTTCTCCCCCCATCTTATGGAGCCGTACTGTGAAAAACCGTATTTTTCCTTCACAAAAGTGGGATGGTAACGTTTGAAAACGCTGGGAAAATCAGTATCGATGTGACGAGAGCATGTTTTGCTTCTGCGTGTTTGTTCTGGTGTCACAGGATTCTCGCCCCTGGTTCAGCGAAGGTCTCTGGGGATGCACCTGAAAAAGAAGTAGTAGTGCTGACTCGTTGCGTTGGGACATGACAGAATTGGGACTCGTTGCGTTGGGACATGTCAGGAAATTCAGAACAAATGAAATCAAGCGCTTGGAAACCCCGTGACTGCAAGTGCCTCGCTCAGTTTCTCGGCTTCTTTTTTTATGATGTCAAAATTGGTAAGTTTTACAAGAAGCTTTTTCTATGATTAGAAGGACACCAGAGGAACCCACCTCTCTTTCTCACCAATTTTCTTCTCATTCCTTTCTCCTATATTTAAAACTTTTTTTAAAAGGAATTAATTTACGCTGGGATATTTATAGCAAAAAATGCAAGCGTCACCCGGGGAGCTAAAGGAAACCCATTGATAAGGCAGCCCAAACCTTTCTCTAGAGCTTTTGTGTTCTCCAGCTGCGATCTGAGCCGTTCCTGCAGGGATGAGTGAAATTTGGGATGAAGACAGGTGATACCAGGGTGATATCGTAATTTTAAATATAGCTGGCATCAGTGCTGCGGAGAGCCGGTATTACCAGTGTCCTGCCTTCTCTCTGCTCTGCTCGAGTCGGGCCATGCGCCAGATCACCCTATTTCAGGCTGTTTTGCAGACCAACCTGCAGGATTGCCCCTCTGAGTACCTGCCCGTTTTCGCTGCCCCAGCTCAGAAATAGCTTGGGAAAATTGGGGAGTCTGCGCTGAAAATGAAAAAAGATTTCAGGTTCATAGAAAGAGGTTGTATTATTATTATTATTATTATTATTATTATTATTATTATTATATTATACAGTCTGGTTTTATTCTGATTGAGAAGCAGAAACGAACACAAGGGGGAAGTTTATTTGAGGCACCTGACACAGAGGTTTTTTTGGGATGAGCTGCATTGCCCACAACTGTAGTGGCTGTTAACCAGGTTTGTAGCTGCTCTTGCGGGGCTGAAATTGCCACTTCTAATCTGAGCTGGCAGCTAAGAGGGATTTTAGGGCAGCGATTAAGGACAGTCCCACCCTACAAGCCACAAGCCTGCAGGTGTGTTCCCCGAGAAAGCTGCTTTGGCTGGAAATTTTGGAGCGGCTTTGCCCTGTCAGCAGAGCTGAAGGAGGATCAATGTGCCCAAGACTCCCCCTGATTTCAGGTTTTCTGTAAAGCCCGTTCTGATGATTAAGATTCTCCTCCCTACTGTGCTTTCCAGGATCAGGTACCTACAATACAAGTATCAGAAACGTTTCTTTCATCTGTTTGTGCCTAAATTTTTGCAGGCGGTCAGGAAGCTGTTTAACAACATATATTTTGAAGTCAGTATACAAGTGCTTATCTATCAAAATATCTTGAGAAAATGTGAAAGAAATCCAGAAAAACCACCTAATAGGGCAGGGGAGAGCATTCAAAGCACAAAAGCATCTTCAGAAGGCTGAAACTGTCTCCAAATGCCCTCCAGAGAGATAAGAGGCAGAATCACGATTGCGCAAGCTAAAAGAGACTAAGGAATAATTGGGGAAGAAAAAAAAAAAAGTAAGTTATTTTTCAGCCTCCCCAGGGACACCCGGCAGTGGGAGCTCATGCCCCAGGCTGAGGACAACCCAAACCGAAAGAAATAAATGCAGATTCATGTACCACGGACATCCCAGCCGTAACGCTGGGGAGCACAGTGAGCCTGTGGTGCCGCCTGCCTGCCCGGGACCCCCCTGCCCCCCGCCCGGGACCCCCCTGTTGCCTGACCCCTGACCCCCCCGCTGCCTGCCCGGGACCCTCCCGGTGCCTGTCCCAGTGAGAGGGCAAAGGGGCAAACCCAGGAGCAGGGCACAGGAGGAGGTACGATGCTGATGGAGGGTCCTCTCGGGTCTGGGGGAGCGGCAAGGAAAGATGCTGAGCCTTTGAAGGGGATCTGTCCTTAGCTTTTGTTTGTGTAAAATATTTAGATAATTTGTCTTATCCCAATTCCCAATTTAGATAATTTGTCTTGTCCCAGGTAGACACGCTGGAGGGGAGGGATGCCATCCAGAGGGACCTGGACAGGCTGGAGAGGTGGGCCTGTGCCAACCTCGTGGAGTTCAACAGGGCCAAGCGTGGGGTCCTGCACGTGGGTGGGGGCAATCCCAAGCACAACTCAGGCTGGGCAGAGAATGGATGGAGAGCAGCCCTGAGGAGAAGGACTTGGGAGGGGGTGTTGGTGGGGGAGAAGCCCCCCATGAGCCGGCAATGTGCGCCGGCAGCCCAGAGAGCCCCCCGCCCCCCGGGCTGCATCCCCCGCAGCGTGGCCAGCAGGGCCAGGGGGGACTGTGCCCCTCTGCTGCGCTCTGCTCTGCTCTGGGGAGACCCCCCGCGGTGCCGCCTCCAGCTCGGGGGGTCCCCACAGCAGAAGGACACGGAGCTGTCGGAGCGGGGCCAGAGGAGGCCCCGGAGATGCTGGGAGGGCTGGAGCCCCTCTGCTGGGAGGACAGGCTGGGAGAGGTGGGGGGGTCAGCCTGGAGAAGAGAAGGCTCCGGGGAGACCTCCGAGCCCCTTCCAGTGCCTAAAGGGGCTCCAGGAGAGCTGGGGGGGGACTCTGGGTCAGGGAGGGGAGTGATGGGATGAGGAGGAACGGTTTTACACGGGAAGAGGGAGGATTTAAATGAGATATTGGGAAGAAATTCTGGGCTGTGGGGGCGATGAGCCCCTGGCGCAGGGTGCCCCGAGCAGCTGTGGCTGCCCCATCCCTGGAGGGGTTCAAGGCCGGGTTGGACGGGGCTGGGAGCAACCTGGGCTGGGGGGAGGTGGCCCTGCCTGGGGCAGAGGGTGGACTAGATGGCCTTTAAAGGTCCCTTCGAACCCAAACCATTCTATGATTCTATGAATTCAGTCTGAAATGCTGAAAAAATCTCTTCTTGTGTGTCCCCCCTCCCCATCTCCCCTAATCATTTCTAATTGGTATTAATTTTCCCTGCCTGCTTGAAGTGCTGATTGTACCTGGGTACCTCAAACCCTCCGTAGGGTGCTGGGGAGGGCTGCGCTCCCTCTGGATAACGTACAATTAGCACAGGAGGAATCCGCGGCCAGCATCCAGCTTCTCCATCTCCTGCTCTCTTACGTGTTCCTCATTACTACATCCTATTTCTAGTATTTTTAATAGGCAGCCTGCAGCCTGCAAAGCTGTCACCGGTGGGTTACACAGATCGGGATTTTGTTTTGAGTTATGAGAGCAATAGGGGTCGGCTGTGGCGTTTTGGTTTTGGGGGGATTCTGCTCAGCAGGGGACTCCAGAGGTGCGGACCAGAACTCGGGGGATGCTCTCGTGGTGGCAGCCTCCAGCTTCCGGGAGGAGGGTGAAAACATTTTCCACCAAAGGTACTTTCTTTGCAAACATTTATTTGGGAATGGCAAAGGGCTGTCATTTCTGTTGCAAGTCTGAGGAGATGCTTGCTTATTTATTTAAAGGATTTTTATTTTACACTAGGAACCTCGCCAGCTGTTTTTCCCTCTGTTTGCAGCATATTTATCCCCATTGCTTGGAGTTGCTCGGGCTGTGTCAGACATTCCGTCCGCGGGATGCCTGTTCAGATGCTGACACGTGTCTGCGTCTGAGCACAAGCACTGAAAAACTGTCCAGCTTCGAGCCGCAGACATTGCCACCACCCGGGGCGGGTTCTGCAGTAAGGCTGTCACTTGGATTCTCTCCCCTTCTATTCTAATTGTTGAAAAGGAGACAGAGAGCCCAGTGCCCTTTCCCATGATCAGCCGCTTGGGTCTCCGTGGCCCATCACCCACGTGCGAGCAGGGGCTCCTCAACAGCTCTGTTAAAGTAAAACCAAACGTGGCAGCTCAGCTCCCTCCCACAGATGTGCACCTTCAACGGTCTCCCTGGGTTTGAATTTGCACATCATTAGAAATAGCGTCTAGCATTACACTAGCTTGTTCACCTCAAGGATCTCGTTCCCTTGACCATCAGAGGTTTTACAATAACTAGATTTGCTCAAGCGTAGAAATAAGTCAGAAGAAATTGGTGGGGATAAAAAAAAAAAGGCAGAGACAAATATTTATTCACTTTATTAAAAGTAGTAAAAATACAGAATAAATATTTTCTCCAAAATACATATATGTATAAAGTGTCATATAATTTAATTGAAACCACAGAAATAAATTCATACTGATCTAAACGCTCCTATCATCACCATTAGCTTTACAAAAACCATTAATTCTCTAAGTGGCATATGCCCAGATCCTTACAAATCTTCAGTTGCCAATTTTACAGTGATCTTCCAAAGCTGCAGGTAGAGGAAAAACTCAGGATGTGTTTCCCAGTGCTCGTGAGAGATTTTGGACAGATTGCTAAGCATACAAAATCAAGGTGATCCTATACGTGTGAGTGCAACGTTCTCCTTGCTGGGAAGCGATATACATTTGTATAGAGAAGCTCAGGCAGAGCTTAGGAGGTGGAATATTGTATGAATACGACTTTTGCAGTTCGTCCTATCTGGCTTCAAAGCAGAGGCAAAGCCAGCTCAGTACTAGAAAAGTTTTGCTCGTATAATTATATTGATTAATCTTCTTTACTGTAGATGGGTATTACAACGCTGAGATTTTCCCAGTACAGCTGTACCAGTTCCCTGAGCTAAATGCCCTATTTCAGCAGCATCACTTGTGTACTGGTTCTTGCTCTTCCAGACACGTTATCAAGAATAATACCCATTCCGCTGAGGTTGGGCGATACCAGCAAAACTTTCCAGCAGAAATTTGACCTTAAACCTGAAAAGCTCTAAGATCCCCAACCCGTATTGCTAGAGTGCATGCCATCCCCTCCCCACCCCCCACCCCCCCCCGACACTGGTTAACCCTGGTCTTCAAGAAAAGCAAAGGAAATCTATTCATATCGCATCTCCATGTGTCAGTTGGGGTTTCTGGCAGAGCCTGCGAAACCCGCGGGCCAGGCGAGGGGTAGATAAGGCGCGGAGTGCGAACCGGCTGCTCTTGCTGCCATCCCTCCATGTGCGGTCTCGCTGTGACTGTGCAGAAGATAACTCGACCTTTTGACGAGAAACCCCCAAAAGTTTTATGCCTCATAAGGTCCTTCCAGAGTCCCCTCCACTCTTTGCTTCGTCAAGTGTTTAAATTTTCATCTCAAAATATGAATGACATTTCGCCCTCGATACTCTCAGAGATTACATGCCAAACACGAGCTGGTACAGTACCACTGAAACTGAAGATATAACCTGCTGCATTTTAACACAAAGAAAGAGTATTTTTAAAACAAATAAACATTTTACTACTTGTTTAAATTTACAGCCACTCTAGAAACTTGTAACTCTATGCTCTTGCATTTTTTGATGCTTTTCGGATGAATGTCATCAGCTTCTGTATGAATATTCTTGGATTTCTTCTTTCTGTGTCACATTTCCCCTGAAAAGTTAAACGAGAACATGAAATTACTTAATATCTAACCGTTATATAGAGCTTTTTCACCTTGAAATCGTTTTATAAATGATATGATTTTCCTTAAGCCTTAAATATGCTGATCACACATGTGAATCCTTATTTTCCAGGTGAGCCAAGCTGAAGGCTAGAGCAAGGGAAGGGTAGAAATGCGAAGTTTTATTACATCTCTGCTGCACGATCTCTCATAGACAAGAAATAAATTCCTACCTCTGTTGCCATGTTTGGTGTAAGAGATTGCTTCAGACTTTCGAATTTTTGGAAGAAAACACTGAATTTTTTCGTAGTGAGGTTAGTTTTCAGCTGTTCCGTTCCTTCAAAGATTGTGCTGACACAATTCACATCCTAAGATGGAAGAAATAGCAAAACTGAGATACAAGAACTTGTAACCGTGAACTACAAGTTTATTAAAAACCGGCTTGATTTATGACCAGCTGCCTGGGTGGCAATAAATCGTTACTGACTTTTGGGCTCGTATTTGCAAACGATTTAGGCAAGCATGCTTCACTGATGTGCACATTTGTTTACTCCGCGGACAGAAACCTGGCAGATGACAGCTTCTGCTAGCCTATGTTTGGTAATGTCCAGATGAACCGCATAATTATCTAAAGGCTTTGCCCTGTCTCTTCTGCAGCCATGTGAAGACCACTTTGATTTCTTACATCTGCTCGTGTCGGCAGATAATTCTGGTTTACATCTTCGGTCTGGACGTGAGCTGCTTTCTGCCCCGGAGGCTACAGCTGCCTGAACACGAGAGAAAGGAAAGAAATGAACCTGCCACTACTCCAAACATTAATCTCTGCGGCAGCTGACATCGGCACGCCGGGAGAGACGGGGACAGCGGTCACGCTCCCATCTCACAGCCCTTTTTGCCATGTCCCATGCCAAAGGCGGCCATGCGCCGGGCATGCCGGTCCTCTTCTACAAAGCAGCAGTAGCTGCGTTTTGTCTCCGAGACCGGACGGTCTGGGCGGTCAGAAGGGCGAGAGGGGCTACGGGACGGACGCAGAGCAAAGAGTGACGGTGGTTACACTCAGCAGTGTGGAGCTGGTTTGGAAAAGACCGATGGAGAAGCCGAGAAGGAGAGGACACGAGCGGCAGTGGCAGGAAGAGATTGAAGTGTAATAGGAGAAAGCGATGAAAAATGAAGCAAAAACTAATCAGCGAAGGTCGGAGGAAAAGCAGACGGCTGCCAAAGGGCAGCATCATGCCCACGACATTCTCGACCAACGCCTGGTCTCCTATTAGTCATTCCTGGATGCTGCGTGACAAGGAAGATCGGTTTTCCCACGACCTTTCTTGGGAAGCTGCTCGCTTCTGCCACTGACAAACACCAAACGCAGAAACACTGCGAAATTCTCCGTCATCTCCCTACCCGAACCACAGGTGAGAGCGAAGCAGCTCTTCTCTCCGGGCACTGGCGCGGTGGGCTGTGGTGGCACCGCTGGGGGACCTCGGCAGGGAAAGGGACAAGCGAGCTGCCGGCACTCGGCACCGCTGATTCGGGGTCTCGTTTTTGCTTATTAAAACCTCGGGGTTCAACCCAGCCCAAGCCCCAGCCTGGGAAGAGAGCTCTGCCAGGCGGGCTCCAGAGAGAAGTGACACAGTTGGGACACTTTACACCTTATTTCCAGGGAATCACAGGATCACAGACTCACAGAATGGGTTTGGTTGGAAGGGACCTTAAAGACCGTCTAGTTGCAACCCCCAAGATGTGGTTGTGCAACAATTTAATCCCCATACTGATGGTAAAGGTATAAAAAGCCATTTCTAAAAGCCGACTAAGCCAAGTAGACTAAAAAAAAAGTATTTTTGCAGATGGACAAGGGAGAAATGTGAATGAGTTTGTTCTTCCCTTTCTAACTGTCCTTCATTTAAAAAGCTGATTCAGAAAATCCCTCTCTGTGTGTGTGTTCTGCAGGAGATTTACACAAACATGCAACGAGAATAATTGCTGCCCTTGGCTATGTTTGTATCACCACATACTTTTTTAACTCAACATTTGATTGTTTTTAATAACATTTTATATCTTACAATAATATTTAATATCTTTAATAACATTTTATATCTTATAATAGCTACATTTAAAGTCCTTGTTTGTTCTTAAATACAAATGGAGTATTTTAGGAGATAACAGTTTTAAAACTATCTCAATTTCCAACGACTACATTTATGAAAAAGTTATTAGAAAAAAAAAAAAAAGAATTTTACTTACATCTATGTTGTCCGGAGTTTCAATCCTCAGATTCTGAAAAATAATGTATTAATTAAGCCTTTCAAGTACCATCTTCGTTAACACTAATAAAACCGAAATGTCGCATAAATAGATTGTTTGACCTTCAAAAAAGTTCAATATTCAAGAACAAGAGGATGCAATTTATCAAATTTTAGGTTAGTAAAGTGGAAATGGGACTTACCTTCAGGTCCTTTGTCACTGACTCACACATTTGCTCTAATAATTTCAGTAGCTCAGCCATGCTGCTCATGTGGGGAGCAGCAGAGATGCCTGCAGCCAGCAGAAGGAGGTAGAGATGGGTCTTCATCCTCCCGATGTGCTCAGAGAACCTGTAAGTGCTTCTGGACCCGTCCTCTGCCATTTTATGGTCTCTCTACAAGGAAATAACACTTTTGGGTCGATTTTTGAAACTGATAGGAAAAAAAAAAAAAGGCCGTTTGTTGAGACTTTCTGGAAGAGTGAGGTTCCAGTAAATTT
This sequence comes from Vanellus vanellus, assembly GCF_965231255.1. NCBI lineage: Eukaryota > Metazoa > Chordata > Aves > Charadriiformes > Charadriidae > Vanellus > Vanellus vanellus. The sequence goes on along the minus strand of NC_138918.1, from coordinate 2,061,634 downwards.
GGTGTTTAACCTTGGGGCACACTCCTTACCCAATCAGCGTTTCCACAGAAGTAGGTGATAAAGATATAAGGATGTGGCATTTCAATTTTAGAATCAGTAAAAAATAGACTGATCAAAAGCATGACCAAGCAGATGCCCTCTCCAGGGCACTTCTCTAGAAGTCGGAGCTCCTCTGATAACAGCGTGCAATCTTCTGATAGGTGATGGGAAAAAGGCTGTGGTGTAAGAAACAAAAAACACCAAAACCCCACAGAAAATATGCGGACCGCTTCCTAGAAAGCAAAAATGACAGCATTTGTGCCCTACTCCTGGCAAAAGTTTGTCAAAATGCAGGTATTCCGTAAGAATTAATTAATTCAGAGCAGGAGAAGCCACCGCCCTGGAGCACGTGTGGGAGCGGGAGGGTGTCCCTGGGGACGGGACGGGGAAGTGGCTCCTTTTGGACAGGGACAGAGGGATGCGGGATGCCCCGAGCGTCTCAGCCGGGGCCGGGGAGTTGGGTTTGTGCCGGGACGGTGGCGCCCTCGGCAAGGGGGCAGCCCACCAGCTTTGCGAGGGTCACGTCTAAGGTCTTAATTCTCTGCAGGTGTTACGGCTTGTTGTCTGGCCAAATTTGCCAACTTGGCGACTCGTCTTTCCCTCTTTCCTGGAGGCTGGGAAAAAAGCCCTTTTCCATTCCTTCTTCGAAAAAGAATGGTGCCGTTTTCCAGCAGAAGTGCTCCGGTTCGCTCTCTGCCTGCGGGTTGCCGGGAGGGCAGCGGCGGCAGGCGGTCCGGCCCCGGTCCTGCCGGGCAGGAGCAGATCTGCCGGCTCCGCTCCGCCTGGTGTGGTGACCCGGAGCCCGGTGCCGCAGCACGTACGAGTAAGCGCCTCAGTATCTCAACACTTTGAATTGGGGAAGTCAAAAGTCAGCGGTGGTTGTGCGGCTTAACTGGAGCGAACCTGCAAGCTGCTTGCTGCCCACTTCACCCAGTTTGTCATCTCGAACAGGAATAGGGTTTTTTCAGGCTCCATGCTGACCTGTAGAGCCTTCTCACCACGAAGCTCCGAGGATCGCGTCCTCGCAGGAGCGTGGACTCTGCACCGCCACGTTGCTGGGAGCTCGGTGGAGAACCTGCCTGGCGCTACCAGTTGCCCTCAGGCTGAATCTGTAAGTCACACAGATGAAAATACTAAGCCCTGTTCTTGGTCTGCTGTGGTTTTGGCGTTTTACAGCTCGTTTCTTTGGGTCTCCCACAAACTCATAGTGATTTTTCGGACAAAGCCTCCTCTCCCCTTCGGCTGGCGCCTGGGCCGTAGCCACCAGCCAGGCTGAGCTTTGAGCCCACCACTGGAGACCTCTGCGGACAACCCGGTTTGGAATCACTGCGGCCCCTCAAGATTGGTAATGGAAAACTTCTCTTTCTCACTTTTTCCTCAGCAGACGGTTGGTCCATCCTGTACCGCAGCGGTTCCCGTCACCCCCGAGAGGGATCGCCCACAGAGCTGCCCGCCGCTGCCGCCGTCCGTCCTCCCCCCTCGGGTCTCCCCGCACTGCAGCTGCTCGTCACCGAGAGCACATCTGTCTCCCTTCTGCTCCTGGCCGGCACAGCTGCCGACAGATTTTGTGCGTCTCTCTCTCCTTTTCCCCCCTCTCTTGCATTTGGGATTTTTGACGGCTGCTGCAAAATCCTAGCACTGTTCCAGAACCTCGTATGAACTGTAGGATTGTTCTTTTTCCCTTGGCAAATTTGAGGGGTTTATGCTTAGGAGACAATTCCCAGTTCCCGAGAACTGTAAGGTATTTTTGTTGCACATATCAGTAGCAGGAGCTGGTCTTTCAGCAGGGCTTTGGCTACCTCAGAAAGGAGCAAGACTGATTCTTCACCACTGTGTGACCACTCTGTCTTCTTGCGACATACTCCAAAATCATTAGGCTTTGCAATGCAGGTTTTTTTCTTTTCCTTTGGTTTTTTCCTCTTCTGCTTGAGGTAACAGAACCCCTCAAGTGCTATTTCTTCTCTCTAAGCTGCTTTGGTGTCCCTGCACGAACTGTAGGTACACCGTCCGTCCTCAGGTTCGTTATTGTTCAGATTGTTTGGGTTTTTTTCCCAGGTGAACGCAGGGTTGAGAAGCCGAAGGATGATGTAAGGACAAAATGGGGACAAGTAAGCAACAGGTCCTGACCTTCTCGGTGCTGTACAGGAATAGGAATAGGAATAGGAATAGGAATAGGAATAGGAATAGGAATAAAAGTAAGATTAAGGAAAGAAGAAGAAGAAGAAGAAGAAGAAGAAGAAGAAGAAGAAGAAGAAGAGGAAGAATGAATAAGCAAAGAAAATATTTCTGAAGAAACTCTAGAGGCTGGAGGAAAAGGCAGCAAGTGGAAAGCCAAAATGTTGGATTAATCCAAAGTGGCTTGGTTTGAATTTGGAACGATCAGGAGTATGGAAGTGAATAAATAATGTAAGTAATTAGTGAATTCAAGGATTCTGATACTAATGAAAAAGGTATAAGCAATGCGATAAGCGATGTGCATGTTACAGCTGATTTAGGAATATTATTGAGAAAAGGATCAGATGATACTACGAATGTGATAACAAAGCTGCCCTGAAAGCTGTGCAAGGTGCTGCTGGTGCCAGAGCTGCAAGCGGGGATCCTCACCCGGGGCGAGGGCTTCTCTGCCCCGAGGAACGGGGATTCCCGTGGGCACGTGCCTGTGTTGACGGGCCCAAGAGATGCGGCGAACGCCTTCTCTGAGCCGAGTAAGTCGCTCTGCCAGCACAGCCTGCTCACCAAGCCTGCGACGGCCCAGACCAACGCGGAGCTTGCCCAAGCGTGAGGTTTTCTGAACCTGCTGGTGGCTCGGTGGCATTGCCAGCACCTGGGTGGCTGCGGGGGCTGCCCGGTCCCCGGTGCAGGACTGATCCCACCCCCGGCTGTAGCGGTGCCACAAAGCCCCCACGGAAACCACGGCAGCTTGAAACACTGCGGTGCCCAGGGGAGGTGGACCTGAAGTGGCACACAGGAACTAGCGAGCTACCGTATGCTACTGTCACCTTCGTGTCTTTTTGCTGGCATCGCTAGCTGGAAGCTGCAACCGTTTGCAGTAGCTGGTTTTGCTCCTTCATCTAGATAAGCATGAAGTTACGATGCTCAGATAAGGCTCCTTTACTGGTGCGAGTACGTAACGCGGCATGGATACGGTGCAGTAGCTTGTGCCTCTCCAGCCTGCCAGGCTCAAGAAAACAGAAATTTCCGAAAATCAGGGAACGGACTTCATTTCCTAGGCTGTCTTTCCCCTTAAGACAGCAAGACCTTATCTGAAAGGGCAGGCTAGATGTACGAGGAGATTACGGGGCTTTGGAGACCGTATCTTGTTTTTTATATCCTCCTTAATAAATGGGCAGCTTTTGACTGATGTAATCTCGCACATGGAAACTACATTTCAGCAGTTAACCTCATTAGTAAATGTGATATCTCATTTGTTAAAGATAAGTGTTTCCTGGGCATCTCTGAAGTGGCTGTGGTGTGCCACCTGAGCACATGCTCTGCGGCCCCAAATTGATTTCAGCTGCAGCCCGTGCCATGTATTTGGCCACCTAAAAAGCTGCAACTGTGGTTTGTGGGTGTTTCTCCCAACTGGCTCTTCTCTCTGCTCCTGGGAAAGCAGAGCCGCTCAGGGCCGCAGGGCTTGTTCCCCCCTCAGCTGGATCCAGCCCGGTGCCCGGAGACGAGGAGGTGACTCGGTGGGGCCGGGAGGGCGCCCGGCCTCCCGCTGCCGTTCCTGTTAGAGTATGAATACGCTTTTACTGACCTGCAGAAATGCTCTGAAATGCTTTCTCTCGGTGGTTATGTTTCAATACTTTGTGCTGGGGGCTTAGTTTAAGGCGATCCGGCTGAAATGGAGTTTTCTCTTATCCTGGTAGATTTTCTGACCCATCTCCTGGGGTTGTAGAGACTGTTTTAACCTCTGGTTATACTCTGGCCTCTAACGGGCAGCACCAGAGAAAAGCCAGGTAAGCGCAAGAGGCAGGTCACTAGCAGAGGGCCTTGGGTCACGTTCACGGTATTTAGGGGATGAATACGGAGCTATTTGCTGCCTTCCCCCCTGCGCGGCCCTTGCCAGGGCGGCTGGAGAAGCGAGGCGCACGCGGTGTGCGACAGCAGGCCGGGATGCTCCAGGCGCGAGCAGGAGTCCTGCCTGGTGCGGTGGGCATAACAGATGAACCTCGGCTGTTGTTCTTGCTAGAAGAGCATCCCGAAGCAGTGCCGTTCCATAGCGCGGTTCCTGGAGCACCTCTGCTGCAGAAACCGCTCTGGTTCTTGTTCAAGGCCCGTCCCACGCCAGGGAAATTGAGAAATGTTGTTAAGATTGATCTTGACCTAAATTGCACGAAGTAAAGCATTTTCTTAGGAAACAGGCTGTTAAGAGGAATGTTGTTTACAGTTCTGTAACGGTCCGTGGGAGTGACCGCTTTCTGGAAACAATATGCGCAATATGTGACCAATTTATGGGGGGAGAAAGGTTTTAACTCTGCCTGGGGAGATCAGAGCTGCCACGCAGAGGTGGACTGGGTCAGGAGTACACTGGGAACGGTGCTCTGACTGGTTTTTACAGTGTTAGTGTAGTAAGTAAGGTTTATTAAGTATGTACTAATTACTTAATGTGTGTCATTTACTAAGTATGTATTACCAAATACGCCACAAAAGCAGAAACGATTTTAAGTGCAAGGACTAACCAAGGCTTTTATTTTCACAGATTTTCCCTTGTTGCTCGCAAAGGGGCCCGTAGCAAGGAACGCCTGGTTTTGCCGGGGTGCTCGGGGGTGCTGAAGACGTCTGGAAGAGAAGAGCAAACACTGGCCGGGTGACCTTGACTTCTTTATTTGCCATCCCCTGTTGCCGCTTCTTAAAGGCGAGCCAGGGCAGAAGCTGCTCAGGTGGGTGAGGAGAGCAGCCCAGTTCCTACCTCGCTCCGGCCACTGCCCTCTGTGGGACTCCATCAGATGCCACCCTCAGCCCAGCTTGACCAACGCGGGACGCTTCCTGTGGAGAAAAAGAAAGGCAGAAGTGAAGAGGAAATCCGGGGGAAGGAAGATGGCCCAGAGGAGCCCGTTGTTGGTCAAGACTCAGCCAAAATTAATGGCAATGGGGGTGTCGCCTGCTGCTCGCTGTCTGCCCCAGTCTGGAGCGAAGGTGGGAGCACTGGCTGTGCTCGAAAGCTTTTCAGCCTCATGGGAAATGTCAGTGGGAACGGCAGCCAGAATAGTTAAAAAAAAAAAAATCTAAGCCATTGTCCTGTAACTCCCTGAAGTGACGAGGCAGAGGAGCGGTGGTGGGATGCTCACCTCTTCGGATCACAGCAAGTCCTTCAGGCGCCTTTAACGCCTCTTCTGGTTCCTAAAATCCTCTGCCTTCCCCAGCCCGAAAGTGAAACTGGTCAGAGCTCAGAAACCTGTGCTTGTAGTTCTTTCAGCTTAAACAATTCGGTATATTTGTCTCTAGTTTTTTTGTTTCTTTGTTTTCCAATTTTTATCGTGGGAGCAGCGTGCTGGACTTCGGTTCCCCACCGCACACGAGCGCCGTGGCAGGAGCCTGTCGCGGTGGGACTGCCCTCTGCCTTCAGTCAGAGGCACTCCCCAGAGCACGCTCGGCCCGAGTGTGATTTTTCTTTGCCTATACATCTTGAAAATGAAAGCCTTAAGGCTTTTTCTTCCCACTCACAGGGGTGAACAGCCTTGTGTATGCCCCCCAAGGCAGGGGGGTTGGAACTAGAAGATCTTTAAGGTGCCCTCCAACCCAAACCATTCTATGATCTATGATGAATGTGAATTTTGAAGGTTGCCCTGCCAGCCTGGTAACTGCCTCTGCCCTCGCGTGTGCAGCCTTTCCCTCCCCGGACCCGGGAAAACCTCATTCGTGTGCCTTGGTGACTCTGGTTTGAAACTGCATCTTTCCTCTCTCTTCTGAAATGACTTTTCAATAGGTTGGCCAGTTGGCAAGCGGATGATGGACCATGTTGGCAGCACACCAAAAACCCCTTTCTCCCACTCAGGGTATTTTAAAAGCCTCCCAACTGTCTTATAATCCTGGCACCAGTATTTCTGAAGAGCAGATAGCGTAAAATGAGGACTACAGGTGCTCCAAACTCTGTTAACCTATACAAAAGCGGGAAGCAAAATGTTTCTGGAAGAGCAAAATGGAAAGAAAACAGATTTCCCTGTGCTCTGTCCTGTGGGGATGGACTGACCGCAAGGTAACGCGAAGGAATAGTGAAAGAATGCGCCTGTAAGTATGGCCTGAGCTTATGCAAGGTTGCATTAAAATATACTGTAATTAGAGATCTTTTCTGCTTAATTAGTTAATCAAGGTCCAGTGTGGTCTTTTAAGCTGTCAGTAGTGTTTTTCTGTGCTCGCCTGGTGAGGTTTAGCTTGGGTGAACAATATCGTCCCCACCCGTAGGTACATCACATCACTGCTGGCACTTTTAACATGTTTTAGCATGGTTTGGAAGGAAAGGTGAGGTTTTAGCATGACCTGCAGTAATGTTACAATCGCTCAGCGATGGTTGATTGAAAAGTGTTTTGGTTTTTGTGGTTCTGATCAAGATTATATTGTTTCTGCAAACGCTGTGGTAAAATGCCAGCTTTGCTGCTATATTTCAGTTTTATGCAGAAAGCCAGAACGAACCATAAAATCAAAGGAAAAAACGATGCTTTCCAGTCTTGCATCAATTTTGGCAGTTGTGCATCATTTACCATTATTTGTGAAAGCTGTCGTTCAAGTACTTAATACCTTCTCTGCATGGGTCGGGCTTCCCGGCTTATTGCATCTCCTGGGATGCGCTGTCGTTTCCTCAGGAGCTGAGTCAGAGGGACACTGTTTAGAGAGGCACCTTCTCATCTTCGGTTCTTTCAAAATTCAATGTTTTGCTGCCGCCTTCTCTTGCTAAACTTCCAGCAGCGACTAACGGCACGGGCACTAGTGTGTTGGGACAGTGTCCTTTGTGTTTCCTCTTTCCTGCTCTATTTATTCATTCCAGCTAAAGTTTTTTAGTTTCACAGCCCAATGGATCAGCCACCGTCACCCTGCTAATAACAGTCTCTGCTTTCATCCTTTTCTCAGTCACCAAGACAGAAATCACCTCGCTGTGCACACTTTTATTTCTTTACTTCTCATGTCTTGTCTGTCTCTCGCGATCTTCACAAACGTGCTGGTTCCTCGGCCATAATTACGCTCAGTTATTCATGTGGTTTAATTCATTGGCGAGGGCCTATGGCTTCTCAAAAATAAATCTATTCCAAGTACCTTTGACTTAAAACTTAAGCAATGCCTCGCTGGGCAGGTCCTCAAACTAGCTCACGCCCCAAAAGCCAGCTCGGTGAATCCACTGCACTTCATTTGGAAACCAACGTATGCTTCCATACGTTAGCGACAGTGTCATTTTCCTCTGACACTTCCCATTCTAGAAAAATGTAATATCTGTATTTAGGAAAAGTACCTCACATATATAGTTCACTTCATGAAAACTACAGCTTAAGGCAGTCCTGGGGGGGGGGGGGGGGGGGGGAAATCCCCAAATCCAGCCTAAATTAGACATCTTTTACTACCACCATTGCTTCTGTTGTTACAATTATTATTATAATATTTCTCCGGCAATAAGCCGAGAGACCCACTGCGGGTCTCCTCTTGGCCTGGCACTGAGCCAGCAAACGCAAATTCTGCACTCTTTGCTCCAAAGGTTGAAGATAAACATGAGTTGGAAATATATTATAATAAGTGTGATCTGCTGGCACAATAAATGTATTAAAGGAACAAAGAAAGTATATCATGCAGGTATACTGCACTGCAATTATGTCGCAGAATTTCAGGAGAACACACTGTTTTCAAACTTAATTATGCACGTATTTGAATGATAGCCTTTTCTCATTTTTTTTCCTCCTGCCTTCAGAGAATAAATCTGCCAATTTTGTAATGTCTGTAAGTAAGCACATTAGTGCATGTGCCTTCTAATCTGTGCATTTTTGTAATTTCATTAGCATAGTTTTATTCAAGCCTTGACATGTGCACTATAATAATTAGAGTATAAAACTCACAACAGAATTAATAATTTTAAGTTCTTTTATTCATTATCACTTTGAACTTAGTACTCCAAAAAAAAAAAAAAAACCAAAAGCGCTCTATAAATTAAATAAATATGGTAATACCTGCAACAAGACATAAATATCTGATAATACACATTCACGTTAACGTTGTGCTGTCTCTCCGGGGCACTCGGTGGCAGCTTTGCTGTATCCTGTCAGAACCGGCTCTAGTGTTGGGTAAAAGACGTCTGCGCCCGGCTGGGTCGTCCGCACCCGTCAGCGGGGCTCCTAGCACTCCTCCTGCAGCTTTTGGAAGAAACTCCCGTAGCACTTCAGGGCTCTCCGCAGGGTCATCTCTCTCATTCGACAGGAACTGTCTTTCTCAGGTTTCTGGAATAATAATAATAACAGGTAACAGGGATAATAAGGGAGAGAATAAAAAGAGCATATTGCTGCGGAGTTGTCAGTGGTTGTTCAAGGCGATATTTAATCAGAAGGAAAGAGAGATCCTCATGAGGATCATGAAAGAGGACTTTCGAGAATCAAGAATACTTCGTTTTGGCTGACTTTGCTCACTGAGATGTGGCTTAGGGCCTTTTCTCATTAACCTCCTGGATAATGACAAGTCCAGAATTTGTCTAAGGGTGATGCATCTTTTAGAAAACTGTAACTTCCATCCAGAATCTATGAATTTCAGGTATTTTCTATGAAACTACCGCTGCTTGACAGCTGTAATCCTCAACAGTGTGAAAATAAGAGTGTACGGGGATGGAATAAAAATTTTGCTATTGACTTTAGCTGACCAGGATGCTGAGCTGCTTTATTTTGTGTGTTTTGGAAACAAAGGAGCCGTCCGTTCACAGTAATTTCACATTTTTACCTGTTTAATGACTATAAATAACTGAAGAGAAACTTACTGTATGTGCTTTATTTAAAGTTGATGTTATGCGGTCCATGTTTTTCTCCATCACAGAAACATGTTTTCTCATTGGATCGTTCTTAAAGTAAACTTTCAGCTGTTCTACGGTTCTTTCAAGGTGACAGGGAACATGGTTGCACTAAAAAAATACATCAAACAGCAGCAAAATTATATTCTGCCAAATTAGTTAAATTATATCTTTCCTTAAATTCAATAACTAACTGCATGCACAGCAGAAACGGAAATTACCTATCGTCTACTCTGTTTCTGTACAATTAGGGACAGGGGTACTTTCCTATGTTTTCTGGGATTTGAGAAAAATCTACAGCAGGAGAGAAAAAAGCATTTAACACCAAAAAAATTCATGATAAAGGAAAAAAACAGGGAAGAGATTTGTAAAAGAGGATTAAAATCCATTGGGGTTGCAGTTTTACCAAAATCACACTGAGTAGCCCAAAGAGATTAGATCTGCTAATTGCCTTTCACGGCTACCGTCGCCGTGCGGAAGGACAGCAGCATCCTACTCTTCTGCCTATAAAGTGCTGCTCTTCACTTCTTTAAATTTCAAACTCTAAAACATTTTTTTCCTCTAAAGATAAGGCTTCCCAACAACAGGCTGCCTGTTCTTAATTATTTTTCATGAACCTTTTTTCAGTTCACAGAGCCTGAGAAATCTGCAGACCACAGGCTGAAAACCACTGATCAACAAGTCTGTGTGCGATAACTTGTCATGTCTGCAAATTGCTTCCTTCGGAGACAAACTCCATTGTGCTTTATAACTCTCAACCCATCTGTTTGCCGAGAGGTAAGAACATTTTATTGTTTCCAGTGCTAACCGTATTCACCACCTTCTGCTCTAAATGACAGCAGGTCACATTCCGGATCTGTACCTCGTACAGCAGTGTTGAGAACAGCCTCACTATTAAGCTCTCTGCGAGAGCTCCGGAGGTTGCCTTCAGTAGGAGTGCAACCAAATCTCAGAGTCCCTCGTCTCAAAATTGGTTATTTGTTGCCATAATTTTTTGCATATAAGCAACTTCACCAAATTCGATAGAGCTGCTCGTGATCGTACCGTTAGCACGTGTTTTCCATTTTTGTGAGATTCCATTTTAGTGAGATTTTAGTAGTCTAACTCTCTCTTTCTCTCAAGAGTTGCTACAAAGCACCATAATTTTCCAAATTATTAACAGCAGCAGTAATAAAGAAGCTTTAAAAGTCTTACCTGAAATTTCCCGGCAGGTACTGGAAGAAAGATCTAAAATTTTAAAAAAGAAAATAGTGTTAAAAGGTGTTTCGCTTCTAAGTGACTGCCACATTGTTAAGTATCTCTAACTACATATCATCTTCATCAGGTTTTCTATTTCTGAACTTCCTTTGGGGAAACAATTGCAGCGCCAGCTTCTGAGGAGAGGTTGACACGCAGTGGCTTCAGCATCTTGAGTTTAACAAACAAAATACAGGACATGCAAACTAGAGCTGCAACTAGCCCAGACTCAATTTTATACTTCCACCAAAAGAACTGTAGAAAATGAAGAAGAAAAGATAATGACCCACCTCCTTGCTCGCTAGACCTACTAAAGCCTTGAAGTTCGCTTGAAATTCTTGTATTGCACTGCCCATTGAGCCAGATAAGCAGCAACTCAATAAGGAGATATAGAGCAACAGCATTTTTGCTTCCAGGAAAGCTACGTTTGATTTATGCCTTTTTAACACCGCGTGCCGCCTATATATACTCATGTACACCTTGAATATTAGATCAAGGGGAAAGTTTTCTCATATAGGAAAAGGCACAAGAACATAGTGTGAATTATTATAGGCACTGTGGGATGCCTCAGTGGGGACAGGTTGGGGGTTTCCTTCCCTCTGACATCAAATAAGGGGAAAATACCTTTGTAGATAAGAGATGTCATTTTCTTACACGATATCAAAAACTCATCACAGGAAATAGGAGTATTCCTTGTATAACACACATCTTCATGTGGTTCTATTCTTACTTTTGCATCACGTAATCAGATAGGTGGAGGTCTGGAAACCTAAGTAGTTCTAACATTCCACTCGTTAATATGACATCCTTTGTTCAATAGGATTTTCTAACATAAGCTGCAGTTCTAGGTATAGTAATAAATAATAGCAAATTCTTAGACATACACAGACCCTGACACCGCTTAACCAATTTGACTTCTTGAGCCTTCCCCCTTCCCCCTCACTCTTCTGTGAAATTCAGCATATAATACACAGCTGGGAAAGCCATGGGTTTAATTAGCAACAGCCAAATGTTAAATGCCCGGTAGACATTAATGACAGAAATTAGCAGCCCTGCCGTCAAGTAAAAACCTTGTCTGAATTTAAAGAAGTCCCTCAACATTAGTGGAAAAACTCTTATCTACTGAAAAATACTGAAGTGCGTATAGATGGCTAAAAACTACTTTCGGATGCCTGGCAAGGGCTTGTGAGAGGCTAACAGTCACTCGTTAAAAGGTTACAATTTTCCAGCAATATCAGATAAATCACTCAACGTGAGAAAAGTCATCTGGTTTTCCATAGCTATCTGCTTGAGAGTCACAGAAACCAGGGAGACCTTGTGCACGTCAACTAATTAATTTCTCAGTACATAATTTTATGAACAGGTCTGTTTAAGTCTTGTTGAAAACATTGCTAAACTAAACTTTCAAATATTTTTTAATATTAAAATGCCTCTTCTTGTCCTAAAACTCAGCAAGAGAAGTGTAACTAGAGGTTAAAAAAACCCTCTTGAAAGGAACTTTTGATGCTAGCTGAAAAAGCTCCTGGAAAAGCTTTTAACACTAGGCTCATAGAGCATCCTACCATCAGAGCACATCCAAAGGAACATGAGCCCCCCCCCCCCCAGCTGAAAATGTTGGATCCTGAAAAAGCACGAGAGGAATAACACAACATACATTTACATTCCTCCATAGAAATCGGCATTTGACTACTCTTAGAGACAGGATGCTGAGAAAGATGGACTTTTGTCTGACCTGGTATGGCCACCCTTTCCTAGAGGGAGAGGGATAAAAAGCATCTGTGATAAACCAGGCAGAAGAAAAGCAGATCTTCTGAAAGGTTTCCCTTTCCCACGGTGTGGATCTAACGCAAGCATTTTGTTATATTTCACAAATAGAGGTAGTTTTATTAAAAATTATTAGTATAGAAATTAGCATGTCTATCCTATCATATGCTAATAGAGTATATATTTTATTATATTTAACAACAATTAAAGGAGTAAATTTTTGTTCTTGCTGTATTTGCCAATAATCTAATCTTTTCAGGCTGTCACCAGCATCTGAATCGTCAATAATGTCTAAGCCATTTTTGAAATAATGACAAATTTTGCCCCAAACTGATGACACCCATGGTGACACACCACCAAGGTGTGATTTGGGAGAGGAACAAGATGCACATGGGTTTTAATAATGGAAGACTTCCATCCATCATCAATGGATAGATGTTCTTTGTATCACAGTATCAATGACTCTTGCAGAATTTGAATAAAGAAAGAGTTGTGACATTATGGGTGGTACGTGGGAGTAGAATGGAAAAAATGCATGAAGGCAGCATAGGATAAGTGTCTCCCAGTAAAATGCCTTTCACTCAACTGCAGCAGAAACAAATGAGATCAATACGTAAAGTTCCATTCCCCGGCCGAGTGCAAATATCATGACTGTCAGACTTTGTGTCCATACTTATCCTGTAGGGTAGAGTGAAATCTGAACTGACAGTACACAGCAATTAAAAAAAATAATCAGGTAAATGAAGATATCATAGTGGTTTAAAAAGTGTGAAGGAAGGATGGGCAGTTGAAGTAATTACTGCTGTGACATACTGCGAGACAGGCGGTGCGGCAAGTGCAGAGCTGCCTCTGAAACAACGGGATGGACTGCAAAGAAATGAGAAGGAAGAGGAAATTATTTGGCTGGGTCAGCAGCTCTTGGGGGACAGTCAGGTTTCTGTGGCATCCCTCCAGGCCTGACCTGGAGCTGAACTGGGTTTTCAAGTCAGGGGAGGATAAAATCTACGCTCCCCCAATTCTCTATAAAGTGGTGCATTAAGTTACACATAAAAATCAACTTGAACTAGTGAAGGCTGGCTCTTCTGGTGCGTTGGCCTTTAGAATGAGTTTGGAAAGAAACATGTGTTAAAGACATAGAAGTAAAGGGTAGAGTAAGGCAAAATATGAGGATGGATCATCCCAGAGTGGCTAGATATCCTTGTTTGATAAGAGAGTTCATCCTATAAGAAGACAAGGATCCTAGGCATCTCGGGTTTAGAAAAACACTGTATCAAACAATAATGTATTGGATAATCTGGAGAAGACGTGAAAGTGTTAAGGCGGATGAATAGTTTACTGGGCTATGTTAAGAGTCGTGTTGAAAAGGAAAGTTACTAGGCTGAAGTGGGTAACTAATGAATGGCCTCAAGATGTAGTCTCTGTCCTACTGTCATTAATAACATCGTTGATGAGCTGAACAAAGAACTCGGACAGTGGAAGAGCTTGGCTTGATTATCAAGGACAATGAAGGCTGAGGATATGTGCAGTCTATAAACAGATTGGGAGATAAGAGCAGGAAGAAGATGTCTTAGATACAGGACAATGTTCAGACAAATTCAAATGTGGAACACTCCAGCCACCAGAAGTTTAGGCTGGAAATAGAAAAGTTTGTAATTGCAAGTTGTTCTACCTAATGTTCCAACCAGTTATATAAAGGAGCATTGACAGATTTCTAGAAGGGATGACACAGTAATGAACGTCGCAGGAGACTGGAAACAGTGACTCAGGTAGCCCCTGCTGCTCCTCAGCCTTTCACGTTCGTACTTTCACATTCACAGATTTATACGCTCTGAAAGGCTGATAACTGTGCTGAGTGTCAGTCAAAAGAGACAGATCACAAGTGAAGAAATCATTCCTGCTAAATCATCCCACTGTAGCATAAACACTGATTTAGAGAACAGATTTCACATTGGTGGGAAAACAGTGCGTGTGAAACAGAAAACTCTTACCAGAAACAATGCCAATACCCAAGTCTCCTAACCAATGACTTTTGGAGAGTATTCCAGAGGTCAGACTGGTTGCAGAATCAAGACTTGGTGAGTGCATCATCCAAAAGCAACTTGGAAAATTGTTGCCATAGAGAATGCAGCAACAACAGAGACTGATGGCGTTGTGCTCCTGAACAACTGAGTCATAAGGAGGCAGCTACAGGCCGGGAGGCAACACACAAATGGAGGATAATCTAGTATCATCTGTCTAGAGGAGTTGTATTTGTTTCTGAAAGACGGGTATGACTTTTATCTTTGACTTTGGTAATAGTCTTATGGCCTGCTGTGCCAGTAACCTCTCAGTGAAGTGAATGCTCCTCTCTTCTTGTCTCAAGATCTGTAGCGGCCATAGCTCACACTTTGTGAACCTATTTTGCAGTAGGATTATCACCAGGTGGCGACCATAGAGAAAGCCTGAATTGTTAGCCACAAAACCACCTGCTGGCTGCCAAGGTCCAGGCTTACTTCATCTAATATTTATATTTATATTTATATTTATATTTATATTTATATTTATATTTATATTTATATTTATATTTATATTTATATTTATATTTATATTTATATTTGTATTTGTATTTGTATTTATATTTGTATTTATATTTGTTTATGTTTATGTTTATATTTATGTCGGGGGGTTGGAACTAGATGGTCTTTAAGGTCCCTTCCAACCTAAACCATTCTATGATTCTATGATTTTATGTTACTCATTCTAATTACAGATGATGCTGAGATTGAGCACAAAAGGCTGTTTTCCAAAGTTTGCCCCTGTTTCCTAACCATGAACTTGACCTGACACAAGATGGACCGCTTTGTTTCCCCTCCTAGAGGAAGCACAGTAAGCACTAAAAGTTAGTAAAGCTGTGAATCCGTTTTGGAGTTGGCTGAAAGCATAGGCAAGTTAGATTCCCCAGACTGGCAGCTCACCCAGTTTACAGATAGACGAGCCTGAGATGGCTCCCGCCTGGAGAGGGGCTGCCAGGAAGGGGTGACCATGTCATCAGCAGCCAGCAGTCTGTCCCTGCAGCTAGTCCTGGAGGGACTCCTGGTCCTCAGGAGTAGCATCAGAAAGTCCCAGGGAAGGGAGGAAGGGGCAGTCCTATGGCTTTTTTTGTTCTGGTGGGACTTTTTTCTAACTGGAAGATGAATAGGGGCTGTGGAGCAAAGAGGAAGAGTTGTTTCATGCAATGGATGTGGGAGAAGACTGGTCCAAGGGGGCAGAGGAAGTCTGTGGGCCCTAGAAAGAAATGAGCAGCCGAAGAGAGAGATCCTTTTTCCTACCCCCAATCACCTGGAACCTTTCTGCAGTCCCCAAAACTGCCTCAAAACTCTGGTACTCCTTTCCAAACCCTCTATAGACACCAAAGCATCTACGAAGTGTTGAGTGACCTCTGATTAAAGAGTGCCCAACAACACTAGCTGGAGTCCACAGACCATGTCTTCTAGATCTGGTGATCTACAGCTCTTGACACATTGTGTTATCCTTATACTGTTCTATTAGGTGACTTCTTAATGCACTTTGTGCATGTGATCATTATTAACAATGTTATTTGGTGATCTAAAATTGTGAGAGATTGACTTTCTTGTTATAAGAATAAAGGTCAGTTGCAGAACTTTAGATCTGCCTTAGAATTTTGGACTTTCCTAACATCCAGGATTTTTCCTCAGATTCTTTTCCAGGACAGACTGGAACATTGAAAGTGTTTAACAAACAGAAAATCATCAATGTTTAGAGTTTATGTTTTTATGGCTACACAGAAAAGGACAAATAATGGTTGAGGACTTAACCAGAAGCAGCTGAAGGTTTTTGTATTGCAGGGAAAGCGGTTATTTCCCCTTTCCCTGTCTTCTGCAGAGTATGGAATAACTCACACATTTCAAAGTGATTTGAACTTCTGTTTCCTCATCCTGGTGAACGCTGATAGGAACAACAGCTCTTGCAGCAGTTTCTGTCATTATATCCAATAACGGACATGCATATTATCCATTGATTTCCTGCTTAACTGTTTCAGCTGTATTATTTCTTGTTTTGCTGTTGAGAGCAGGATCTATATTACACTACCTGCCAAGGGGTATAGAACATGCACCCTTGCTAAAGGTATTGTCTGTTTTCAATTTTTCTCATTCCCTCTTATTTCTCTAAAAAAAATAAAGTAAAATTCAGACTTAGCACTGTGACTAAGAAAGTATATAAAACAAGTTGCTAAGGCACATGGAAAATAACGAGGTCATCAGTGACAGCTAATGCGGCTTCACTAAACGCAAATAGTGTGCAACAAATTTAGTGGCCTTCTACAACGGCGTTACAGTGCTGGTCGATAAGGGAAGAGCAACCGACACCATCTACCTGGACCCGTGCAAAGCATTTGACAGTGTCCTGTACAACATCCTGGTCTCTAAATTGGAGAGATGGATTTGACGGATGGACCACTTGGTGGATAAGGTATTGGCTGGATGGTTGCACTCAAAGGGTTGTGGTCAAGGGCTCAATGTCCAAGTGGAGACCAGTGACAAGTAGTGTTTCTCAGGGGTCGGTACTGGGACCGGTGCTGTTTAACATCTTTGTTGGTGACATGGATAGTGGGATTGAGTGCACCCTCAGCAAGTTTGCCGACAACACCAAGCTGTGTGAAGCGGTCAACACGCTGGAGGGAAGGGATTGCCATCTAGAGGGACCTGGACAGGCTGGAGAGGTGGGCCTGTGCCAACTCATGGAGTTCAACAAGGCCAAGCGTGGGGTCCTGCGCGTGGGTGGGGGCAATCCCAAGCACAACTCAGGCTGGGTGGAGAATGGATGGAGAGCAGCCCTGAGGAGAAGGACTTGGGGGGTTGGTGGGGGAGAAGCCCCCCATGAGGCGGCAATGTGCGCCGGCAGCCCAGAGAGCCCCCCGCCCCCCGGGCTGCATCCCCCGCAGCGTGGCCAGCAGGGCCAGGGGGGATTGTGCCCCTCTGCTGCGCTCTGCTCTGGGGAGACCCCCCCGCAGTGCTGCCTCCAGCTCGGGGGGTCCCCACAGCAGAAGGACACGGAGCTGTAGGAGCGGGGCCAGAGGAGGCCCCGGAGATGCTGGGAGGGCTGGAGCCCCTCTGCTGGGAGGACAGGCTGGGAGAGGTGGGGGGGTCAGCCTGGAGAAGAGAAGGCTCCGGGGAGACCTCAGAGCCCCTTCCAGTGCCTAAAGGGGCTCCAGGAGAGCTGGGGAGGGACTCTGGATCAGGGAGGGGAGTGATGGGATGAGGAGGAACGGTTTTACACTGGAAGAGGGGGGATTTAAATGAGATCTGAGGAAGAAATTCTCGGCTGTGGGGGCAGTGAGCCCCTGGCGCAGGGTGCCCCGAGCAGCTGTGGCTGCCCCATCCCTGGAGGTGTTCAAGGCCGGGTTGGACGGGGCTTGGGGCAACTTGGTCTGGTGGGAGGTGGCATGGCAGCAGAGTTGGGCTAGATGGCCTTTAAAGGTCACTTCCAACTGAAACTATTCTATGACTCTATGACTTAGTGGCAAAAAACTGCACAGAATTTTCGCTACAATATTTAGCAATCTCTCTTCAGATACACATAGGATTAATTCCTAATTTAATTGAGGTTAAATTCCTAATTTAATTAGGAAAATGAATTTTTCTTTGTGTTTCTTTCCAGATTATAGAAATTGCTGGAGTCACTCAACTAGAAGCATGAAGTTGCTTTGCTCAGCTGCCATTGAGCTGTCTGTGGAGCAATGGAAGCTGTTTGCATTTAATGTGAAAAGCTGCTGCAATTTATGTTCACGTTTTGCCAGGTCCAACAAAATTTGCCTTTATGCATGACAACTGTCAATCCACAAGAGAGACTTTCAGAAAATGATGAGCAAATAAAAAGCAGGATTGGTAACCAAGATAATACTGTTTCTTTACAAACGGCTTATATTCTATTTCCAACAACTTTTGTAGGCAGGCGTAAAATGCGGAAAAGAATACGCCATTAAGTAAAATATTTCTACTTAATGAGAGACCACCTGCCTGGGTTTCATACTCTGTGCATCAGAACAGTGTTTGAATGATCACAATGACCTGCATCAAATTTCTAAAACTGGAATCTGAAGTACGAGGGCTAGTGCCTCGCAACAGCCGTCCCCTGCGAGAGAAGCCGCTCTCCTTGGGAGGATGAGGCACAGGGGCCTCGCACGTTTCATCTAACAGCACTTCTCCGTACACCCAACACTATTTTGGGTCCTTCAAAAATATCTCACACCCCCTAGTTTAGTCATTCTTTCCCTATTTTTCATATGGATTTGAAGGAAAGTTCCCCCCAAATGAAACCTAAATGGAGCAATCCTACAATCAGATATATGACTACACTTTAGCCTCTTCCTTCACCGAGCACAAAGAGGTTCATGTGGAATTTCTGCAGCTTGTATTCTAGATTTCCTACCCAGGAAGGTGAATTACCAGATCGCACCACACCTCAGACTTGTAAACCATTTCCTGATTCTCATCTGTCGCTGTGAGAGAGGGACGCATCACACTTACACTACCGGCAGCGTCATGGTGAACCACCGCTCACCCGCAGCCCCGAGGACTCATGCCAGTGCTGGAAATACTCGAGCACACACGCTTGCCAAGCGGGCTGGCACTGCCGCAGCCAGCCAGCCGCGGCAGCTCTGACGATGCCGTGCCACCTTTTTGCACACCGGTGGCTGATGCCATACTGCCTCTGATTCAACAGCACGTAACAGGCAGAATGAGCGGACACCGAAGCCAGTGTCAGAAAATGTGGTTTCTGAGCCCAAAGCACTGAGACAGATTGCTGCGGGGACCCGCAGATTCGCCTTAAAAAGCGGGGCTAAGCAGTACAGCCTCACGCTCCCCGCAGGTCCGTTGAGCCAGGTCGGCTCACCGCTTAATCTGTCGGAAAAACGGGGATTGTCTGCGGGATGATCTGCTGCAACTCGACGGGGTCGGGAGATTTGTCTTCCAACAGGCGACACGTCTGCTCTGGGGGTGAGGGCTGGAGCTGCGGCCAGCTGGAGTTTTCCACCGCCATAGCCGCCCTGTCAGCACCGCCGCGGCACTGAGCCGGGGCAGCAGGCCAGAAACGTTATCTTAAAACCCTCTGAAATTATTATTTTACAATGGTTTTGTGTTTTTAATAACAGTGCTAATGGCTCCTCAGCAGGGGGCAAAATCACTGGGTGCCACTGGGGATCCCCAGGACGGGGCAGGTGGGAGAGGGGCTGGGAGATGAGGAGAGAAGCCGGGGGATGAGGAGAAGTGCCATACGGATGAGGAAAAGGGCCATGGGAATGAGAAGAGGGGATGAGGAGAGGGTCCATAGGGACGAGGAGAGGGGCTGGGGGATGAGGTGAGGGGTCGGGGGGATGAGGAGACGGGCCGGGGCAAGAGCTGGAACGGGGTTTCCTTATCGCTGCCCACTTCCCCCCCCGCCCCACACGGTCTGTGGAAGAGGAGCGGCCGAGGGACCCAGGGGAAGCGGCGCACCCGGGCCCACCCGCGAAGCGGCCGGGCAGGCTGCCGGGCTCGGCGGGGGGCGGTGGCGAGTGCGGCCCGGGGCGGGGCCCTCCACTGCCGGGGCGTGGCGGCGGCGGCCGCGGTGGCTGCCGGGGCGCGCGAACGGCGGTGGCGGCGGCGGCGAGCGGAGGTGACCGGGCTGGGGCAGCGGGGAGGCGGCGGGCGCGGGGGGTGGCAGCGGGCAGGGGAAGGGTCGCGTCCGCCTCCGCTGCGGCGGTGCCATCGCCCGTGCCATCGCCCGACCCTGGAAAATGTCCACCCCCGCTGCAGCGCGGGGCTCCGGGCGGGAAACTCCCGCTACCCACCTCTGCTCCGGCGGCGGGGTTTCTCCAGGAAATGCCCTTTCCCGCCCGGTTCCCCCCACGGCTGCCGCCTGCCTACAACCGCAGCGGTGGCCGGGCAGGGCCGAGCCCCGCTGGGCCTCCCCTGAGGCGCCTGGGCTCGGGCCTGCCCCGGGGGAAGGCAGGGCGGGACGTGGAGGGCCCTGAGCAGCGTTCGGCTGGATGAAACACATCTGAAATACACACATATATATACACACTTCAAATATAAGTCTTTACCATGGGTCAATAACGGGCCTGGGGGTAGGAGTTGCCTCCATCAGTCACCCCAACCCCTGACAGGGGCTGCTGGCCATGTGCACGGCCTCTGGCCCTGTGGCAGTGGCTGCCAAAGCCTCCTGCCTTTCTCCTTCCCCCTCATGTCGGGCCAGAGGTGATGTTGTCTGTCCCGTGCAAATTGGAACGCGGCCCTGTGAGAAACAGAGGCGATAGTGAAGCTAGCTGAATATATTGTGGTGTAACAGTGGGTTTTCGAAGGGAAAAACATGTTGGGGCCTCTGTTGTGTTTGGGGCATTCTGAAAGCGTGTGTGGGTTTTGTGATGTGGAACAAAGCGTGTTTCTTGTACGCATCAAGGCTTGTTTTCATAGAATCGTTTGGGTTGGAAGGGCCTTGAAGATCATCGCGTCCCAACCCCCCTGCCCTGGGCAGGAACACCTCCCGCCAGACCAGGTTGGCCATTGTTCTTGATTTAATGATAAATAGTAAGGCAGTTCTCTTAACTTGGGAGTCGATTAGCTTCTCGGTTTAAAACAAATGAGAGTTTTGCCTTCGTATGTTTTGTACCTTGAGCCACAACTGAAGAGCCTTAACTGTGTTTTTGAAGACATTCGTAATATTTAAGCTTGTACAGATGTGTTGTCAGCTTTCAGTGATGTGCTGTGATTTTTTGCCTTCTAGATTTTTTCCCGAAGCTTTATTTTACAGGGCTTATAACATTTACACTTCTGACTTTGGAAGAGAAGAAGTTCTGCAGAAATGTCGAAGATTGAGAAAATGAGTATCCTCGGAGTGAGGAGTTTTGGGGTAGAGGATAAAGACAAGCAAATTATCACTTTCTTTAATCCATTAACTATTTTGGTGGGACCAAATGGTGCAGGAAAAACGGTAAGGCTTTTACCTTACAACCTTTTACATGTTTGGTTTTGAACTATAAATAGCTCTGAAAGGCCTCAAAATATGAATAATGATCACTGCAGAAAGTTATTAATAATATTGCAAAATCCTTGCTGTTTACTGTAACTATTGTGTTGTTTAGCATTAGTAGAGATTTGCTTTCAGGCCTGGATTTTGCAGAGCGCTGGTTGATATTTTACCTAGGAAATTGATCCAGATCCTGATTAAAACTGATTTTGCAAAGTACTGTATTCTCATGATACTCAAAAAATAAAATTTTATTTCTTATTTCTCTCTCCTCACATATTAAGTCATTTATAAATATTTGGGCTGTTACTGTGGTTTTGCCTGTAGTCCATCTTGTTTACTCAAAATTGCCATTATAACTATATACTTATTTCTGGTTTTTTTTTAGACTATCATTGAATGTCTTAAATATATATCCACTGGAGATTTTCCTCCTGGCACCAAAGGAAGCTCATTTGTTCACGATCCAAAGGTAAAAGTCATACTGACTAGATTTAATATGTGTTTACTCCTAAGTCAAACACTTAACGGCACTCAGTGTTCTGGTGAAGACAGGGATGCGCAAGTTCTAGGCAGACATGAGCTGAATGTATCGTTTGAGGAAAAACAAAGAGCTGGGGGAGATTAGAACATTACCCCCAGCTTGGATGTTGCAAAGAATTTCCCTTATTTGTTTTTTTTTGTTTGTTTCTACTAAAGGTTGCCAATGAAACAGATGTTAGAGCTCAGATTCGATTACAGTTTCGAGATGTAAATGGAGAGCTCGTAGCTGTTCAGCGGTCCATGGTCTGTACCCAGAAAGGCAAGAAAACAGAATTTAAAACACTTGAAGGTGTCATTACTAGAACAAAGTAAGTTTTTAAGTTTTTTTTTCCTACTTTGGCATGAAGATCAATTTGGGGTTTGTATATTTTTATGTATAAGACAAGAGAAAATTTCATAAAATGTTCCTTGAAGTAGCTACCAGTGCTCTTAGGTAAAGTGATGAAACTACATAGCTTTAATCTATTAGTTGATTCAAAAATCCTACATTTGATAGCCACTACTTTGAGAACTACTTATATCTATTAACTTGCATTTATTTAAAAATTGTATTAATAACGATAAGGTTTGAAAGTAGTATTGTGCGGAGTATGTAGGCTTTACTTCCTTCAGCACCGTTTTCAGTTTCAGATCTCTGTTGGCTCGTGGTTAACTCTGATCTCCACTATTTAAGAAGTGTATTCACTTCATTCAAGATCGGGTTTGCTCCCTCTGGTGGTTCTGCATTGTTTTAAAATGTATAATAGTCTTGACTACAGATATTGACTGTGTTAAAAGCATGTGTTGAACATGGTAATTATATGCTTAAAAATTGTTACTCGTTAAGTTTTTTAATCAGTACATTATAATGAGATTATACTGTTAAAAATGTAGTTTACTTTTAAAAGAATTTGCTAGTAACTTCTTCATGGATTTTCTTTATGTATGCTACGTAGGCACGGTGAGAAGGTCAGCCTGAGTTCCAAGTGTGCAGAAATCGATCGAGAGATGATCAGCACCCTTGGTGTTTCCAAATCAGTGATTAACAATGTCATTTTCTGTCACCAAGAAGAATCCAACTGGCCATTAAGTGAAGGGAAAGCCCTGAAGCAAAAATTTGATGAGATCTTTTCAGCAACAAGGTTTTTCTCTTTACTGTAATTAAATAAAAACTAAGTAAGAAAATGTCTTGTTTAATAACGTACATGTTAATGAAAATGACTAAGGCATTGTTTCATGTATCAGTATTGCTATATTGCCAATAGGATCTGAAATTTTGTCTTTTTTAAAGGTATATTAAAGCACTCGAAACTCTCCGTCAGGTACGACTGAAACAAAGCTCGAAAGTAAAAGAGTGTCAGGCAGAACTGAAATATCTAAAACAGAATAAAGAAAAAGCACAGGAAATCCAGGATCATCTTAGCAATAGAGAGGCTCAACTGACTGCTTCTAAGGAGAATGTAAAATCAATTGAGAATCAGCTGGATCCTCTAAAGGTAATTTACGTGACGATTATGTTAAGACTTTAATACAAAACAATACATAAATACTAAAGAACACAGCAAAATGTGGAAGCTGGATGAATTGCTTGATTAAAATCTTACACTTTTGTGTTGAGTCATCTAATTCTCCGCTCTGAAGCAAAAATAAACATCCCTCAACAAACCTGGCAGATGCAGGTCTAATCTGTAAACAGTCATTGGAGGTTTAAGAATGTAGTTTGTGAAATTCTTGTAGCGGCATCAGTTTTTTGTAGCTTAATTTAAAATCTCTCTTTCTCAAATTTAGCTGATAACTAAAACTATTATGAACTGTTGACTAAAACAAAAACTAACTAAAACTTAACCCCCTCTATTTTTAAAAAAATACTTTATAAAGCTGAAAGTTTTATACTTAGACTAACTATGTTGTATAGAACAATTGGTTATGGGATTCATAAGCTGGTGAGATATTTTACTTACAGCATTCTTTCATTTGCAGAGCTCTCTGGCAGCAGTGGAACAGAATCTCATGAAAGTAATGAGGCTAGACAACGATGTAAAAGCCCTGGAGAGCAGGAGGAGGCAGATGGAGAAAGATAATCAAGATTTGCAACAGAAGATGGAAAAGGTTCCTTTTTAAATTCGATGATGCCATTCTTTCTGCTGAAGAATTAGTCTGTCTTTTGCTAGCCGGTGTATATTTTATTATGCATCAGATGTTGGTGAAGAACATTTTCATAGCCCACGTGGCTCACTTGATATTATTAGATATTGCAAATATGGCTCAATAAAGCTGTATTAGTTTCTGTGTAATTTGGGTTAAACTGCTTTTTGTAACTTTTCTCTCCACCGTAGACTAGCTTGCCAGTAAGGCAGACCTGACAAAAGTTTTCATAAAGGGATAATTATTGGTAACAATGCCCTGCAGCGTGTAACTTGGAAATCCATACCTCTCTCACAGTATGTTGATGATAGCACTTGTTTTGACCAGTATGGGATGTCTCCTGATGTTAATATTGTTCACCTCCCTGGAGATTTTTCTTCTTCTGTTATGATCGTGCCAAGGCATTTAAAAGTATTTTGACAAATGGAAAGAAATTCTTTAGTGGTAAAAATTTAGATTAATTTGTTTTATCAGCCTAAGAAAAATAGATTTTCCCGTTTTGCTTGTAGTATATTTACTTTTTGTCAGTATATGTCTTAGAATAGGAATTCTGTATGGGATGTGTTTATCACTTACTTCTTGGATTCTGTTATGGTAAAAACTATACTTTTTTTGAAACATCATTGATTGGCTTATAAATTTAGTTAAAAAGCTAACTTTATTCTGTATTGTATTTGGTGTACAGGTTTTTCAAGGAACAGATGAACAACTAAGGGATAGATACCAGAACCACCAGAAAACAGTGAAGGAGAAGGAGAAGAGATTATTGGACTGTAAGCGTGAATTAGACAGAGCCACTAAAGAATGCCAGAGATTTAACAGTGAGAAATCAGAACTACTTATCGAACGAGGTATTTTAGACTTCATCTATAACTCTGTATTTATTTTTGAATGTAATTAAGGTCTGAAATAGAAATACCGATAAGAATTGAGGGGATTTGAACTTGACAAACCACCTAAAACATGTGTGAGTTTGGGGTCAGCTGCACAGTATGGTATGAGAATGGTGGACAGGTCTTGGTGTTCTTCTGGTGTTTCTAACGTGCACTTGTTGTTTTGAGGTATAATTACAACACTTAGTACCTTTGTTCTTAAATTGACCATTCTTTATAAAAATGTTCAAAATAGGTAAGTTAGGTGTCAGTCTAGCAGTTTACAACACAGTTGTTTTTACTGTCTGAGCTTGTACATTCTTTAGGTGATGAAGATGCCTGCTAACCAGATGTGATGGTGTAGGTGTGTTTTAACCAAAAAAAGTGTAAAAGCTGAATGCTCAGCATGCTCGGTGTCTCAGGTGGGGGTGGGAGACTATTCAGAAGGCTTAGGATAATCTTCTTTTGTGTATTGTGTATTCTCTTTTAGATGTACTACAGGAATTTCAGTAAAGCCATAGTAGTTGAGATGCAGAATACATGCCTGCATAAAATATGGGCTTGCTTTGGTTATATTTATCAGAATAATATTTTTATTGTTTTAAGAAGCTTTCTTTTAAGTTCTTGGTTTATTTAATTAATAAAAATTTAGTTACCTGAAATAACCATCTCTCAAAGCTTTTTGTCCTGGAGCTTTTTGTGTTGTTTAAAAATACTTTGGTTTCAAAGACTTTAAGAAAATTGTTGCAACTGTCTTTGAATCCTAGATGTATCTTCTGCCTCAGTTTTTGAGCGGTTATGTCATGTTTTCTTTTTGTGAAGGTCGTCTTCAGATGCAAGCAGATCGTCACCAAGAGCACATCACAACAAGGGATTCGTTAATTCAGTCTTTGGCAGCACAGCTGGAATTAGATGGTTTTGAGCGAGCACCTTTTAATGAAAGGCACATTACTAGTTTTCACAGGTTGTTGAAGGAGAGACAGAAAAGAGATACAGAAGCTGCAAATCATTTAATGGTAAGAATTTTGTTGGTTTAGTAGTGCAGTTACTATTGGTTATTAGTGTGTTATTGGTCCATATCTGTCTTCATGGTGCTGGGAGGAAGAGGAAGAAGGGGGCGGGGAGGAACTGAAGCCATTTTTTTTTCTTCTAGAATTCTTTGTGATGAATAGCCTGAATCTTTCCATGGAAATTAGTTTTGGAACTAAGAGTGGTCATCAAGTGATCTGAATTGCCAAAGCTATTGAACGGGCAGTTCTTCAGCTAGGTTTTGCGCAGCAGCCCTGTCGAGCGGGTGGGTCGCTGACAAGCTAAAAAGCCTGCGGAAGCATTACAATGGCTAACTGGTTAGAAAATAAGCAACTTTTTGTTGAAGTCACCTTCAAAATGGGGTTGCTCTCAGAGAACGCTACTGGTATGATGCATCTGCATTTTCCTGTTGAAACATTTCAGCAGAATATTATTGACATGTTCCATTTATCTCAGTATTTCAATGTCTTGTATTACAGTGGTGAGTATTTGCAAGCTAGTGTGAAGAAGTGTTTTTAAATGTTGTTTTCCTGTGGAAAAAAATGATGAGTATATTATTGCTGACATCTTTCAGAGAGAATTTGCACAAAAAGAAGCAATGAAACAAAAACAGATAGATGAAATAAGAGACAAGAAAACTGGATTAGAAAGAACCATTGACCTGAAATCAGACATTCAAAATAAGAAACAAGCTGAGCTGAAGAATGTAAAATATGAATTGCAGCAGTTGGAGGGGTTTTCAGACAGAATTCTGGAGTTGGATCAGGAGCTTGTCAAGACAGTAAGTTAATGTAATTGAAAAATTTATAGAAGGTTGAAGTAAAAACTTTTGGCTTTATCATTAAAAAAAACCAACCAAACTAACAAAAAAGTTAATGTTTACTCCATCTGCTGCATTTTT
Source organism: Vanellus vanellus (assembly GCF_965231255.1). Classification (NCBI taxonomy): domain Eukaryota; kingdom Metazoa; phylum Chordata; class Aves; order Charadriiformes; family Charadriidae; genus Vanellus; species Vanellus vanellus. The sequence goes on along the minus strand of NC_138918.1, from coordinate 2,035,143 downwards.
GCCCTTTTAATACCCCCTATGATTTGTCTGTTGAGATGGTGCACCCTTTGTGGCTGGAACTATTCACTACTTTGTTTTTGTACAGTGCTTGAGTAGAATATACTGCTTCTGCTTGTTGAGTTATAAATAGCGTAATAGCCATAGCTCACGATACCATAAGATGTCAGTCTTAAATTATTGGGCCAGAAAAATATGGGCTAAAGTGCTACACTACCTACATTTTTCCATATAACTTGTCTGGGAGATGGACTAGTTGGTTATAAGTGTTTTATCCAATGAAGTATTATAAAGTTACATGAGTTTCATGTCCCAGTTGAACAGCTGGTTATGCCTTTGTAGCCAAATATTTTATGTTTGTTAGCAGTGTATGAATTCAGTGCTGACAGTGTTTCTTCTAGCCTCCTCACTGGGATAATTCCAAATTTAATGTACAGTAGATGCTAAAATACAGAGAATCAATCTAAATATAAGTGAGCTTACTGAAGCTAAATCATGTGGTTATGGCTTATGGCAAAAGCATGAGCAGCTTGGAGCAGCACTACTTTCCAGAACAGTGCATCAAGTGTCTGCTTTACTTTCCCCATGCCAACATCACAGCCTTTGTCTTTTTTCATGTATTCTTTACAAATCTTGTGTCATTTCTGTAACAGCTAATGATACTGCTGCTGGGCAGTTTAAGAGCTTTCTGCTGTTTCCTTTAATTAGAACTTTATTGATTAGTGTAATTATTTAAGTCTTCTGGGCTTTTATTTTTTGTTTAGGAACGTGAGCTGGAAAAGGCTGAGAGGAACAGCAATGTAGAAACACTCGAACTGGAAGTAAAAACACTGCAAAACGAGAAAATAAACCTGGACAAAGCTCTTCGGAAGCTGGATCAAGAGATGGAACAGTTGAATCTACATACCACGACAATTACCCAAATGGAGATGCTGAAGAAAGACAAAGTAATTTTTCTATCATCATCTCATAAGAGAGGGGCAAGAAATTAATACAGTTCCTTCAAGATTTGTGTATTTTTCAGGTGTTTAGCAACAGTCATATATAAAGCTCCTGTCTGACTTCATAGAAGCCATTAACTCCATGAATGCATTGAGTGACATAAACTTGAAGATACGAAAAAATCAATTGTTAATGCTTCATTTCCGCAGGCAGAGAAGGAAGAGCAGATTAGAAAAGTGAAATCAAGACATTCTGATGAACTGACATCACTGTTGGGATACTTTCCAAATAAAAACCAACTTGAAGACTGGCTTCATAATAAAAATAGAAAGATTAATCAGACAAGGAATGATCTTGCTGTCCTGAAGTAGGTATCAATTTAATTAATTGTGTCTCCATAAGTTTTTTTCTAATTATGAATTTAAATGTTGGAAAGTTTAATATGCTTAACATACTTGTTACTTTAATTTGTTATTGTTTATTTAGGTATGTGCAAAATCAAAGAAAGCATCCTGTGTAATTTTTGTGATGTATAGCTTGTACAGTTTGTGCTAGTCAATAAAATCACAACATTTGTAGTTGTATGTCAAAGGCAGCCCTAAAAGCAGATAGCAAAATATTGTTTGGAACATCTTCAATTGTTTATGCTAATCGTAGCTGAATGAATGTGCTTGGGCGGGAAATTGCTGGTCTTCTGACTTATAAGTTACAGGGTGGTTAGTGGCGATGTCACGCGTTCATGTGTGATTACCTGCTCCTGATTTCATTTGATTATATAAAACAATTTGTTAGAGCAGGCAACAGCACACTATGCAATGATACACATTAAACTTGCACAAAACAAACCCCCCAAGATTTTAAGTATAAGAATATTGGTTAACTCAAAAAGTATGGAACATGAATAGAAGGATGCTAACATTCTTTGCTTAAGAGGTTCAATAATATCTCATAACCAATAATCGCAGTACGGGAAAAAAGTTGATACTGTATTATTCTAGAAAGCTTTGTATCGTTTTCTCATTAGAAATTGGTTTCTCATCATTAAGCATCTGGAAAACAAAAGGGAATTAAAATGAAACACTTTATGCTGTACTTAGATTAATGAAAAATTGATGCTATAGATTTCCTGAAAAAATATTCAAGATGAACTGGTGAACAACTCCGTAATATCAGTTTCAGATTAACTTCCCATGTTTTTGCTTAAACAGGTTGAAATCTTTGGGTTTTTGTAATAAAAGAGTTTATGCATTGATGTTTCAGCAAACGACTGGCATCAGTAGAATGTGATAAAACTCATTTCAGTAATGAGTTAAGAAAAAAAGAAGCACAATTGTCACTTCATGAAGCAAAACTCTTCGATGTTTGTGGAAGCCAAGATTTTGACAGTGATCTGAAGAAACTTCAAGATGAAATTGAAAAAAGTTCAAAACAGCGAGGTAAATTCATATATAGCTCTACTTTTTTTCCCTAAAGCTTGATTTAAATGCAAGACACTGATATTGAGACAGTCTTTTGTTTGTGCAGGACAGTCAGCACTGAAACTGACGTAAGGGAATTACTGAATCTTACTATTTTTAAACAAATTTTCCCTATCTTTACTACTATTTCTGTTTTATACTTAAGCAGGATCAGTTGTTTTAATTCTTTCAGTTATTTCTCTTATTATGTGTAAATGAAGTATCTGCTTTGCATTACTGTGTATGTAGATCGTGACCTTCTCAAAGCGAAGGAAATGCCTGAGTGCTTGGATCTGCCAGGTGTGAAGACAAGTACAGAACCAGCCACGAACTCAAAGAAAGTAATTTCTGAAGGAAGTAGTCACTTCCACCATTAATTAGAGGGATGAGCTGGGTTTAATAAAAGAGACTCATAGGATAATTCAGGTTGATGAGGACTTCAGGAGGTGATAGAGGGCAAACTGCTGGAGCAGTACTGAGTTCAGACCAGGTCGCTTAAGGCCATTTCGGTTTCCAATCTTTGTGATTTTGCAGGTTATAATTTTGTCTCGTTTATACGTATCTAGTGTAGATCTGATTACGCACTGTTTATGTTTTTACATAAAGTCTTTTGTTTCTTTTTAAACCAGCTGTGCTTGCTGGAGCCACTGCAGTTTATTCACAGTTCATTACACAACTGACAGAGGAGAACCAGTCATGTTGTCCAGTTTGTCAAAGAATTTTTCAAACAGAGATTGAACTGCAAGATGTAATTAGTGATCTGCAGTCTAAGCTGCGTCTTGCTCCAGATAAACTGAAGTCAACAGAGTCTGAGCTTAAAAGAAAAGAGAAAAAACGTGATGAAATGATGAGTCTTAAACCCCTTAGGTAAAGTACTTAGCAAATTGTATTGTTCCAGGCTATTTTCTTTCAAATGCTTGTTTTTTGATTATTATAAATTATGTAGACATCAAGGAAGCTTTGTTTTAGGGCTAGTTAATTAATTCAGAAATCTAATAGTTGAGAAATACTTTGCTAGCATTTGTTCCCTGCCCATTTGGACTTTAGTATTAACCTGTTTTATAATTTTGGTATTTCTGGTCCTTTGGGGCTTCTCATGAGAGTGAGGCAGAAAAAGTGGTTGTATACTGGCTTTTCTACCAGTTATTTACACTGTACAGGCACAGTTCTCCTCCTTGTTTTTTATCATTGTAATTTAAAATAGGCTGGGTTTTGTTGTTATTGAAATGTTTTCATACAGCATCACCTAAAATACGTTTCTTAAAAATGCTGAAATGGACGTTGTATAGACAGAATGGGAACTGAAACTATATTAAGTACCCTTTAATAATATCTTGATTTGTATCTCCTTTAACAGTATTTTTTGTTGCTGGCCATTTTGTATGAATTATGATGTTCTGGAAAGGCATCTCGGGATTTTATAGTGGATTCCCAGTGCCATTTATGTTTCATGAGGTGCGGTCCTGTGCAATTCCATCGTTTGGGAATGCATCTCTTTCTCTGATACTGATAAACCATATTAGATTCAACTGAATTTATTCTTTTAGGCTGAATTTGTATTTTTAAAGCTACGAAAATACGGGACAGGCTGTTTTGTTGTTGTGTCCCTTTTCTCTTCCTGTTGTCTCCTTCCAAAACATAAACAAATAACACTAGCCCTAAAGAGTTTTTCTCAGTACTGTTGTGTTTTTTTTTCCTTAGTGTATGAACAGTATTTAAAGTAAGAGTATGCAGGTTTCCTCCCAGTAGGTGAAGACACTCTGGTCTCAAGAAATTTGCAGACCGTTCTGAGAGAATTCGGAGAATATATGTTAGAGGGTTGACCTTTCCTTCACAAGAGGGCACTCTTGTACAGGGGATTTAGACCCTCTCATGAGCACTCACTGTAATAAAGTAAAAAAAAACAAAAAAAAAAAAACCAAAAAAGATTTTGTTTGCTTGTTTTGTTTCATCTCACCTGTCTAAAATGAGGGATGTCATAGTGGTTTGGGCTGGGAGACATGTATTACCTCAAACCAGCACAGATGTATTACCTTTGCTGGGTATATAACATAAGCTAAATTTTGGCTAAATTTAGTCTTCCACTATTAAATCATATCACAGATTCTGTGATCTTGAATGTCCTGAATTTGTGCTGCTGTTTTTGACAAAGGAGATTTTACCTATTTATATTTTATTCAAGGCAAACTGTAGTTGACCTCCAAGATAAGGACATACCGGACTTGAGGAACAAGATACAGAATGCAAACAGGGATTTAACAGGCCTGAAGGGTGAGATAGAAAAACAGGAATCATTCTTGCAGACAGCTTTGTCTAAGGAGGAAGGTGCGAAGGCATGTTTACAGGATATAACGCTAATGGAAAGGCACCAGGTATGCTCTGGTAATTTCTTTTAATATATAAAATGATACTCACTTGCTAGGAATTAAATATGTAGTTATTCAATAATGTGATAAAACTTTGAGGTCTTAAGACTTTTCAAGCAAAGTAAAAATACTTTAAAAGACAGCATAACAGAGGTGATCTTGGTACTAATAAAACTTCAAGTTTCATGTAATGATTTTTGCTTTTAAGGACCACGGAGTCCCTTGAGTTCTTATTCAATTCTGTGCTACAGTACCTGGGAAGAGAGTTGCAATCCAGAACTTGTGCATGAACACAAGTACACCGAAGTATTTTTCAGTCCTCCTAGTCATTATAGTTCAGTGTATTCTCAGCATCTACTCTGTGTGCTTTCTGAAATCTTGTCACATGTGCTTCTTCCCCACAGAGACAGGTAGCACATGGAACTGTTCTGAGGTAACCTGGGGATGTTGAAAGCCCATCCATCTGTATTGACTGATTTCCTCTCACAATTAAGAATTCCAATTTCTGGCAGCCTGTGGGCTGACATAACCTTACTGCTAATGATGTGATATTGCTCCAGCAGAGGAGATAAATTTGAAGGTCTTGAGTCACGTATGCCTCAAGCTCCAAGCCTGTTCTTGTCTGCCAAAGATAAAAAATATGTTGTTAAACACTAACACAATAATAAAAGTATTTTTCCTCCTACTTTCAGACTGATATTAGGGACGTTGAACGAAAAATTGCTCAGCAGGAGGCTAAGCTGCTAGGGGTCGATTTAAGTAGAACTGTTCTACAAGTAAGCCATGAAAAACAAGAGAAAAAACACTTGTGGGATACAGGTAGGTCATACAAAACTGGTATTTCATTTTTATGTTGAAAATAATGTTCTAAACGTGCTGCCATTTAAAATGTAAACTTTACTTATTTTACATTCTGAAATAACTGTATTCTAATTGTTTTGATTTTTTGGGGTCATACTAGCTTAACTTAGAGTTAAATTTTCATAAGGAAGACAATAAACGTTTTTAGTAACAGATTGACTCTTTCACTCTGTGGTTTTATCCACAGTTACTGGTAAAATTGAGTTAAATCAAAAACTCAAGCAAGACCAGCAAAATCAGATTCAGCAGCTAAAGAGCACAGTTAATGAGCTTAAAGCAGAGAAACTTCAGATTTCCAGCAGCATGCAGCGTCGACGACAACTGGAGGAACAAACAGTGGAATTAACCACTGAGGTTCAGTCCTTATGCAGAGAGATCAAGGTAGGAAATACTGTTAATTGTTAACCCTTAGCTTTGTTGTCCTGGGAAAAAAAACCATCTTGTTATAGTTAACATTGTCTGTAATCCTACCAAATAAGGATATAATATAAAGGAAATAAAAAATAATAAAAAATATATAAAATAAAGGAAATAATGTTCTGTGACTTTCCAGAACTTTATTAATACATATTTTCACATCTTTTTTTTAACACACCCAAAAAAACCCCAACCAACCCCAAAGAAGTAACTACATGACTTTTTTTACCACTTGGAAAATTGTTGGTCTTTAATGGAACGAGAGAATAAAAAGGACTTTCTCCAACTGCTTTTCAGGAAGCAAATGAACAGGTGTTTCCTTTGGATGAAACTTTAGAAAAACTGCAGCAGGAGAAGGAGAATCTAATGAATAAAAGGACTGCAAGTAATAAAGAAACACAAGAGAAGGTTTGTTTGCTTTTGGCATAGCTGGGAGATAGGATTATATATTGTTTTTCAGGCATAGATGGAAGCCATGGTAATGAGTTTGCTTTTAGGAAGCGGCAGTGGCTTTAGCGAATGCTCTAGATTGGTGAAACTTTTAGGAAAGAAAAGGAACATAACCAAGTCAGGAGATGAACTCGATTGTAATTAACATTTGGCAAAAGGCTTCTAGGGACATTTGGTGATGTTTAGTGACTAATGGTATTAGAAGCAGTTCCCAATAATCTAAGAGAAATAGCAAGGATGACTGTAACCTCTCCTTGCCAACAGACAAAACTGTTTTTCTCAGGTGAAGTGGCCCTCTTGTGTAAGCCCAAATGAATGATTTACCATTTGTTTTGGAAAACATTTTCACAGTAATAAGGAGCATCTGGATTTCAGAAGCTGAAGGCTTTATGATAGGTAATTGTACTTTGACAGTAGTGTTATCCAGTATCTAATCTTTTATGCAGAGCATATCAGTTCTTGGACATGAGGCTGCGTTTCATTTGAAATATTTTCCCTGCAGATGAATAGCATAGAAGAGAAAGTTAAGGATATAAACAAGTACATGAAAGAAATTGAAAACTATATTCAACAAGGAAAAGAAGACTACAAAAAGGTAACCTAAAAACCAGTCAATAAAAATTGGACATTAAAAGCACTCTTGTGTTTAAATCATATACCATTTTATTTCTTTAGCAAAAGGAGTCGGAACTTGATGAAGTAAATTCTCAGCTAGCTGCCTGTGAGAAACAGAAGGAGAAGATAAGTAAAGAGATGGAAATGATTCGACAAGATATTGACACTCAAAAGGTAGATGTATTATTTTATAGTAAAGTTTATTTAGCATGGTTGAAATAATTTCTGGTTTTGGTTTAAGTCTGCCTAGGTGTGTAGTGGTGCAAAGTTTGTCTCCTTCTGATTTACTTAATCAGTTGTTAGTCAGAATAGCTGCTATACATGTATTAGGCTGAAAAAAGTCTTGAGATATGTATATGCAAAAGTAGATGCATTTTAAAAAACTTTTATCTCAACTATCATTTTGTGACGTTTCTAAAAGGATTAAGTCTGTTGGGATGGTAGCCGGCATTTGCAAAAGTATCTTTGTGTACCTGCCTCCTGAAGCAAGGTACCAAAGTGCAGGTACCAAAAGTTGCTAGTTACTCCAGATTTTGTCATGTACTTTAAATTATTGTGTATCTATTTCAAGTACTGTTAACATTCTTCATAGGAAAGATGTCTTTCCCCATTCTACCCCACCACTTACTGTCTAACTTGTAGAACTGAGATGGGGGACTTGGTTAAATCTCATCCTAAATTTTTTGCCCGCTTTGAAACATTGATTAATATTTGCACACAGGATCACTCTTGTGTTCACCTGTGACAATAAATACTGTAAGTATTATTTCAGATTGAAATATGAAATAATACTGCTGATTTCCTTTATGCCCTATTTCTAGCACAAGCTAAGTTCTTACCGTCATAATTTCTGTTGTTGTCAATTATTTTATGCTTGCAGCCTGTTTTAGAGTTGTGCAGCACTCATACTTTGCAATTGAGAATCGCTATATTGAAACATTATACTATTTCTTGTTTTCTGTGGAGACAGATTCAGGAAAGGTGGCTAGAGGATAATCTTACTCTGAGGAAACGTAATGAAGAACTAAAAGAAGTTGAAGACAATATAAAACACCTTGTAAAGGAGATGGGAGAAATGAAAGTCCCACAAATGAGAAAGTAAGCATCTTCAAAACAGAACAGCATATTTTGCACAAGAATTGACTGAATATCTGAATGTAATATTCACTGTGTTTTGGTGTGTTTCCTGGTCCACCTTTCTCCCCATTCAGGTAGACCGTCCTTCAAACTCATGATTGCAAAATACCCCCAGAATGACATCAGTGATATAGTGAAATTATATAGTGCTTCTAGCTAGAAATACATATCCAAAACACAGCAGCTGCTAGGGAGAAAATTAACTCTATCCCAGCTGAAACCAGGACATGTACACGTGCATGTACTTGTTCCAATCTAATCCATTTTTTAGTGACTTCAACAGTTAAATCCGCATTTAAAAACTAATTCATGTCTCTGAATAAGAATATTGAGTTTTCACTTTCAGTCTGCTCACTTCTCAGCAGAAAATTTTATATTTATTTCAGTAGTCTAATATTAATTGCTTAGTTAATAAACACTTTTTAAAAAGAATTAGCCCTGTGCTGGTTCTTATGTGTGAATCATTTGTTTAGCTTTCTAGAAGTTACACAATTAATCTATCTTATTTTGCTCAGTATCCTAATTTAATTCCACCTATGAAATTAATTATTTTATGTTTCTATATATAGCACCTTGGCACTCGAACGGATAATGTGCTTCTCCCACTCAGAACAGTGATTTGAATATATTCTTGACAAACTTAGAAATATTTTTATTTCAAAGTCTTAATTTCAGTGACATTAGTACTATAATTTTAACTGTTATAGACTTTATAAATACAATATAATGAACTTCTGTCTAACATAAACTCAAAATTAGAACCCTGATTAAAAAGTTGTGAAACACTAGATACAAATGACTTTGTATGTCAATTATGGTTTCGTTTCACAGTGAACAAAAACATTTAGAGGAGAAAATAGAATCTCTGAAAAGAAACCATCATGTTGCACTTGGCCGACAACGTGGATTTGAGGAAGAGATTATTCGGTTTAAAAAGGAACTTCGAGAGCCGCAATTCAAAGATGCGGAGGAAAAATACAGGGAGATGATGATTATTATGAGAACGACAGAGTTAGCGAACAAAGATCTGGATCTTTATTACAAGGCTCTTGATAAGTAAGTATCATCATATGAGGGTAATTCTGAAATGTTTTAGGCTTTATTACTATTGATAACCTTGATGCAAAAGCAGCTTTCAATTTCAGACTTGCGGGGGTAACTTAAAAATAGTAGATTGATGTAATTCTTTGAGATATATAATTACTTCTCTTTATAAGATCAGGCTTTTAAATGTTAAGATAAGGTACACCTTTTTAAATAAATTAATGAAAATATACTACAAACTGCACAGGATTGGTAGGATGTAGGAAATTTCTAAGCTAATGTATATAAATGTACGTACAGTAAATGCATTGATGGTAATAATTGAAGTTTAATATAGTCATAGGTAAGTCCAGTGATCTTTGTAATTTTATTCCCAGCTCTCTGTAGGACCCTTTTTGAGATATGGCTGTACATGTTAGGACTTGTATTTGCAATGCAACGATTCAGGTTGAGACATAATAGCGAGTGAACCCATCAGACCACCCACCTCTGCCTTCTGTGATGAATTCTTGATGTGAAATAATCTTTTGCTGTGTTGCCTGTGGTGGTTAGAGAATGTCCAGACAATGAACATTCGACTTTGTTTTTCATATGAAAACACATGGAAGAGCCAGTGGAGCCGCAGGCTGTTCCTCTGACCCTGTTCCTCTGTAGCTATTTTTTCCACTTGAAGGCATTTTTAGGAAGCTTTTGTAAGTGTGTCTCCCCAAATTGCTGATGGTTTTCCTTTCTTCCTGTAATTTTGGATTTTTGTTAGGTAGTTTTTTGGGGTTTTTTTGAGGAAAGTATTAGAGGATACACTGTGAGAGAATGTGTTTCTTGAAAGTCTGTCTCACATGTTCTTTCAAAATACATAAACTCCAGAGTACGAGTTTAGGAAAGGTGAAATCTGTGTTTAAATCTTTCATTTTTAGCCCAGATCTTTCTTGCATAGTCTCTCATACTACTTTCATTTCTACAGCAGTGTATTTTAGCATCTTCTGGTCATACCTTAACATGCCAGGTAGATTTCTTGTTCCCTGTCATCTTCTCAGGTAAACAGTTGTTTTTTCATGAAAAAATATTGCAATACAGAGGTGTTTTTTCCCCTTTTCCAGTGTGGGTGGTTTTGTGCTTATATTAGAGAAGGCAAGATCAAAAGAAGCATGTCTTGCATTTGATGGAAAGCGTAGTAAACTTTGTGATTGTCTCTGCTTCCTCTGGAAGCTTGTATTCTAGTCTTGGACTGACTGGCCAAAAATAGCATCTCGAAATCACTAAACAAATATGAAGTAAAACATATGGCTCCCTAAAAAATTCCTATATGTTCCGTTATAATGATGGAATTGCAATGAGCTATTGCAACTTGATGGTCAATGGGGAAGGATCTTGGAATCAGTGGATATGTTTCAGGAAATACAAAACTGGTGCTCAGTGACAGAAAGATGAATTGAATATTAGGAGCAAAAAAAGAGAAAGAAAGAGAAGCATTTTGGCCACTGTATGAATTCCCAATACACCCATGTCTTGAATATAGTATGGAATTTTGGTCTTCTGTATATAAAAAGGGTTTAGTAGCGCTGGGAAAAGGGGCACAGAAGAGCAGTAATGTGGTTGGAGGTACAGACTAATGGTCAAAAAGAGAAACTAAATAGATGAGAATTTTCCTATTTGAGAACGCAGGTTTCAATGGTTATTAAACACAGGGGTCTAGAGGAATCCTGTTTTAAGTGGTTTTAATGATAAAACAATTATGTTTAATATTAGAATGTAAACTAATCCAAAACTTATTTTGTGAAGTTTTAAATTGTTCAGAGCATGTATAATTCTTCCTTTTCAGCTTAACTGGAAATGCACTCCAAGAATTTCCCTTTTACAATTCAGAACCTTTTTGTATGGTATCAAATCATCTATTGTTTCTATTTAAGGCAAAACAGGAAATCAGTCTTGTAATTTCAAGAAAAATAGATAAGCATCACTTATTGGTAATCATCTGAAAAATCGGTGAGACGAAATGTTAACTTTAATGGCCAGAGATTGAAAACTATCTGTAGCTGGGAAAAGCAACATTTTGTGTGTTCTGTGTTATCAGTTGATCTTTATTGACTTAATATTTAGAAGTTTATGATAAATATTGATGAGGAGTGCATTCTTGGGTTTAATTAGGCAAATAGTCAAACACGTTTTCTTCTTTCTTCAAACTTAACAAGTCCTGTTAGAGTTGATGCCTCAGTATTCCCCAGAACAGGTGAAAATAATTCTTGTAAGGGAGGAGGTAGAAAAAGCATATGTAAAAGATTATTACAGAATTATGTTTTATTTCCACCATGTTTTTTTGAAAGAAGACATTCGCATAAATTCAGCAAGCATTTTTTTCATTACAGAGCACTTTTTCTTTAAAAAGTCAAACTAGAAATGTAACATCCTGTCCTTTCTTGAATGCTTTCGTAAGAAATCATCTATTACTGAACTAAAGGCATGTTGATACGTTAACCAGGGAAATTAAATTGAAGACTATGAATGACATCCTATGTTATTCTTGCTGCTGAAGAGGAAGGTAGCTCTAGTCATAATGTCTGTTTGGGTAATTATATTCTCGATACAGAGTTCTCTGCTCTGAGGGAACTTGACAAGCTCTCCTTTCCTACTGAGACCCAATTATTTGCATTGTTGGGGGGACTGTGCCAATGAGTAACACTACTGTTGTTTGGGAATACTTAACATCAGATTCATCTTCTTGGTGTCATTCTGAAAATATACCTCACATGTAAATTATATATGTCTTAAGAAGTCAGGTAAACTTGCTGAGTGACTGACTGCAAATCTGTCTTCATACTCTCCTACTTCTTGAGACTGAGCTGTTTGTGAGAGTAGAATTATTTACGCAATAGAGCGTGGTTAGTCTATAGATACTTCTGCATTCAAAAAGAACTGGTATTTATTATATTTTTAGTAAAAGTATTTAGGGAATGGAAAGGGAGCTGCTGCCTGCCTTAAAGCTCCTGTAGGCCTTAGCAGTCCGTGGTTGCACCTATAACAAATTACAGTTTTTGTTCTTCTTCTTTAGAGCAATAATGACATTTCATAGCATGAAGATGGAAGAAATCAACAAAATTGTTCGTGACCTTTGGCGAAGCACCTACAGGGGACAAGGTATGGGATTTTTTTATTATTATGATTTTTGCCCACATATATTCATTTGATGCTGAGCACAGCATGCTGAAAAGTGTTTGTTCAAAATACAGAAAATCCAGGATCTGAAAACAATTGGTTCCATTCTAAAGGCTACATCTGTTGGTCACCACTGTAATCTCCCTTTTATTACAGATTATGTAGTTAGTTACAGGATAAATAGAGGGCATTTTCAAAGGTTTCCTTGAGATGAGGGAGCTGCATGAGTTCATTCTTTCAATTTTGGAAAAATTAATTTCGAAGATGTGTCTATTAGTGGGAGTTCTGAATAGAATATTTGTGGTTACTGCATATTATACCTCTCAACTCTGTTTAACTATGATATTTTTAAAGATTTTTGGTAATGTAAAACTGTCTCCTTTCCATTTTCAGATATTGACTATATAGAAATTCGTTCTGATGCAGATGAGAATGTCTCAGCCTCTGATAAAAGAAGAAGTTACAATTACAGAGTAGTAATGATAAAGGGAGATACAGCTTTGGATATGCGAGGAAGATGTAGTGCTGGGCAAAAGGTAATAGCTTTTTATTTCTAGTACGCAGTAAAGAGGATTCTGAAAACTGACTCAGGTGAATGCAAGAGTAACGCGTTCTGAAGTGACAGTGAAGAGCAGGTGGCTCCATCTCTATTTCACACTTTTGTACAACTTTCCTTCACTGTATGTGGATTTTGCTGACAGTATGCAATATACAATTCTGAACATCTGAACCCTATTTTGGGGTGCCAAAATCCATTGTTTCAGTTGGGGAGTGGCCTGAGTGCCTACGGGAGAGAAGAGTTCGACTTCTGTCTCTCCTCAACTTCCAGTCCTCCCAGTCTCTTCCTAGTTACCACTAAGGTTCCCATAGCTTTCGGTCTGTTGACTTGCTCTCATATTATTTCCTCCTTGAGGGCTGGCCCTTGGTCTTCTTTTCACAGCTGCATCTACCTCTAAGTATGATAAGACCTCTTCTCCAAGTTGTGTTACTCTCCACTACTGCTGAATATAACTTTTCAGTTTACATCACCATTATCACACCATGCCATACTTTCCAGCGTTGCATTTCATGCTGTCCCGTCTGGGTCAGCTGTCAGCTCCGCAGTCTGGCCATTCAGCTCTCTCAGTGCTTTAATAACACAGCCTGGCCAAGTGGCCTGATATCACACCTGCCTTGACAGGACCAGTGATCAGCGATTCATCATAGCCTCTTCCACATGTTGGGGCTTGAGGGTTTTTGTTTCCACCTGTCTGTTATGTTATGGCAGAGCATCTAAAATATTCCTCAGCAAGAGAGAAGAGCCAGTCGTGTTCACCTGCCTCCAGAATCACCATGTGTACTGATCTTTAAATTTTTTTTTAAAGAGCTGAGGTATGGAAAACCCCCATAATACTTGTAGCCATTTGACACTTGGCATATTGGTTATGCAGCTTCGGCAACCAAAGCTACCTGCAGTATTACAGCAGGAAGCTCTGCCTCTTCCTTAGATGAATCATTTCCACCAGAACAAGCAATCTTCCTAAATGAGAGATAGTAGAAAGGGACAAAAATGCAGCCAGGGCTGCTCTTATTTCTTCCCTGCTGGAACACTTTCTGCCTATCCTTCGTGCCTGCTGCACTGCAAATAGAAGACCTGGGGAGCTCTTCCCGACACTTAAGGCTCTGTATGTAAGGTGCCAGTGACAGCCTAGCCCAAGGACGCTGCAGTTGTACCTTCCTCTTCTGCAGTGGGAGCTGGAGCTTTCTGGCTCCCTTTCCTCTGCAGTAGCTGAAAGGGCTACGATGGCAACAGATTTAAGTCTATCAGATGTTGAGGAAGAGCTGCCATTATGTGAAGTAACGAACTGCCTACTTCCTTACCTCCAGAGTCACAATTCCCACTGTGTTGCTTACTCCGGCAGAGTTTCATTGGCAGCCAGGCCTTTGCGACGACCAGATGGTACAGACAGTATTAGAAAATGAAATCAAGGAGTGGAACAAAATGATACACAATATTTTTAAGTGCATACAGCATGAATCATGAAGGGATATTTCGTGAGAAGATGAATACTGTATTGTTGCTTGAATATGGAAAATGCTGTCAAATTAATTCCCACCTGAGTGTAGATGCGTACTTGGTTTTGAAAATTCCATACTAATTTGGGGGGAAATCCAAATCTTGTAAAACAGCAGTACAGGCAAAAAATGCATCCTCTCCTGAAGTAGTCTAGGATGTTACGTTAGAGTCCTATGTAAATGAGAGTGAAACTTGTTCACAGTTTCTTAGCTTATATTCTGAGAATTCTTTGATCATGAACTGTGATGCCAGCAGTTGTGATAATTGGAAAGTATTTTTGGCAGCAGTTTCCATCAAGTGTTCTCTGATTTTCACTAGTTGAGGAGATACAATAATAATATGATTAGGCATGTTAATACAAAGCGAACATGTAAGGTGGTAAATTCTACTGTCTTCAGTTTTAGTAAGTAGTCAGGAGTTCAGTAACTCAAAGTTAGTGATACGCGTACAGATTTCCACCATTCCTGCTGCAGTCAGGTGGGGCCCGAACAGAGTGTCGGGGTAATGCAGATGGCAGTGTCGTAGTATCTTTACCTCGGATTGGAATCCTTACTTTTGGGATCTCCTGAATTTTGAGTGTTTGACTTCTCTCATATTTTTCCAACAGGGCTTCGTAGAAAGGATCTTTCAATTCAAAATTGAATATTTAATGCAGTTTTTCAGTAACTAATTAGTTATTGTCATTTTGTGAACTATCAGCACATCATTACCTAAACTTTAGTCATGCTTTGTAATGTGATTAAAAATAGCATGTTTCATGTAGTTCCTCTATAAACACTTCAGAAAGTGAGATTTTGGTGTTTTGTCTTGTTTTGTTTTTCCCTTAGGTGCTTGCTTCTCTTATTATTCGTCTTGCTCTAGCAGAAACATTCTGTCTCAACTGTGGCATATTGGCACTAGATGAGCCTACTACCAACCTGGATCGAGAAAACATCGAGTCCCTTGCACATGCCCTGGTGGAGTAAGTGATCTCTTCTTGTGAACCTTAAAGATGGGTATTTTTGAAGCATTAATAGTAATCGGCAGAAGTGAATTATATTTTAAGCTGGCATGTCTTTGTCAGCTTCTGCAAGTATACATATAAAGCAGTAGCTTTAGATTCCTTACCCTTTATCTGGAAGAGGAAAAATACTTCTTAAATAATATGGGAATTTTTTTTTTATGTGGTAAAAAGAGTTGCCAATCAGCATTAGATTGCTTGACAATTCATGTCGTTCATCATCAACAGCTAAATATTTTTGTACTATGTATTTACAGGTTCTCTAAAACTAGAATGTGATTTAGATAAACATCCACTAAATAATATTTCCTTGTAGGATAATAAAAAGCCGCTCACAACAGCGTAACTTTCAGCTTCTGGTGATAACTCACGATGAAGATTTTGTTGAGCTTCTGGGCCGTTCTGAATACGTGGAAACATTCTACAGGATAAAAAAGAACATTGACCAGTGCTCTGAGATCATGAAATGCAGTGTCAGCTCCCTAGGCTCATATGTTCATTAGAATTTCTAGTAATTACGTATTATAGACTGGCTTAGCTGCCTCATATGATAGAGCTCAAATGAATGCATCTGAAAACACAGTTTCTTCGTATCGTATACTGCTGAAGATTTGTAACAATTTTAGCTAGAGTCTGAAACTATTAGACTTTTAGACTTTGTATCTTTCTACATATTCCTGTGCCTGCGTTTAAGAATCACCATGATTTGGAAGAATTTAAATGAATACAACGCAGGTAACTTTTAGATGTATTTTACGTTTTGAAAGTGAAAATAAAGTTGTAATGTTCTTCGTGTATGTCGTGGCAGGGAGATGCAGGTGCAGATTCTTTGGAACAGCTGCAGCTGTGCCGATAGAGAAGGGTTTGCTCTCCATCACTGCGTTATGGCACGTTCAGGGTTGACTTGTGTCTGTCTAGTCAAGACGTGTTCATAGCCACCACCTAGTCTGCACAAAATTCACAAGCTTCAGAGAGAACTTTTACTACTTGGTCTCCAAGGTAACATTACTCCGGCTGTTCAAAGTCAGAATCTTCACAAAGTATAACAGCTTTCTTTAGAATAAAGGAAATTCCCATCTCTAACTAGACAAATGAGTGACAGATGACAGAAGCATATTTTAACCATATTCTTTTCGCGTAGTGTCATTTACCTCTCTGTTGTTCTGAGATGGTGATATTTATGCAAGTTATGTCATATTCTGATTCTCTGTGAGATACAATCAAGTTCTGTGAAAATGATACAAAAATGCCTTAGAGAGTTAATTTGTGTGGATGCTGAGCTTCACCTGCACCACTCCAAGTTCTTCCTGAAGCTCTTTTCCTTGGTACAGCAGCACCCTGTGCAGAACACAGGCCAAGGGCAACCTACTGCTCAGAATGACAACAGAAAGCCAACAGGGATGGCACGCTTCAAACTGGAAAGGACTTGATTATCACAAGTCCTGGGATTTCAGACAAGAGTTCCTCAGCAACACACCTTGCCACCTCTAGAGCCATGCGGGCCCTGGGGTATGTGATTTCTGGGTCTCTGTTTCTTCGTAACCAAGTAAGGGGCACCTCTTCTTCCTTGAACGCTGGCTACCGGGTACAAGTCCACAAGCAGAAGCTGGACTTACAACTTATTAAATCCTTGCAGACAGCAGTGAGCAGCTGAACCTCCTTAGCAGACAGCGTATGACCAAAGCTCAATTTCAGAGGAAGGAATCTTTAACCACCACGAAAAAAGGTGAAATCTCAGTAACATCAGGACTTTGCCTTTGGCAAATATGGGAACAAGCCTGAGAACATTGCACACTGCCTTCCTTGTGCTTCAGGGTGCAGGAATCCCCTTTTCACAGATTTCCTGGGGACAAAGTGAGTGAGGAGAGGGGTGGGAGTGCGAGGACAGGGGTGAGAGTGCGGGCGCAGCTGGTGGGTGCCGCCAGGGCCCCGTTAAGCACCACGGACAGAGGCGGCCCCGGGACGAGTCCCGGGGCCGGAGCCCTTTCCCTGTGGGGACCGTGAAGCGTTGGCCCTGCCTACCCCCGGGGCTCTGCTGTGGCTCCTTCCTGGCTCTCTTGAGCCCCTCACCCTAAATCATCCCACTGCCAACAGCACCCCCTGAAGGGTGTAGACAACATCTGTGCCAGAAAAGACAAAACCCCACAGTACCCTGGGTCCCATTCTTCATCGTGATGTGCTTCAGCCTTCTGCGTGGCCAGAGGGTTACGTGGACTTGGCAGTAGGTGCCGGAAACTGAGCACTTGATCTAAGGATTATTTCCACCTGAATTTTGTGAAACTGCAAGTCACTAGAGTCAGGGTGGCCCTAGTCATCGGGAAACCATTCAAAGATAAGTGAATAAAAGGGACTTCCTAGCAATTACACTCTTTCACCAATCCCCTGAAAAAGCGATGAACACCCAACTGGGGGGGCAGAGGGGGAGGGAAGAGAAGGCAAAGGAAAATGCTGCTAACATGCATTACGTTTGCAGTTTTAACGAAGAGCTTCACTGACTCTAGTACTACTTCCTGAAGGGGAATTTTCTTAAAGATATAATCAACAGAAAAAAAAAGACTTTGAATTTTCAAATTTTCCTGTACTACCCGTTTATTTTAGCATGACACATACATCCCAGCTCATGAAGAATTATATTATCTTCAGAAGCAGCTCCCTAAACTTTGTGAATTCTGTGCTTTTTTTTCACCCAAGTTAAAGCCATAGTTTGCAATTCCTCTATAAAGTAGTTTGGGCACATTTTTGCCTAAATCAGCTCTTCCCTGTTCCCCACCTACAAAGTTTATCCTCACCCGTGCATTCTGGGGGTCAAACTTTTTGCCAGAGCTTGGAAAAAATACAGAAAATGTGGTGAGAGAATAAACTCTCCTCTATCAAGTGCCAGTGTTAAAATGACAAAAATTAATCTACATAATTTTTTTTTTTTCCAAACCTTTCATTTGAATAACCCATTGGCTCCTTTGTAGCTAAGAGCTGGGAAAAGAGACTCCACCAGTCCCATGGTTTTGGTACGGGCTGGGAAAACAAAAAGAAAAGTGCTCATGTGAATTGAGTGTAGGAGGAACTTTAAACACTTTGATGATCTGCTGCTCGTGGGCACTTTGGGGAGAGTGAGGACAGCAACAGTCCCCGCTGCGACTGGTGGCGGAGCGTCGCTGCTGCCTCTCCCGCGGCACCCACAGGAAGCGGCTGCTGCTGATGGGTGCAGTCAGCCACCCCCAGCCCCACGTCAAGGGCATCCCTGCTCCGCCGCGGCTTCCTGCCTGCGGTCCCAGCCGGCCTCCTCGCCAGCCTTCTCCTGTGGCTGGAGGACTGAAGGTGAAGGTGGCAAAAGGAGCAGAATATTGGGGGAAAAAGTGTTGTCGCCCTTACTGACATATGTGGTGCTACACAAAGTTCGCACCGTCTATAGTACAGAACCAAACAGAGACATTTTAAGGCAAGTGAGGCACGGATTTCTTGCAGAAGCTCATTGTGCAGGTGACAAAGTGGTGCAGAAACTGGGTCTCCACTTGCCGTTTTGATTGGAGCTGAGGTGGGTTTCCAGCAGTGAAACCCCAGCGGCAGGAGAGGAGCTCCACAGCAGCCGTCCTCCACGTAGTGATGCACACACACACCTTCACAAGGTAGGCGCAGACACTTGCTCAGATATGCCATGATAGAAGAACCAAGAATCATAGAATGGTTTAGGTTGGAAGGGACCTTGAAGATCATCTCGTTCCAGTCCCCTCCCCTGGGCAGGGACACCTCCCACCAAACCAGGTCACTCCCAGCCCCGTCCAACCCGGCCTTGAACACCTCCAGGGATGGGGCAGCCACAGCTTCTCGGGGCAACCTGTGCCAGGGGCTCACTGCCCCCACAGCCAAGAATTTCTTCCTAATACCTACTCTTAATCTTCCCTTTTTAAGTTTAAAACTGTTCCTCCTCGTCCCATGGCTCCCCTCCCTGACCCAGAGTCCCTCCCCAGCTCTCCTGGAGCCCCTTTAGGCACTGGAAGGGGCTCTGAGGTCTCCCCGGAGCCTTCTCTTCTCCAGGCTGACCCCCCCACCTCTCCCAGCCTGTCCTCCCAGCAGAGGGGCTCCAGCCCTCCCAGCATCTCCGGGGCCTCCTCTGGCCCCGCTCCGACAGCTCTGTGTCCTTCTGCTGTGGGGACCCCCCGAGCTGGAGGCAGCGCTGCGGGGGGGTCTCCCCAGAGCAGAGCAGAGCGCAGCAGAGGGGCACAATCCCCCCTGGCCCTGCTGGCCACGCTGCGGGGGATGCAGCCCAGGACGTGGTGACAACAAATTAATTTCAAATGCTTTCACGGAGCTCTCGGTGTGAGTGCAGTGGGCTCAGGAGGCCGGAATGGGGCAGTCGCCCAGGACGGTGATTCCATAGCCAAGTGGGCACCCAGCTCCCCTGCGAGAGCACTGAGTACCTCCTGCGGCTGTACTGGCACGTGATGGCAGGGACAGCCCGGGAAAGGGTTATTGGCTATAAATCCCTTACAGGGGCTGTGGGTCTGACTGCAGCCTCAGCCCCGGCAGAGGCTTTCGGAGCAGGGAGCCTGCAGCAGACGGAGGGCTCCAGCACGCACTGCTCAAGCGAATGACTTTCCCCCCACCTCTGCCACATCATTTGCTTCTTCAGTAACAGAGCTTATTTTCGGTTTAGCTGCACTTAGTAAGCAAGGTGGGGACTACTTTCACTAGAAAAAAAAAAATGGCCTTAAAGACATCCCTGTCTGAACAGTCGTCTTTCTAAGTGGAATTTATGTTAGCAGTGGAAAACCAATACTTCAGAGTTCTGACGCTTCCTTCGCTATTACTTGCGCATGACAATACTGCGCTGCCTCCTCACACACTGCTGCACTGACAGCTGCTGGGCCCAAAGCATTTAAAACTCCAGAGAAGGTGAATTTTTAATTTTTTTTATTTTTTCTTTTGCTTTCTGTCCTGCCTGAAGTAAAAAAGTGACTTACAGAACGCAGAACTCGCTACTTCCAGGAGCAATGGTTCCATGGAGTTTCTAACTGGGGGGGGGGTGGGGGTGGTCCAGTTTTCCTCCTGTGCGCGATGTTTTAGGCAAGGAGTTTTCTGCGTGCCCTGAAAATTTAAAAATAAAAAAACCTAAACATATGTGATTATCTATAAATAAACACCACAAACCAAACCAATAAATATAGAAGATGCTTTCAAAAGCTTAATCATTTAATGTCTCCTTGTAACTTTGTTAGCATTTAAATGTCACACTATATATCGTTTCTAATCTATTTCAGTATGACGGTTTGTTTACTACCCCCCCCCCCCCCCCCCCCGGGGCACGCTGCCAGGAGCCAGCGCTTATTCTCTACTTACTGCAAGATTACACCTTCGGGAAATGTGATGCAATTTGCAAATTCTCCTTCATCCAGCTTCATGCTACTCCGTGTAGTTTGATTTATGCAGAAAAAAAAAAAAAAAAAAAGAAATGGCCGGAGCTGGAGCTGGCCTTTCCCTCGGGCTGCAGCGGGCTGCGGTGCCGGCCCAGCTCCGGGGCTGAAACGCTCCCGGTTTGTAAACTCAACCACTGATTCAAGAGATATTACATGTGCTGATGCGAGACGTTGTACGGTGACCCACATTCGGGGCTTTTTTTTCACGTTGTAAAATGTTTTATTTAACTTCTCTGCCGTCTTGTGAAAGTGAGGAACAGCACACACGAGCAAACCGCCTGGAAAAAAAAAAAAAAAAAAAACAAACACGTTGTGGCTTCTCCATGAGGATTTCGCAAAAGGCAAAGCTGGGATAGTGTTGGAAAGGAGAAAATGGTCGGCGGGGTCGTCCAAAATCAGGGCCTCAAAAACTGTAGGAGACCTACAGTTGTTTGTATGGCCTCAGTTATAGCATCCCCTCAATGTTGTGAGTTCTGACATTGTTTCTTCACTGCACGATCCCGTCCTGTCCCACCACAAAACCCGCGGCTCGGTGCGGCCGGCGCTGCCACGGGGGGGGATGCGGCTGCTGAAGCGAAGGTGCGGAGGTGGCCCGGCCGGGAAGAGGCGTGCTGAGCGCGGCAGGGACCGCGGGAGGAGGAAAGGCCGTGCACTGGGAATCACCCGGTGGAGGCGGGTGCCGGGACTGTCTCCCCACCCTGAGCCGGGGATGGCCAAAGGCAGACGGGTGAGAAACCTCCCGCTCCCCTCGCCTGCCGCCGCGAGGGCCCAGTGCCGAGACAAACTCCCACCTGTTCAACTGGAAAGGCAGAAATTCATAGAATCATAGAATGGTTCCAGTTCGAAGGGACCTTGAAGATCACCCAGTGCCCCCCCCTGCCCTGGGCAGGGACACCTCCCCCCAGCCCAGGTTGCTCCAAGCCCTGTCCAACCTGGCCTTGAACACCTCCAGGGATGGGGCAGCCACAGCTGCTCGGGGCACCCTGCGCCAGGGGCTCACCGCCCCCACAGCCGAGAATTTCTTCCAAATATTTCATCTCAATCTCCACTCTTCCAGGTTGAAGCTACTCACCCTCGTCCTATCACTCCATGCCCTTGTACAAAGTCCCCCCCCAGCTCTCCTGGAGCCCCTTTAGGCACTGGAAGGGGCTCTGAGGTCTCCCTGGAGCCTTCTCTTCTCCAGGTTGACCGCCCCCACCTCTCCCAGCCTGTCCTCCCAGCAGAGGGGCTCCAGCCCTCAGAGCATCAAGAAGCACCATCATCATTCAGCCTATCATCTAAAGTGGATGGACCATAGTTCCCTCATTTCCCGTGGAGCCAGAAAAGAGGAGACGCTGCCACAGGGACTGTAGCCCCTATAAGCCTGACTGAGCCATCGGCCATACCTGTTCCTTTCCAGTGATTCCATCTGTGCCCACTGATACCGTCACATGCTGGTGGTAGCCACAGCTCCAGCCTACCCCACTGCTCTTCATTTGCGTGTGATGACTGGGGGCAACCAGCCTTGGTGTCGCTGCTGGAAAAGAGAGAAGAACCCCATCGCTTTGGACACAGACCAAAGCAAAATTTCTGGTTTCAGTTGCACTGAGGGTCTCTTCAACTGGTCCCGCTGTTTACTGGTGTCATCATCCAGAGATGCAGCTATGGAAAGATCCAACCGGCACCAGCCCAGTGTATGCCTTCACCCCCCAGCCTCTGCTCCACGTGAGGGCAAGAGGAGCCCCATGGGGAAAATGGCAACACCTAAATTAACCACTTGGATAATTTTTCTGAATTGGTTGGGGACTGACGTGGGGCGGCTTAAATCAGACATGAGGACTGAGGGGTGCGAGTGCAGGGGGGGCGCAGCCCCCCACCTGACGGACCTCTGGGACATCCCCCGCCTGTGTTCTGCCTCTGGCCATGGCTGGAAGCAAAACCAGACCTTTCATGACAAGGACACCTCGTTCAGACTGGGTTCACAGACCGGGGGTCCTGTGTCCATCCCAGCCAGCAGCAGTGGGCTCAGGGATGTGGTGTCCCATCCCACCGCTGGCGCTGGGGGTGATGCACAGGCAGAAATTTCCCTTATTATTTGCCAGTCACCACTGGGTTTAGCACTCAGAGCAGCTGAAGACACTCTGAAGGAGGTATTTCGGTTCCCTTCAGGCCAATGCCGCTCCCGAAGGGCTGCGATCCCCTCTCCCGTGCCGCGTCTCGCCCAAGCCCCCGGCTCGACGCCGTTTCTCAGAACTGGGCTCCGCATTCGAGCTGTCATTTTCCACCCACACGAGCCGAATTGACACATGTCAGCTTTTCCCATCATCGGGTTTGCGTTACCATATCAATAGTTTGGGGGAATGATTTTATCTGCCTTCGGGGGAGGTGACACACGCTCTCGGCGCAGGGTTTGCAGATGTGGGGTGTTTCCAGCTAAGGGGCTCCCACCCCCCACAGTCCCCCGTGGCCCTGCGATGCCCCCGGGACCACCGCACCAGGGCACAGGGCACGGGACCACAGGCATCTTCCCTGGGGCCACGGTGCATCCCGCTCCGGCACCCCGCTCCGGCACCCCGCTCCGGCAGCTCGGTTCAAGGGACCGCAGCGACACCAACTTCGGGACAGACGGACACTGTGCTGCCCGGGACACACGCCAGCTCCTACACCTTCCTCCCAGTGCCTGTAGTGGGAAACTTCCACGCTCCCATCTGGCTCTGACCCAATCTTTCGATTTTGCAGGAAATGCAATGATTGGGAATCGCCACCGTCTTTCTTTTTCGAGGAAAGCCGATTTTTTTCAGGCTAATAAAAGCAATGAAGCTGGAGTCCTGCCATTGTGGTGTTGGCTCTTCCCATACAAAAAGAATGCAGGGAAATGGGAAGGGATCGGTTTGAAATGCAAAGTTCAGCGCTTCCTCGGGCTATGCGACACCTCAGCTTTAATGAAAAAAGAAAAAGATGTTTAAAGTTTAAATGTTTCTACATCTTCTAAATTAATTTAATAATTCATAACTACTTACAAGCCTCTAACCAGGTATAAGGTGAAGTCTAGGGCTCGCCTGGCCGGTGTTTGCCGGAGCCGGGGCTGCCCAACCACGGGGCTGCCCAACAGCGCTGGGTGTTGGCGCGAGCAGAGCCATGAGCTGCCGCTTCGCCCGCGCTTGCAGCAGCGCTTGGGAAAAGGCAGTGAAGAATTTGGGGAAGCAACGAGCCGTTCTGGTGAGTCAACTTTTTACCCCACAGAATTCCCACTAACAGCACAGTTCAGCCATGGTGGGAAATAATTGGTGGTTCATGTCTGCTCTTCTGCTCAAGGATGTGGTGGTTTGAGTCCCTGAGTTACTGGTAGTTTTCTGATGTCCTCTGGGATGGTGTCGGACATCATGGGATGGCGTGGCATGGCATGGGATGGTGTGGGATGGCATGGGATGGTGCGGGATGACATGGGATGGTGCGGGACGGCATGGGATGGTGCGGGACGGCAGGGGCGGTGCGGGATGGCAGAGGACAGTGTGGGATGACATGGGACAGTGTGGGATGATGGCATGGGATGGTGT
Organism: Vanellus vanellus; assembly: GCF_965231255.1. NCBI lineage: Eukaryota > Metazoa > Chordata > Aves > Charadriiformes > Charadriidae > Vanellus > Vanellus vanellus. The sequence continues at coordinate 2,010,704 of NC_138918.1, read as the reverse complement.
GGGATGGCATGGGACGGTGTGGGACAGCAGGGGACAGTGTGGGATGACATGGGATGGTGTGGGGTGGCGTGGGATGGTGTGGGATGACATGGGACGGTGTGGGATGGCATGGGACAGTGCAAAATGGCATGGGACAGTGTGGGACAGTGTGGGATGGCGTGGGACGGCATGGGACTGTGGGATGGCATGGGACAGTGCGAGATGGCATGGGATGCTGTGGGATGGCATGGGACAGTGCAGAACAGCATGGGACGGTGTGGGATGATGGCATGAGATGGTGTGGGATGGCATGGGATGGTGTGGGATGATGGCATGAGATGGTGTGGGATGGCATGGGATGGTGTGGGATGGCATGGGACAGTGCGGGATGGCATGGGACAGTGTGGGACAGTGTGGGACAGCGTGGGATGGCATGGGACTGTGGGATGGCAAGGGACAGTGCGGGATGGCATGGGATGGTGTAGGATGATGGCATGAGATGGTGTGGGATGGCACGGGATGGTGTGGGATGGCATGGGACAGTGAGGGATGGCATGGGGTGGTGTGGGACATTATGGCCCTTGGGCCATCACGTCGGGCTGAAAGGTGCTGTGCCGAGTCAGGCGCTGCAGGAGCCGTCCTTGCAGGGCGGGATACGTGCTACAGAGCTGAGCAAGTCCTAGTTAAAACCCAAACACCCACACGCCAGAAAAACCCCTCAGCTACTTCTTCCTTTACATGCAAGAGCATTTTTTTGTTTCTTTGCAGATGTTTAACATCTTGATAAAAGTTTTGAGGTTTTCTTGTCTTTCAAATCTGACTTTGGCTACCTGAGCTTGCCAGAGCTGCTGCCATTATGGCCAAACGACGTCAATTTTTTTCTGACACACAGTTCAGCTGTTCCTCTCCGACAGCCACCGTGTGCCATTTCCTTCTCCGAAGTGGTGCTGTCACCATCGGCAATGCTCAAGCTGTGGTACGGGGCACTGTGGTCCCAGCACGTACCCTGGGCCACCACCAGGGAGAAGGGGCCACATGGAAGGAGAGGTCCTCCACGTCAACGTGAAAGATAGCAAGTGGTCGGGGTGCCCTGGCAAGCAGCGCCGGGCACTGGGGTGCTGCCACCCGCGTCCCGTGGTGGTGTCCCCAGGGCAGGTGGGTGCCGCGCCGGCTGCAGGACCCTGTGCGGGTGGCAGAGGGGCACGTTCAAGTGCAAAAGCAAACATCTGCTTTCGTGTCACTTCAATCCCGGATTTCTAACCGGAGGGTGACGCCGATCCCCGGGCTGCAGCCGCAATACCTGGGCACAGACCCGCCTGGACGGCAGGACCGGTCTGGCTCCCGGTGCGTGGTGGGGAATCGCCTCCAAATTCAACCAGACACTCGCTGGGGTCATGTCATCCCCCATGAGACATCCAGGGCAGGAGCCGGGAGCCCGGCAGGCACCCAGCCACATGCATCCCGGAGCCGGTCCTTCTGCGTAACTGTTTGTCCTTTGCACCGGCGAGCCGAGGAAAGCTGCGGCAGGTATTTCTCCACACGTCAGATCATGGCTTGACTTCGCTCGAGTCTTGCAATGAGCTCGGTTAAGTCGTGCACACGTTCATGGTTTTCCACATGCAGCACGTTACAGGCACGCTCGATAGTAAATAGATCCTCAGACATCAAAGAGAACTTCTTAACTTCTCATCCCAGTATCTCTTCATCTATCAATTAGGTGATTAAAATCTGCACAGTAGCTGAATAGCAGATAATGTTGGTTAAGGGCGAAAAGTCTTCGCCGTCATTACATAATGCCCTTCTTTGGGGCGAGTGGCACTTCCCACCGTCGCGCCTGATCAGCACAGGAAGACACCTATATTTGGTAGTCAATGGAGACTATAAAAATGGTGCTCTGGCAAGCAGCGAGGCAGAGAGGCCCTGGCCAGCCAGCCCAGCCGGCACGGGAAGCGCTCGGACGACGGCGGCAGGATGCTCCCCTCGCTGAAGGCTGCTTTCGCTCTCCTCTCCCTGCTCGAGCTCATTTCTTCCAGACCGCTGATGACTACCTCTCCCAAGCGAAAGCTGTCAGAGATCACCTACCGCATCCAACAGCTCAACTCAGGAGTGCAGGTAAACGCTGCTACACCTCTTGGCATTTCTTTGCTTACAGACTGGAGGAACGTTATTGATGATGATGATGATGATGATGATGATGTTCCTTGGTGCTTTGGGCACCCCAGCCCATTTCAGCCCAGACTTTGGGTCCTCAGCACTTGACTTGGTGGTACAAGAGGCTGCGGGGGTCAGGCAGGGGGAAGTTTTCCACCTGACATTGGGCGCATTGAAGAAAAACATGCTGAGGAACAAGACAACCTCCCCCAAAGCTCCCTGTCCACCAGGCAGAGCTGTGTCGGGGTGACCGGGGCAGCTCGGTGATGGGGACATGGTGGCCTGGCACTGTGTGAGCTGCTGGGGTGTCCCTGCTCTGCGCCGGTCCGTAGCACCCGCTGAGCACCCAGGGACCCTCCTGCCCCTTCCCAAACAACTGCTTGCGAATGCTGTGCAAACCCAGGGCCCGTCTTCCCAGGAACTGGTTTTGAAACAATTTGCTGGAACACGGATCTCGGTGGTGGCATCACCCGGGGTGCATCCGCGCCGTGTCCTGCCGGAGAGGGACGGAGACATAGTGCTTCTTCCTGGGGGAGGGCGCAGCTGGTGTGTCCTTGGGGACAGTCGCATAATGATGGTCTCATAATGACGATCTTGTAATGAAGGTCTCGTAATGACGGCTCTCCCTTGTGTCGCCTCTCCAGGTCCCCTGCAATGACACCCGCGTGGCACAGGTCGCCTTCACGGATCGAAAGGTAAAAGATGATGGAGAGAGAGGCAGAAAACACATTTATAATAAACACAGACGTAGCCGGCGCCCGCCTCGCCGCGGTGCACAGCCCACGTAGCGGGGGTAGTTTTATTAGTCACCAAGCAAGAGCTGCTCCAGTGCCAGTCGCTGGGGGCGAGCACAGGGCTGGGTGCCGGCTGCGCCCCAGGACCTGCCTCCGGTGCCTCGGTGCCCCCGCTCCCCCCGAGCCCGGCCATGGGGCACGGCCCAGCGCCCACCGCAACACAGCGGGCTGCGATCGCAGCCCTAAAATGAAAGCGGTTTAGGGAGTCGCTGTGAAATCTCCCGCCGGTCCCGGACACCTCCATAAGTAGCATCAACTTAAATCAACCACTTGGTTCTAATAACGTTTTTCCTCCCCCGCTCTGGTGTTTCCAGCTGTCGGAGCAGGAGCTGCTGTGCCAGGCTGCCACCGCGCTCACGAAGGTCACCAGGTGCAAGAAAGACTACGAACCGTTCATCGTCAACTTGCAGAGCCTGCACGGCAAGATGGTAAGCAGGAGCTGCAGCCTCCCCGCTGCCCCGGAGCCGCCGTGCCCCCCGCGCCGCCGTTGCCCAGCACCGGCCCCGCTGCCGGCCCCGCTCCCCACGTGCGCCCACAGGACTGACCCAGCGGGTGTCGGGTACCGCGCGTGGGGCCAGCGCTGGGCACTGCGGGATAATTCGCCTCGCGGGAAGAGGCTGGATGTCCCCGCCAGCCCCGGCCACCCCCGACCAGGGGCCCTGGGGGTGACACCGCTGGGTACAGGGGCTGGGTGCGTGTCCTGAGCAAAGGACAAATTCCCAACCTCCTGGGGCAGCATCCTCGCGACTCGTAACTGAGTTATTTGCCGAACTATTTATCTGGGAGCCACAGGCAGTGGAAGCAAACCGTCTGCTCGGGCTGGGAGCGTGGCTACCCGCCCTCCGAGCCACTGAGCCCTGCCGTCAGCTCTGATGTTTTTACACTTTTCCTTCCCCAGAACTGCTCCCTGAGCAATGAAAACGAGATCTACCTGCGCAACTTCTTGCCGGAGCTGGGGAACTTCACCCAGGGGATGTACAGGCGCCTGGCCACGTCGGCTGCACAGTGAGACGGGCACCGCGCCGGTGAGCGCCGCCGCTGCCAGCCCCGAGCCCCGGGACCTTACTGCTGGTAGCTCTTAAAATAGGTTTTGCAGAGTTTCTTTTTTTTTTTTTTTTTTTTCTCCTCGTTGCATGCACTTCCTCAGCTCTGCCCCAGCACTCCTCAACCCAATGCAATCCTCACAGCAACTCCCAGCGGGTTCGCCGGGCACCCGGGATCGCTCAGCCCCCGTGGGAAACCTCCCCTTCCCGGCAGGTGCCCGGCATCTCCCAAGCTTTCCGTCCATGTGCCGTGTGTTAGTCATTACTCAGCCTCCGCAGGAGAAGTCTCGTCTGGACAAGGCTGCCCTTAGCGCTCCCTCACAGCCCTGCGGCTCTTCCAGCCAGCATGAGGCGGGATGCGACCCCTCAGGAGGAATGGATGTGACCCCTCCAGAGGGATCCAACCTCTCGGGAGGGATGCGAGCCCTCAGGGGGGATGCAACCCCCGGGAGGGATCCAACCCTTTGGGATGGATGCAACCCCTTGGGAGGGATGGATGCGACCCTTCAGCTTGGATCCAACCCCTCGGGAGGGATGGATGCGACCCCTCTGGAGGGATCCAACCTCTCGGGAGGGATGGATGCAACCCCTTGGGATGGATGTGATCCCTCGGGAGGCATGGATGCGACCCCCTGGGAGGGATGCGACCCCCGGGAAGGCTGGCAGGAGGGTTTGCCGGGCCGGGAGGAGCAGAGCATCACGCCTGGACCAGGCGGCTGAGGAGGTTGAGCTCTTAACTCACTCACCTCCTCCTGCAGCGCCTACCAAAACCAAAACCATGTTATCTGCTTCCTGTTCCTCTTAATGAAGGGAGGCTTCTTCATAATCACCTTCTCTTCCTAAAGAGATCAAAATCTAGGCTGAAATGATGCATTTTTCGCTAACGAGTTACTACAGCAGCTCCGGGGGACGACTCCCCACGAGCGCCCGGTGGGAGCGGAGCCGGGGAAACGCAGCGTCCGAGAGCGAGAGCCGGGGGGGGGCAACAGTGGCAGGAGGGGGCTGCCTCGCCGCCAGCCAGAGCTGTTACCCCAACCTCTAATGTGTCTTTGATATCGTCGGTGGGCTTTTAAGTTATTAATAGTAAAGACCAGGAGAGTCTGTAGGATGACTTTGGATCTAATGGGTGCTCATTGGCATCATACTTCTAGAGTTTATTTATTGTTATATTTTATTTAAATAACTTATTTTTATACTGCGTTATCTAAAGATTCACGAGCAAAATGTCCCAGCTGTTGAAAGCTTTTCGTCGCTCGGGACCCAAAACAAAAAGGAAAAGCCAGTATTCAGAACAGGTGTTTGATTTTTAACTTATATAAGAGTAGTTCTGTGGAATACAGTCATATTTAAACTACTGCTACCTCATTCTTAGGGAACTATTATTGCCTAATTGCCTCTCCACGACAACAAATGAACGTGTCCTGATTCGTAATTTATTGTTTTTCCCTCTATTTAAAGTATTTGTATTACAACAGAGTTAATATATTCAAATTACCACGTATTTTGATGTCGTCTTTTTAATTTTGTTTTCATTTCAACTTTGCACTGATGTTATAAAAGTGTCTCAGGGCTTAAGCAATAAACGACTGAATAACGAGCTCCTGGTGCCAACGGTTTATGCTGCGGAGTCCCCTCTTCCCACCTTCAGCAGTTAATAAAGAGCATCGGGGGGGTGCTGCCCCCTTGGTCAGCCGGCACGGGGGAAGGGGGTGGGGAAGGATGGCGCTTCTCGGGGCACTATACAGCAAATCTACCCAACCTGCCACTGGCAGCGAGCCCTCAAGCGAGCACAAGGCACCGATGAACCCACCCGGCTCGCGGCGCAGGGACACACGGGGCGAAGGGAAGGGCCGGGGGAGCCGGGACGAGGGTCTGCCTTTGGGAAGAGGGTCTTGCGCGCGGGGCCACGGTGTGTGTCGGGGCGCAGAGCGTGGCCCGGGGGGGGGGCAGGGCTGAGACGGGAGCCAGCGGGTGGCAAAGCAGCGCTGCACGCGGGGGAAGGGACGCTCGGCCCATGGGCGAGGGAAGGGACGAGCACCCGCTTGGGTGCCAGCAGTGCACAGGTAGGAAAGAAATGGACAACCCGGCTGTTGGAAATCGCAATAAATGCAGCTAATTGCTATAAATGGTTGCGACGGGGCGTTAACTGCAGCCTTTGGATTTGCTGTGGATAAACCACAGCATTATGGGCACCAGCAGCAGACACGGCAGGAGACAGAAACGCATGAAAACTGCGACATATCCCCGCCGTTGCCGGCCAAAATTTCCCCTGGGCAGCGGGTGATGCCCAGGCAAACCCCCGCGGCCCTTTCTCGGTGGCTGTTCTGGAATGGCTCTGGTTTGGGCCAAGGAAAGAGGGGGAAAGCCGAGCCGCTGGCCGTGGCTTTCAGCGGAGCCCTGGGCTCGGTGGCCGCGGTGACGCCAGCACTGGGAGACCAGGCAGGATCCTCGTGTGATGGGGAGACGCTACAAACCACAGAGCACGAGGGGCAGAATGGCAGCGGAGAAAAACTGAGGACACGCTTCTGAATCAAGCACCTTCCTTTGGTAGGGAAAATGGCAGCAGGTTCATGCCCTGAACGACGGCTGGGACGAAGGCGCTGCCGGGGCTCCAGAAACATCCCTCCCGCCCGGCACGGGCAGAGATGGGGACCGCCCTGGGGCTGGAGCCGTCCCTCCGGCAAACAATGGGGTTGTCGCTGCCATCAACCGCATCCCACCCTTGGGAAAGGATATGGGAATTTTTTCCTTCGCTGGGGACTTTCCCATCACGGTGATGCAGTTTTCTGCCGTGATTCAGCCTAGGTAGCTCCAAGACGACATTTTGCTGTTAATTTAGCATTTTCTGTTCATTTACTCCAGCTTCAGAGCTTTCCACCGTGATCACGGGGGAAACCACTGTGGCTGCGGGATGGGACCACCACCTCCATCCCCTTCTCCAGCATCGCTTTTAGACAGGGAGCATCCCACCGGTGCCCATCCCAGACCAGCGGGGTGGCCCCAGGCATCCCGGCGAGGAGCCCGGCCCCATGGCCACCACCCGCAGAGGCCACAGTGGCGGTGTGGCCCCGCAGCCAGAGCGCGCCCACTTATCTGCTCTCCATCGAGAGCGGTGCAGGTAGGAAACGGCGCAGCACTCCACTGGCAAATCCCTCACAAAGGTCTTTCTGAGTCAGTGGCACTAACTTCATCTGGGGCATTTCGTAATTAGACAAACAAAATTACTCTCAGTCTGGCTGCTCCTGGATTAATCGAGCGCCCGCAAACTCTTATCAAGCATCTGATGGCAAGTTGCTATTTGAGTGAGAAAAATACCTATTAGTTATTACAAAACTCCGAAGTTTCCCAGCTCAGCTAATTTCTCAGCGTGATTTCCCGGGGCAGCGCTGAGCCCGGTGCGGGGCCGGAGGGGCCGGGGCAGCCTCCGTCTCCCCGAGACGCCGGGTGCTGCAGCAGCGTCGCAAAACCCCATTTTCCCATGCGAGCGCCAACGCTCCCGGCATCAACGCCGCAGGGCCACCAGCTCCCTGTCCCGCGTCCCCACACGGTGCCAGGGGCAGTGTCGTGCTGTTTTGGGGGTCCCATCTGGCCAGGGGGGGGGTCCCAGCTCTCCATAACCCCCCCAGCCCCGGGAAGCGGCGATGCACCGCTCCTACCCAGGAGGTTTTCATCCCCGCGGGCCCCAGGCAGGGCTCCGCCGCGCTTTCCGTTTCTCCCCGGCGCAGGTTAAGATAACCATAGATAGAAAATAGTATGCAGATGAAGGATGCTTTGCATGATTTGGAGATATTCAAATGAAACGCAAGATGGAAGAGCTGGCAGGATAGCTAGAGAAAAAAAGTAAAGGGCCGTTATTTGAGCGCAGTCACATCCGTGGGCTCCCCAGTTCGGCCACGTTCAATTCACGGCGTAGAGAAAGTCTTGGGATACGGAGAAATGAAGAATCCCCAAAGCGGGCAGTTTACATACTTTCTTTCGTATGTGACCTGACTTACCACCGTTATCTTACGGTGGAAATTTCCTACGTTGAAACGTAATGCGAGATCAGAAGAAAATCTTGACTTTTACAAAAAAGACCTGTTGTCCTATTTGGATAGGAGCATCTTTGGAAAGTGCAGATAAGGGAAAAATAAGTTTTTCCTATGGGTTCAGCAATTTTACAGCCATAAATTGAGATGTTTCATCAAGTAAAGCACACACAGGTATAGATCACCAAAATATCCAGAAACTGTGAGCCGAAGGGGTTCAGTCCAAGCAGGCCATGAGCATCCCGGTCCCGGTCCTGCTCACCTTCCTGGTGCTGTCGGCCTGCCAGGGCCACACTCTGCAGCAGAGCTCTGCTGTCAGCTCTGCCAGGGCTCTGCTCCAGAACTCCACCTTTCTGAAGGAGAGCATCACGCTGCTGAGCAAGCTCCTGGAGGCGAAGGTAGGGCTCGTTCCCGCGGCTCAGCCTTCAGCCGCCGATGGGAGGGACAGGTTGTTTCGCCGGGCTCGGCGAGAGCCATGCTGAGTCAAGGAAAGGTGCTGAGCGAGCAGCGCGGCAGCAGAGCGCAGGGCTCCCAGCGCTGGCGGGGGGCCGAGAGCGGGAGGGGACGGGCGGGCAGGTGTGTGTCTGCATGTGCACGTGTCGGCACGGATCCACGTTAGCGGTTTCTGATCGCTCCTCTCCTTTCTGTCTTGATAAAGGTTTCCTGTGACAAGATGAACGTGACAAATATTTTTGCAGGCGATAAGGTAAGAGAAAAAAAACCAACACCTAACTCGAGCCTGTTCGAAAACAATCCTATGGCCAGGAGGGGTACTGGGAGAGGATGCGGGGGCCGGAGGAGAGCACAGGGCAGCCCGGAGGCAGGCGTGAAGCCCTGCGGGTCCTGCCCGTCGCGGTGCGGCAGTGCACAGGAGCAAGGAGCTCGGAGCTCAGCGCGAGCCCCGAACCGTGGTGCTGGGCTGCCAGGCTGGTCCTCACCGCCCCCACTGCCCAGCACGGGTGTCCTCACCTTCCCGCTCCCATCTCTGCCTCCAGCCAACGCAGTCCCGGCGGCGAGGGGAGGGCAGGAATGGGCAGCATGCGTTTGAGCAGCCTACAGGGTTTTTCAAGCTTTTCAGAAAGGAAGAGAGGAACTTCTTCCTTTGCCTTGGAGCGGTGTGTCACCGTCTCGCAGACACCCACACGCGCCTATCGCGCAGCATCTCGAGCTCGGGTTTGACATACTATCCCTCTTTAGCCCCTTATCTGGGGGAAGGCTCTTCAGTTAGCAGAAGATTTAATAGCAGATAATAAAGCCTATTTCTGCTGCGAAAACTGCTGCCTAAGCCAAGCTCCCCGGCACCGGAGTTCCTGTTTTCACGGAAAGCCGATGCCTTCGCCTCGCGCTGCAGGGGCGGGCGGCAGCCGTGGGGCGCAGCAGCCTCCCTGGGAGTGAGAAGAGATGCCCGGGATGCCGTACGCTCCAGCGCCAGCGGAGCCGGCCGTGCTCCCGGGGACGGGCCGGTGGCTCATTTGACGGTGTGGGTGAACGCCGAGGAGAGCGGGGCAGGCAGAGCCTGGAACGTCCCCCAGGGAAGACAGTGGAATCGTTTTCTTATTACTGCCAGCACTTCGCTCATTAGCTCCTCATCTTCCACGGGTCACTGCTACAGAGCTTTATCTACTCAAAGCACCTGATGGAGGCGACCTCATCCCAGGGGCTTTGGTTATTCTCATAGAATTACCGCCCAAACCAGCTTTGTTCCCGCAGGGAGCAGGGTACAGGGTCCCACGGCCGTGCCCCCACCGGGAGCACGATGCTCTCCGCACGTGGGTGCTCACTGCTGCGCCAAACTCTGCCACGACATCTCACGGGGACGGGAACAGACCTGTGTGTGCACACACCCCCCTGGAAGCTTTGGGGACACTTCACGATCTCGAGCTGTACTTTGCACCTGCCATTTAGAACATAAATGTATTATTTACAGTGTTTTAATCTGCTGCTAATGAAGCTGCGCCTGTATGAAAAGGTTCCTAAAAAAAAAAAAAAAAAAAGGCCATCTGCATCTTTTTCCAGAAAGACAATGATATGGAGATCTTGTGCAAAGCCACCACAGTCATTTGGGAGAGCCAGACCTGCCACGTGTACCTGAAGGGCCTTCACCTCAACTTGTTCAGCCTGGTCCGCAAGACAAGCCCAGTGCACAAGGTGAGGCACGGCTCTCAAGCCCTCAAGCTTTCTGCACATCCAGCTTCTCCCCTGGTCACCAGTTTTGCTTTCACCCAGTCCTCTCCCACAGCACCAGCTCCCACCAAGCCCAGGCTGCAGAACCAGATCCCTCCCCCACAGAGTCCTAACCTAAAGGGGCTCCAGGAGAGCTGGGGGGGGACTTTTTACGTGGGCATGGAGTGACAGGACAAGGGGGAATGGCTTCAAACTGGAAGAGGGGAGATTTAAATTAGATATTAGGAAGAAATTCTTGGCCATGCGGGCGGTGAGCCCCCGGCGCAGGGTGCCCCGAGCAGCTGTGGCTGCCCCATCCCTGGAGGGGTTCAAGGCCGGGTTGGACGGGGCTGGGAGCGACCTGGGCTGGGGGAGGTGTCCCTGCCCGGGGCAGGGGGTGGGACTGGGTGGTCTTTAAGGTCCCTTCTAACCTAAGCCATTCTATGATTCTAACAGCCATTCCCGGCCCCGTGTCCTGTGGCAGCAGGCAACACTACTTCCCTGAATAATTTCCTAGTGGACTTACGCAGATTCCTCCAACGAATAGTAAAAGATTAGCATTTGAAGACTTGAAGTGAAAAACACCTCAGCTTGTTTTTAAACTATCATGACACTGTATTTTTCAGATATTATTTATAATAACTCTTTAAATAAATGTATTTTTGGACTAAATTTACTGGCATTATGTAAGGTGTTTCTTACCAGCCAGAAACCGGTGAGCACAGGAGCACGTTTGAGAGCTCAAAGGTGCTGGCTGGAACGTGGGGCACCAAGGAGCCCCCAGCTCCAGGGAACTCCGCTCAGGCCTCTCCCTGCGCCCCGGGCAGAAAGGCCAAGGGGTCCAAGAGGAGGCCATGGCTGGGACACAGCACCAGGGTCAGGCCAGCAGCAGTGGGGACTGGGCTGGTGGCAACAGAGGGAAACTGCAGGGCAGGACAGAAAGGATGGGTATTTTCTACCCACGTTGTTGGAAACCAGGGCACAGAGGGACTCCAGGGAGTGGGGAACAGTGACAGGTTCCTAGGAGGAACCAGGGCTTTAAAACTTTTTTTTTTTTAAAAAAAGAAAAAAAGTCACTTTTGTTACTTTACCATACAAGTTGCAAGAAATACATGGGGCTACAGCAAAGAGTCCAAACTCCACTGGCACAAGGGTGTTGCCAGCAAGCGCTGCCAAAACAAAAAAATTTGTCCTGCTGTGGGGTTAAGGCTTATAATGACACAACGAAAGCAGAGGAAAACACCCTAGAGAAGGGAGATTGGAGAAGCCAGGCCACAAACAGGGGCTGCTTCTGTGAGCCATGAACTCAGAAGAGTGGGCTAGAGCTAAGAAGGGAGATACCAAGTCCTTAGCTAAGCAAGCTTTTAGTTCTCCCCTCACTTTATAGTCTGTTTATAGCCTGTATTTATATTATAACCATGTATTTATATATAAGCCATTTATAATATGGCACAGACCTTCATGGCCCAGGAGTACAGAAGCTCCGGCAGAAACAGCAGTGAAAAGAATAGCAAGAAGGAGCAAAACCGCACTGTTGGAGGGATGGCTCTAGCCTGGTGGTTGAAGTCTCTGGAGTCTTGCAGGTATTTAGGTGTCTACCATTTTGCGACTTACTTTGGCACAGCGTGGGAGAGCGCTTTGGAAAGTCCCAGGACTGCGCAGGGCTTGGTTCGTGCATCAACTGAGTCACAGCACTCAGGGGAGCTGCAAAGTTAGCAGACCACAAAAAACCTGTTGTTACCTACTGCACGAGCAGACTGAGATGTCTTCCAGAGGAAGAAATGCACTGCAGCCCAGTACAGTTTATGCTGCAAAGGAAACGGAGCTGAACATTTCCAATTAACGCAGGTAAATTCACATCATCTGCACGAATACAGGGTGACAGGTTTGTCACGCAGCACAAGGACACTTAAAGCCAGAACAGTGTGAAAGGCCTTCTCCACATCAGCTGTACCACCATACATCCCAGTGCACATACGCAAGCAGAGGCAGCACCGGCTGTTTCAGCAGAGAAGCAGCTGCTCTCGCAGTGCTCTGGCTCAGGTGCACTCTCCTCCTCCCCCAGGGCAGCTCAGAACAACCCCGGCAGAGGACGGGCTTGAACAAGGGGCTCACCAGCTCTTTGGGGCACATCTCGTCATCTGCGTACTGCCCTCATCCCACTGATCTCCAGAGTTCTGCAAAGTGGCCTCTTCTTCTGCCCCATCTCCCTCTTCCACAGGAGCTTGTTGCTCACTGCCCTGGGGCTTGGCAATGGGGGTCCCCGTGCACCCCAAACTCACTTGGCTAACTTCTCCTTATGGGCTACATCGACTCTTTTAGCTGCCCATCCTGACATACCTTCTGATCCAACTGAGTTAGAGAGACGCTGTATGTATAAAGTTATTTGAAAAAACTATGCATAGAGGTGGAATTAGGAATCAAGAATTTTATTTTATGGTATGAACATGCTCCAGGGACGCAATACTGATATATACAGTGTAATGAGTAAAGTTTAATCATAAAACAAAGAATAATTGAAATAAACAGAGTTAGAAAACCAATAAATAGGAAGACAAATTATACAAACAGACTAGCTGTTCTTCCTGTATACAGGACTGGCTAAGCAGAATTGTTGAGAGAGGTGAAAGCTGGACATGTGCAGACAGTCTAAGTCAGTGAAAGGCACTAAGCACCATTTTCCCCTCCTCTTAAAGAAAGGATCAGGAACAAGTTAAATAAGAAATAATTCATTTACACAACATTAGACAACATAAAGCATCAAAAACCTCAATGTTAAGGTCAATGTTCTGGAATGATGGGAATCTTCTGGTAGCAAGATGCAAAGATGAGCACACACAATATATGTATTATGGTAATATGATTTTTGATAAATACTATAGAGCATATACTGACCTGGGATGAGAATGGCTGTATTAAGCTCTTAAAAAAACCCCACACAAACCAAACCGCTTCCTCATTAAAACATACTATGGACCCATTTGACATTCACAGATTGTCCAGGGCTACAGAGAGGGCCCATATGGTAAACCTGCAAACCAGACTCCCTGGTTTTAAAAGAAAGTTTCCAGAACTTCAACAAAACACCCCGGTTAAAAGGTAAGCCTAGCTGACGGACCATCATGACCATGATGGTGTTCCACTTAAAGTCCTCTTGTAAAAGCAGGTCATTTGTTCTCCAAGCCCCTGTGACAGGAGATTACAACAAGTTTCTCCAATCTGCCAATTACAATTATGTGCAAGCAATTATTTAAGTGTTTTCTCTGCGCCAAGGCTCAGTTAAATACCTAGAGTATTGTTTTCAGCAGCAGGACTGTAACATCAAGTCATAAAGCATAAGCCTTTATAGTTAAGTTTTAAGTATTTTAAATGCAGTGTCATCGTTCACAGTAGCATCTTTAAGCCACTGATGTCTGTCAGGTAAGAGACTTTCCAATGGTCTTTTTGAAAGCACAGTTCAAGAGAAACTCCCTTAAAAACAGATCACTCAGCCAACCTTAGCTGAAGACCTAACACACAGGGAAATACATGTTATCCCTGGTTCTGAGAACTAGCACAGGCCAAAATTATGCATCGATCTGCTTGGACTGGGAACTGACGTAAGGCCTAAGACAAAACAGCATTTAAGCCATTTTCAGTCTGTCTTGTTTGCGGAGAAGTATGTAACACGAGATAACCCAACTCCTTCCAAGCATATTCAAAGTAAGGTCAGCTCTTCAAGGGCAAAACCATCTACAGCTTAGATCAAATAAAAATTCTGAGTATTTACCTCTTTAAATGCTAGGCAAGAGAAAACAAATGCCAGTGTTTGTATTTGTATCTTGTATGAACTTAGGTGACAAAGCCAGATCTTGTATGAACTTAGGTGACACTCCCTCCCCCCTCAAAACAGAGGGCAGTATGTTCTTCTCCTACATCATGATCCTGAAAAAACACATTAAGAAAAAAAAAAACAGGGAAAAGCTTACAACTCATTTAGAATAGCACTGAATATATCTCCAGAGCAAAATATGCCCTTACAAGACCAGTTTTAACTAGTACAGATCCTGTCACAGACCTGTTAAGAGTCACAAGGTACACCCAGTTAAGCATCACGACAGCAAGAAAGGGATATCAACTTTAAACTACTCCAAGTACTTCACAAGGACATTCTGGTAATTGCAAATGTGGCTACCAGCAAGAACTCAGGACACCTAAGGAGCTGTCTTGTTCTTTCTGTCATGCTTAAGGACTCAATTTCTCCTAGAAGTAATCACAGCTCTTTAAACCTCTAGGTAACACTAAGATTACACAAAGTTACAGCTAATTACCACCACCCTGGCACGGGAGCCATTACCATGCCTGCAGCTGATGTGCTCCAGCATGAGTTACAAAGCACAGACAATCCAAACGAGATGCACCTTCTCTGCGACACAAAAGCAATGTGTTAAAGTGATATGTGTCTATTAGCAGCATAAATATCAAAGAAAAAAAGCAGCCACCACAAATCAATGGTTATGAACAGAGATCAGAATTCTTCTTGCTCTCATCAGAGCATAGCCAGAAACCCAAGATGATGCAATCTACACAGGAACACAAACAGCATCAGCTATTTCAGTGGATGTTACTGTTCTGGGAAAATCAGACAATTCACACCTGTTTCAATATGGGAGAGTCAAATCCACCCTCAGCTTAGAGCACTGGTCCAGTGTCCTTGTAGCCAGGGATGAGAAAAATGGAGCCATAAGGCTCACAGTCCCAAGGCTGAAGCCAAGCCCTAGTACTACAGCATTCCCCTTAAATAATCTCTGCTGTTCAGATTACAAAACAATTCACATACATTTAAAAAATTCCAGCTCAGAAGCATAAAAAGCAGCCAAAGCAATGCTGCAACACAGCTTTAAAAGGAGGGGAGGGGGGACGAGGAAGCTCTCTTTTGCCTTTGCAAAGGCCTCACTGTCCACAGTGCCAGATCACACACGTATAAAAATAAAAGCACTACTTAGACACACTTGTTTTCTGTTGCACGTAAACAGAGCATGGTCCCTTTCCGGAAGTCTCAGACTTTTGTAGTTCATGTTTCCACTACCCAACTACTTTCTTTGTACAGCAAGACAGCAAGTGAAGGGGAAAGGGCTGTGTATTTGATACACAATAAGGTCAGGTTCATAGCCACAGTGAGGAATATTTAAATAAAAGGATTTGATGCTCTTCATTCAAAGGTTTGCAGCAACCACAGTCAAACACAGATCAGTGCAACAGAGGACAATAGTGAAAGCTGCCAGGTATGTGCAAAGCAGGGCATAAATCAGATTCACCAGCCTTAAACTGTAGGATTTCATCAACCGTTTTGAGCTAACATGTCTAGCACTTAAACACACATCTAGAACCCTTATTTTCTATACATTTCAACAAGGATTGCCAACAATAGTTTCCCTGCACAACACATTTAACACATGGAATTTCACAACCATCTTATATACCAGCTTAATATTATGTTAATATAACATACAATATACGGGCAACTAAGGAAAAATACTTTTTTTTTTTTTTTAAAATAAAGCTCCATACCAGCAAGGCATGGATTTTACAGCCATGTCAAACTGTGCCACTTCTTGAATTCCAAATTCTGGCCACATCTTATACACTCACTGCTTTTTACGGCAATTCTGAACAGGTCACACCTACTGCAGCAGAGAGTCAATGACGGCTCCTGGCTTTGCCGAACGTTTTCTGTTTGGAGAGCAGAAAGGAGAGGGAAAAACAACACCATACAGACATCATTATGCTGTCTAGGAAAGACAGGGACCAGCCACATTTCAAGTCAAAACTACACAGTGTTACTTTTCCACAAGCATTTGTCAAAACCAACCAACAGAAAATCACCAAGAAAACCCATGCTGACATTTCCCCCACAGCACTTTACTTTCCAGTAATAACAGTAGATGCGCTATCAATGCGTTGGATGGTAAACTGAACCACAGAACATAGTAAAATAAAGCAAGCAGCCGGAAGAGGGGAATGCAGCAAAAAGGCATCAGAAAAAGCCCCAGACAAGTCTTTCTGGACAAGATTTTACTGTAGTAAAGAAATTTCAGCTCGGTTCTCTCACACTTGGCACGGCTAAGCTTTACGCCACACATATTTTAGCATTTTGTCTTCTCATTAAGCAAGCGTTTGAAGACTTATGGTAAGTTTGCATGCACAAACTTAAGCCTTCCCCTGGGTAAATCCCCCATTACATATAGATAGTCCAAAGTTCTTCACCTTCTACCCGTCTTGGGCCTGGATCTTCCTTTTGAAGTCCTCGGCCTCTCCAGCTTCATCAGAGATTGCCTCAAGCTTTCTTCAGTGTAAGCTAAGTAAACATGGGAAAGGTCCACTTCAAAAGGCTAAAAAAAAAAAACAAAAAAAAAAAACACACACAACACAACACAAAAAAAACAAAACAAACATCAGGATCATTTTATACACTGATCAACAGTGCTTTAGCAACACTAGAAAGGCTCATCTCTTCAACAGAAAACAAAATTAAGATTGAACAGTTTCTGTATAAATATGCAGTGGTAGGCACGGGCAGTACAACTTAGACCCACGCAGTTCAATACAAGCGTATAGAGAGTCACTCACATCTTTTTCTTTTTTATCCAGGACAGGCGTCTGTTTCCTCATATTGTTTCCTGTATATGCAACGCATTTCTTAAAGAAAGAAGAGTCCGTTAGTAAAGTCTACTGTGCACAGGAGAACTGACTACAGCTTTATCAATTTACTTCTGGGCTCTACTGAAGTCCTCAGAAGCTCGTGCTAAGATAAGCCTGTACGGCCACCAGTCGGCTAGCTTACCAGCTGCCATTCTCCAATGTCTTCGTTCCAGTGAACGTAGTTTTCAATCATTTCCTAGATATAAATTAGAATAGCCATTGTTACAGACTTGCACAATTTACCCTCCACAGGCACTTTCCAGAACATACATCCCTAAAGGCCTGGACGAGCTGCTTAAGAACGGTCTTCACCATTCCAAATTGTTTTTTATCAGGACAGCCACATTTTCAGAAACCCCCATTTACATTCTGAAGAGTACAGAAGAGAAAAATACCACTCCAAAGTTGTATGCATTGGAGTTCCCACTAAAACGTAGGTTTCCCATTATGCCAATGCCACCAGGATAGCAACACACACACATTGCAATAGGAAAAAAGTGAAAGATTAAGGGAAATAGCTTTTCTATTTTCTATTAAATAGCGTGCACTGTATTTAAGCTCCTCATGAATTTTCTGGATAGTGGGGTCACAAAGAAAACAAGTAGTGAAGAGTTCCAAGTTCAGACTTATTACTTTGTGTTAATATTAGACATTAGCAAGCACAACTTGAAGCACAGCAGGGGAAGAAAAAAAAAAAAAAAGAGGTTTTCAACAGACCCAGAGCATGGGCACACAGTGAATATACCAGTTAAATACACGACAAATGTAATTTTACTTTTTTTTTAAAACCATTAGGAAAACATGCTGCAAGAGAACCGAGATCAGTATATCCCTCTGCTTACAACCCCTGACACATTATACACTGCTTCCCCAAAACAGATTCCGTAACCATGGAATTGTAGCCAAAGTTATCAGAACCCCCGATAAATACAACAAAGCCATTCTGCATTCGTTATTCACATCGCTGTGCTGCTTTTGGAGCCAAATGCACCCACTAACTCTGATCATCTTCCAACTGAACTTCAAGCAGAAGTCCACCAGGCCACAAGACTCACTTGACAAAACCACCTTTTCCTACTTTAACATCACCCAGTTCTAACAATCCAGATAACGCCACAAACACATGAATGCAACCAAGTTGGAATCATAGAATTGTCTACGTTGGACACCACACACAATTAGGTAAGTTACACCTACAAAGCCACAGCAAACAAAGGCTCACAGCAACACACACCAACTCATTTGTGCTACACCTTAGCAGACAAGTGTCAGTCAGTTCACTCTCAATACCTCATAAAGGGAAGAGAAGCCAACTCATTCCACTTGTCAGACAGAAATAAAGCGAGAGGGCTCAGCAGACTGTGCCTAGCACAGTCCTATGTCACAGGCTTCAGTTGTCTTTACCTGGTAGTCCTGAGGAATGAAGTTGTCTATGATAAGCATCTGGAGACGAAGTTCCCTGCTCAGCTGCCGAATATTCTCTAGTAATCCTTCAATCTCTCTCTGATGCTCCTGTTGCAGATCTGCCATCTGAAGACAAACCAAGCATTTGAGAGGCAGAGCTAGTTTAAGACATGGCTGTTAAGCCTAAAAAAGAAGAGTCTTCTGCCTACACAAGGTTTTGGGGAAACTAAAGCAAACTCTGGTTCTAAGTACTAGAAGATTTATCTCTGAAGAATAAACCCTCTGAAACGTTCCAGCTCAGAGACGGCGGAAAATAGCATTAAGTTCTCAGTTTCATAAAAACAAAACTGGCCTTCTGCCAATCCATGCTCTGCATCAGCTACAAGCAGATGAAGGGTGTGCAGACAAGTTATATCCCTGGCAAGATTTCAAGGAAAATCTCTGATCCCAAAGAAAAAAATGCACTTTTCATGAAGTAGGAACTCTGGATACCAGCCAAAGGATACATTGATCCAGTGTGACCGAGGAAGAGATGAGGGCAACAGGCAGAAAAAACAGACAGCCAAGAGTAGAAGAACACTGCAAAGCAGGAGACTGGGCTGCCAGCAAACAACTTTTATTTTGTTTCAGAAATATCCAGAACTTCAAGGAAAAACACTGGTTATCTCAGGGTCTCACACATACCTCTCAGCCTGGCTCAGGGGAAAAGCTTGACAACATGCCTTTGGGAAGCTCTGACACCAGACTTAGATATTTTTGAATTATGTGAGCCAAATAGACAGCACAGAAAGACATTACTAAACATATGGCACTTTTTCCAGTGTCACAAAGCTGACTGCTTACCCTTCCCAGCTACAATCTCTCCCCAGATCACAGGCTGAGGACTTCAGACACTAACCTCAGATTTTGCAGCCATAAGCATGGTCCAAACTTTCTTCAATTTTTTTGTTTTCCCCTGTGCTTCTTCCTGGAGGCTGGTGTACTTCTCCTCAATGTCCAAGCGCTCTTGCTGTGTGCAACATTTAGCAGACACCCACACATTAACATAATCAGAGAAACTATCTGCAACAGTACGAACAAGAGGAGAAGCTACTCGAACAAAACAGCATTTGCCAAGGGCAGAGACTAGGCTCAGACCCACAGTGACTGCACTGCTCTACAGGTGAGCACTGCCAATACGTGGCCTCCGAAGCAGTTAGCTTCTGCTGTGCTTTCAGAGTAGAGCTACATTTCATCCATGTGAGCAATGCCAAGGCACACAACATGGTGTGTCCTGCCATTGCTATTTCCAGACAGCTACTGCATATAACCCTACCTCCTTCTCCTCAAGCTCCTTGCGAAGCTGTTCTGCTCTCTTCCTTCGTTCTTCCAGTTCCATATTTGATTCTTCTAGAAGCTTCTCTTGCTCCTCTGCTTTTGCCAGCAAATCCACTCCTCCCACAATCACCTTCTTCTCCAATGCAGACAGTTTCTCCAACAGGGACTGGTGCTCTTGTCTAGAGAGATAGGTAAGTATAAAACTTTGTCCTACAGTGCTCACAAGGCAGCAGGTCCAGCGCAGTTTTACAGCCCAGACAGCATTCACAGGGCTGGAAAAACTTGTCCTGCTGCCAAGGGTTTAAGTGGGGGTGAGGCAGCGCAAGTAAATGTGGGGAGTTCCCTGAGCTCCAGCTCCCATGGCTTTCTCCCAAGCAAAACCAGGTCGGCAGACAAGTCTCTCCTGGTGCAATTCCCCCCTGTGAGGGGCTGCAAGGCACCAGCGATATTACCAGGCTACCCAAAGTACCCCCTCCCCGAGGGCCCTTCCAGCACAGCAGTGCCCCAAGGCAGGTGCAGAAATGGAAGTGAGTGAACAGAGATCAAAGCAGGACAGCTGAGATGCAAACCAGGAATGCCGGCTGCTGTTGGGAGCAGCCTCTGACACCAGGACTGTCCTATCTGCACGGGCCAGTGTGATCTCAGCAGCTTCTCAGCTCCCTACACCCAAAATGACATGCTGGTGACAGTGTGCTGCAGGAAACCTGGCTTGCTGCACAGCTATTGCCCACTGACCACGCAGTACAACAGCACTGCTGCTCTTCACAGGTCTCCAGGGTTTAGAGGACTCACTTATGTCTCTAGGCTATCTTGCACAACTAGATAAACTTAAGAGAAGAAAAGTGGCAAAAGGATAAAGATTGTCTTTTCCATCTGCTCTAAACTCTGAAAGCAGAGTGAGCTCCTCTTTCACTTTGATAATAGCAAGTGCTGACGTTCAGTTTACACAAAGTCTGTCGGGCACCTCACACCATGCATCTCCAGATATCCATAGCAGAGTGGTAGACTAAGGAAGGAAAAACCCACATGACCGCACAAACTGCTCGAGCAGGGTACTCACTGAGCTTTAAGCAAGTCTTTTTCTCTCTTCTCCAGTTCAGCTCTGGCTTTATTTCTTTCTTCTTCTTCCATATCAAGCTTAGTTTCAAGAGCTTTTCTCTCCTCTTCAATCTTTGCTTGCATCTCTACCATCTTATCAGGGGAAACTTTCTTTTTGCCTTTGCAAGAGATATGGAAAACAAATCACTTCACAGAAAAATAAGACGGCCTCTGTATCACAGCTTTTTTTTCCAAGTTCAGATTCAATGCTTGCATTTAACAAAAATTAAATTTAATTAGATGTTGGCTCCAAGCTGGACACAACTCACATCTTTCAAATCCCATTTTAACATTGACCAGTTGTCACCAGTTCCTACAGAGAAGGAATGCTATATAACTAACACTATAGCATAATGCCCCCAAAATAGAAAACATACAAACAACTGGAGAAGGAACACTGCCTAAAGAGAAGCCTGAGCTGGAAACTCAGATGTTCTAACTACACAGATTAGGCCAAATGAAGGAAAATAGAACACTGCCTTGACCTACAGCAACAAGAGCTAAACCCCAGGAGTTACACACTCAAGTTTCAGATCAGCATCCCCACCACACCCCTTGTTCATTGGCCTCCTCATGGGCTTACCTATTGCAAACTAACCACACAGCTATTTTAAGAACACACTACGATGAAAATACAGAGACTAGGGAAACTCAGAACAGCCCTATGGAAAACAGGCAATTAAAGGAACTTTTTGATGGTGTTCAATCTATGTAACAGTGACTACCCACAGATTTGAAAGTACTGAGGTTTGCTGTGACTTATCAACTGTGTCTTTGCAACATAACTACTACAAACCAGGTACGTTTCATTGAGGGTTACAAAGGCAATGGCCAGAGCAACTCATTGAACTTAGTGGCCTGAAGGGTTGGTCCCAAACACCTGTGATTTTGAAACAAAGCATGAGGCTGCTGCTCTTGGAAGTCACTCCGCAAGTCTCCAGTCAACTTTCATTGCAATCCCAAGGTGTCTAAGGCAGGTGAACACAGAGATCATTGGGTGTCATTTGGAGTGAGCGAGAGCCCAGCCTACATGCATTTGCTCAAATCCACAAGTCTTTGACAAGTCGTAAATCTCCCTTTATTCGCTACAAGTGAATCCTTCATTTTGTTGTTTTGTGCCTCTCCAGATATGAAAAAACCCATAGAATATAGATGCCTAGAAACTAACAGAAGGCATTGACTCTCAATGGACTGTTTCACAGTGACATAATGCATACAGTCAGAACATACCAAGGAAGTGGTTCAGTAAAAGGCTTCCCTTCCCTCCAGTCTTTGTGTCATTCAGCTTCATTTATATACATATATGACCTCTAGCAGATAGACAAAATGCACTGTATTTATAAATATGCATGTGCATATCCATATACATGTTTGTTCACACACACAAGAGAATTAGTTCTGTGGCAAGGTAAGGACTTCAGCACTACAGCAAACAATGTCTTAGTTTCCATCTGCTAAAACTTTGGAATTGGATAATAAGCACTTATTTCTGGATTTGTGGTAGAAAAAAATCTCTCCCCCTAATTAGTCTGAGCAAGAAGCTTTCTGCAAGTGCTATACAGAGCTTACCATATAAAAAGATAATCCAGGTAAAGGCTTCTTACTGTTAGTGCACAGCCCTATATATTCTCTGTTTAGGAAGAAAAGGTGAACTAAACCAAGTTATAAGACCCTTTCACAAGCTCTGCAATTGTATTATAAGGAGGTGGAAATCAATTACACCAACCTGCTTGATCTTGCATTAAGAGGAAGTAGAAAGCAAATCACAGAGGCAGCGTATGCATAAAAAGAGGAGGAAAGAAAATATATTATTGCTTTGATCATTTTGGACAGAGATCATCAGCATCAGAACAAACATTAATTTTATATGCATGTTTCTTGAGTAGAAAACACAGGATAATCATCACTAAAAAAAACTCCATTAGAGCAAACATTAATGCATTGCGATTTTATGCTAAAGCAGAGAAAGTTTCTGTACTTCAAAGTGCTTTGCATAACCAGGATAATCTTCAGCTCACTCTTGCATTCTTCTGCCCATTCATTGCAATGCAGAATCTAAACGTAACATTATGAGCCTGCCGCAAAGATCATGCCCTAAGAAACAATTGAAGAGAGTAGATTTCTTCTTGAATAAGAGACTTAATGCTTCCCCTCCTTAAGATAGCCAATTCTGTTATACTACCTGTAAAATATTAGCATACAGAAGACTTGTTCTAAGTTTTAACCAAGTTTCCAAGCCAATTCTTTGCAAGATACATGACAGTTGCACATAGGGAGTCTCAACACAAGATTTTTCCATTTAATTACACAGGGTATTAGTAGGTTAATTTGCAGTAACTGATGCTTCCATAGAGGTATATAGCCAGTTTTGATTATTCAAGCAAGAACAGCAAAAAATGCAGACAGGAAAGGGATAATGAAAGACACCACATGCAAAAGGGTCACGCTTGAGGACAGTTAATATCCCAAACCACATATAGCCACACTTATCCTAATCTCCAAAAGCCCCGTGCAACTTCCACAACAGAGCTGTCTCCAAATTTGCAGGAGATGGACTCATCCACCCACTGCCACATCAGCAGTTTGCTATTAACTGTCCTCATCCAAATAAAATACTCGGGTTTCAAGCAAGCTTTAAAAGAGCAAGTTCGAAGCAAGCAGATTCCAAGCCTGCCATCATATGGACCACCAAAGGCCTCCCTCAGGTTGTGATCCTTCTTCACCTTCTCTGAGCTGATGCTTTCCACTAACATAATAGTATAAATGTGATTGAACTACACAACAATACTTTACAGGCTCTCTCCACACAGTAAGGAGAGCGGATCACATCTATACAGGATAACCACAACAGTGAGTGAAGTCCCTACATGCCAAGTCCTGAGATGTGATTTATTTCTTAAGTCATCACTGATTGTAGGGTTTTTAAAGGCACAGAACCCTCCTTCTGACCAGGAACAGACCAGACTTTCCTCACTGCTGGACCAAAATCTAGATCCCTTATTCCTCTGAACTAACTCCCACAGTGATCAAGAACGTAATGTCATGGGACAGTTGAACTGCAACCACCAGTGAGGATTTTTTTTTTTTAATGTATCTGCCAAAATGAAGGCAATCAACCAAGCATTACCACATTTTCTTTGCAAGTATAAAACTTGTGTTGTTTGATTGTTGACTTTCTCCAAAACTAATTTTCACAAGGCAGAGTCCAACGTAACATAGCACAACCCTGCCTAACCCTGTTCATCTGTCTAACTGTCCTTTTTATGAACTCATATTGTAGCAACTCCCACAAAAAAGTTAGCTCAGACTTTTTCCTGGTATTTTAGAGGGAGTATTTAACACAGAAGTTGCAAACTGCTTTTTTTAACCTATTACTTTTCAATTGTCTCACATATCTGGCTAACAATGTGCACATTGAACAACTGTTTCAAGCATGGAAGCAGCAAAGGAAAGGCATGCTTTAGCAAAGTTAAAAGTTCAGGTTTATGTTTCCAGCGGACACAGCAGGGAAGAGTGCAGCATTGCAAAATGGAGTGTGCAGATTATGGAAAGGCCAAAGCTTAAAGGACTTAAGAGCTCCCACTCACTAGTGAAGGACTTATCCAGAGGTTTCTCTATGACAGAGCATGTGGAGTCTGAACTACTGCTGCTGCTACTGCCTGGAAAACAGAAATGCGTCCCACAGAAAAACCCAGAGAGGAAGAAACATGCAGATGGGAAGTTAGTTCTAAAGGAAAGAAACCCAGAAGGGCCAGCAACCTAGTTCAAAAAGGCACAAGTTCCCATTAGGAAGCATTTGCTAGGATCCCTCCCAGACTCAGCTTGCAAAGCCACTGTTTCCCAGCACAAAATAGCATGCTCAGAAAGACACTTCAGTTAAAACCCATCTTAACCAGCCTACAGCTTAAAACAACATGCCAAGGCAGCTTCCATTTCAAGCAACAACAGCACAGAAAACCAGATCACAGTGGAGAAGGCTGCGGACATCTGCAGTAGCAGAGGATTCAGTGACCAGTAGTCCCTTCCAGTCTTATGTACACGGCAATGTGCACTTTTCCCTCTGGAAGGCAGAATCAGCTTACACAGGAACAGTTACTGTGCATACTCCTGCTGAGCAGCACCCTTACTTGGTGAACTTAACTAGAGTAGCTCATTTGGGAGTTAAGTAAGTCACAAGTTATTTGCCCTCTACTCCTCTCAAGCAGCATTTAGAAGGTAGACTCCTCTTGGGAGGAGATTTAGGCAGGACTTGGTTCTTGATAGGGACAGCGATCAACCTTTTTGCTTCTAGAAATTACCAAAAGGTGGAAAATTAAGAAGTTGTTACAACTATCAACAAAGGCATGACAAAGGTCATTTACAACTCTATTTGGACAGATATCAAAATGAAGAGAGTTCATCTAAAGCAAGAATGCTTTAACAGGCATTTTTAAACAAATGCGTGTGCTTCAGCACAGGAAGGCAGTTTGAATGTCAAAGTTAGTTTACTAGAGAAGCTGGAATTTGAGTTGTAGCACCAGGCTTGACTTCTCTACTCCCCATGAAGAAATATCAGAGAGCTTCTAGGGGCATACCAAGCTCCTTGGAAGCCGCAGCATCCTATGGCACACAGTGACCTGTAGTTCTAGGTTCAGCAACACCCCCTGGAGTTTAGATGTTACACAGTAGTTAACACTGCTGTAGGACAAAGCACACTTCACCATGGGATTTCCACACTGTTCCCAAACAAGGGATGTGCCGCTCCCATTCAGCTTTTCAGCTTGCACTAAGACACCCAAAGGTCAAGTTTTTCTCTATCAATATAAAATAGGATACCAAGAGTCAGTTACTGAACATCCATAAGACAGATGAATCCTTTGTCTAAACCACAGCCAAAATTCCCCTCCAACCATTCCCATGGTTATAAAAACCACAGCTGCCTACCATTGATCTTTGGTGCCTTCTTCCTCCCACCTCTGTGAGCAGGGGAAGTTCCACAACACCAGTCACAAGCCATACACAGCCACCTTGAGGCAACCAGGGAGCCACCACAAAAGAGGATGTTACCACAAGCACAGCTACCCAAGTGGAAGCAGATAGTACACACGTTCAGAGCTGTCCATCTACGGAGACGGCACCAAATAGCTTCGTTTCTAGGAGAGGCATGATAATTGCAGCGGCAGTAGGGCAGCTCTACACCTCCATTTTTCTCCACCTGGCTCTGGCTACAGTTTCTAACACCAGCTCTTGAATAGAGATTTGTGGCACTGACAGGAGTTTTTACTGTCTTACCCCGCCGTTTCTTCCGCTTCTCCCCATCCTCTCCAATCTCCCCATCGTCATCTTCATCCTCTTCTTCAGAATCACTGGTCTCAGAACCAGATATCTCTTCCCCTAGAACAGAAGAGTGTGCTTTTCTATGTGCTTTCCTCCACCTCATATCAGCTTGTTACTGTGACAGCAGCATTCATCCAAACCCAGCAGTATCCGACAGCAGCTTATGAGCAACTGCAGAAGTCGTTAACTATTGAGCAGACAGACAGCTTGCCATGGCTTGGGAAATTCAAGGAAAACCAAGATAAGCAATTTAATGCTGTGAGGTCACTGGGTATATGTTAAAGCTCAAGTGAGCGCTCTTCACGGAAAATAAAGCATCCTTGCACTGCTGAAGCATTAAGCTACAAAGTTTTCCTAGTAGGATCTCCCCATACTTTCTCTTCTATCTGAGATGGAAGAGAAAATGGTCAGATGAACAAAGTTTGCACAGACTTGCTACTTAATCAGACACTTGTCGACATGAAGCTAGATGTCTGTTAATTGAGAAAAATGTCCAGTTTCAGAAACGTTTATCGTTGGTGCCATTGCAGACATGATGCTCAGATGCTTCAGGCTGAGTTTGGAAACCAAACTGAACACAATCCAACATTTAACATCCTGGCCTCCCAATAATGTCAGCAAACATAAGGCTCTTTGTTCTGTAGCTTAGAGTCTAAAATTTAAGAAGCCACCATCAACCCACCAGGGATGAAACAGCTACACCCAGGTCCCAGCCCTTGAAGAGAGTTACTGACCATTTCCCACTGCTCCTGAATGGGGCAGACTCCAAACAGTAAGTCATGTTGGAGAGACTGCTACAGCTGTACTGTGGGCACCTCTCTGGGGAGAGACGTCGTGCCAAGGTCACTGTTTTGCAAGCATCCCTCTGGAAGGGTCCTTTGATGTTGATGGACTAATAGCGTCACACGGCAATAAAGTTACAGGGCTTAAAAAAGCTTCTTGACTGTCTATGCATTGTTTGAAAGTCAGCTCCAGTTCTAGCTCCACAAATTTGATTTATTTTTCTCATTCCTCCTCAAGCAGTGAGAACATTTGACCTTTTGTTATTGTACATTTTAATTCCCTACACCGTGCCTAGCTGTGCCCAGAGCCCTCTTGCTCAGCAGATGAGCCTGGGCACACCCAGCTCAGCCCAGAAGCCATCACTTATCCGAGTGCCAAGTGCCACCTAGAGGAGAAAGCCAGGCCACCGCTGGGCCACCGCCGGCACCCTGCTGCACATCTTCAAATTGCAAAGAATGCTCATGCTCAAACAGAATGAGCATTGGTATAGAGAAAGGAAGAAGGGGAATCTCACCTTCTTCCAGCTTTTTCTTAAGCTCTTCAATTTCTTTTTGAAACTGGCGGAGCAAAGCATCCTTGGGATCTTCATTAATCCTGGCCTTGTTCTTTATGTTCTTGGCTCGATTTGCATACCTCAGAGTGCTGATAGTCTCATCGTAGTTGTAGTCTGCCGGTCCAATGTTTGCACACTGTGACACACAGAAGACAGAGTTACTGGGGGACAGAGTGGCAGAGCCCAGAACAAGTAATTTCAGGGACCTATCCCCAGCTCTGCCAGTTTCGCACTGCTACTCTTTCCCAAGATCTCCTGCTGCTTTGACACCAAAGCTACTTTTGGCTACCCAAGCACAGCTTTTATTTGATCTTATGCACATGTATACATTTGCACTGTGTTTAGAACTTCATCTGTACAGAGGCAGAGAGAAAAAGACAGGAAAAAAACCACATTAAAAATTCTGAGCTGCAAACAGCTCTGAAATAAAGAGGTAAATGCCAGGTTGTTCTCACAGCAAAGTCACTATGCTATCCCTGTAAAAATGCAGCTTGATAGCTGGCACTGGAAAGGGCATCTCTCAGCTTACCATCATGGTTTTGGAGTTGCCCCCCAGAGAATCCTGAAGGAGCCGTGTAAGTTTAGAGTTACGGTAGGGCACATGGGTGCTCTTGCCATCTACCAGGGCAGAGATAACATTCCCCAGTGTGGAAAGAGAGAGGTTGATCTTAGTAGCTTCCTTCAGTCGCTGCCCTGTGGCTCCAGTTTTTGCCTGTCTTTCAGAACCCTGGAAAGGGAACAGGAAGGAGAAACAGGAGTTACAACAGATCCTCTAATACATCTCCCTCCTCCAAACAGTATCAACTACATGCTAGCAGCTATGTCACTAACCTCCTCATGCATGATTAGAGAACCTGGCTAAGTACGTCAGACATTGGTAAAGAGACAAGTCAAACAGGTCTTAACTGATAATGTAGCTTGGAAAACAGACATTTTTGTCCCCATGAACAAAAATGTTATGAGAAGCAAGTCAGCAGTTACAGGGCACCTCAGCTGGAACTGCTAAACACCCATCTCCAGCCTTTCCTATCAGCAGATCAAGGGAGAAAAGCAACACTGCAATTATTTTAAGGAGTTTGACAGAGTAACCTAAACATACACCATGTAAATAAAGTTAACGTGCAGCCTTCAGTCTCCCCTTTCTTGCATCTTCTTCAGGAAAGACACTGCAGTATAAAGTTTGGGCTAAAGATGCATTTTACCAATAGAATTACATTGGTTCACAGTGAGCAGAGAGAGGGAACTTGCAAGTGATGAAGTGCATGGTCACAACCCTCTTAAAAAAAAAAAAAAAAACAACAAAAAAACAAAAACACAAACTCAAAACCCTCTTGTAAAGACCCAGTTTGCTGTCCAGAGAGCTCTTCCCAATGTAGTTTACCCATTTAATGATTACTTTGTAGAAGTAAGAGAGCCTTTATACTGGGACAGGCTCTCTTTAGCTACACTAAAGACCCTTCCTGGTACACCTCCAATTTCAGGCCCCAAGTGAATGCTTCATAGAAGACAAGTATGAAACAGAAGTCTGGGCTTTAGCTGCGAAACGTGGCACATGCCCTTTACTGTGCCTTCAGCAGTGCATACATGAGCAGTGATGCCCATCGTGTGTTACGGCAGACCCGACTGGTCCTACTTACAGCAAGATCAACGAGATGCAGTTTGCCCATGCGCACGTGCATGTTTCCATCAACCCCCTTCTCACTGCACTCAATAGTGATAGTGAAGATGGCATGCGAACGGGAGCTGTGCTCATTCATGTTTGTGGCACCAACAGAACCTTTTAATAGAGAGAAAAAGCAATGTCATCTTCAGAATTAATCACATGCTCCTGTAACACTCTTCCTGCTCTTAAAGGAGACTTATCCCCACCTCTTTACCCAACCCTGTTTTTCAGAAGACGGAAAAGCGATGCTCAGACTCAGCAGCAAATTGTATTCTTGGACACTGAATTTGCAGCACATCTCCAGTCTGGACTAGCAGAAGTGTTACAGCCTGCTGTAGCTCTAAGCCAGCCACAGGCTCCCATCCCAAGAGCAGCAGCAGTTCTCCTCTGTTAGCCCTAGGCTACTGATCTTTGTAGCCTTAAAGATTCACAACTGATCCCTGAAAACAGCTGTATTCTGAGAAATAAGAACAGAGCAATCCATGCCAAGAGCAACAGTAGTGAGAACTTTAGGTCATAAAAGATTTGAGCTTAACCAAGAGGTCTTCCAGAAAACATAAACCACCTCCCACTCGCAGCACAGCACAGGGCTAGCTGTTCATCCTGGTCACAACTGAAGAGGGAAAAGAACCAAGACACACACTAGTAGTTCTGACAATGCTGACTGCCCTCATTGCATCCTCCCTGTTACCATTTCCTGCACTGGCCGATGTAAGAGACACAACATTCTTTACCTGCCCCTGCACAAAAGGGGTTTGGGAGGAGATAGCCTTTTTGCTCTGCTCAGCTGAACAGTCTTTCCCGCTCCAGGACTAGGATCTCTTACTGTGGTCTCATAACCAGACCTTTGTTCTGTCTGAGCTATAAACCTGTCCACAGAAGGCTACGTACGGTTCTTGTGGCCCAGAGTCATGATTCTGTCCATATCATCTGCATTGTTTACGACATAAGCTGAAAGGTCTTTGATATAAACTCCCACATCAGGTCTCTCTTTAACCTAAGAGAGAAACAATTTACACTGAGCATCCTTAGGAGATTCCACAATAGCAAAATTCAGTGGTACTGTAATAGTACAGTGATTTACTCCTCCATGTTCTGGTTTGCACATAAAACACTTCAACACTCAGAATCAGAGCAACTAAGGAACCAAGACTCATGCAGGCCAACATTCTACTGGTTTCTCCCAGTGGCAAACAGTGACTTCAAATCTCAGTCTTCAATCCCTAGAAAGGCTGCCAAGGGGCCTTTGGGGTAGAACGGCAGGCACAAAATTGACTCAGATGGAACAGCCAGTTTCTCACTGTGCAACTGACCCAGTGGAAAAGGTTCAGAGAAGTCAGTAGTGATACCCAGCTACCGTATCTTAAAGGAAAGAGTACATGTGCTGAGGAGCCCAACCTCCCACTTCCCTTCAAGTGCTTCTCTGGTCTTTAAAATACAATATTGTTCACCAATTTAAAACAAACCTCACATTCAGAACAGCAGGCTCACCTCTAATCTCTGTGTCTGGTCTTTTCCCAGCAGGTCCCGCACTTCTTCATTGTAAATTTCCAGGTAAGACACACGAACTAAAAACCTGAGGACAAACAGCTGGGTAGCTTTCTTAGTAAGACATTTGTTGAAGACCAACAAACACAACCATAGAGTGCAAAGAAAACGCAGTGATATACCAACACAATCCTACTACCCCCCTCAAGAACTGCCTAAATAGGAGTACTTTCAGCTAGGGCCCTTTCAGTCATCATTGTCAAGGTCAGGCTCCCATTACAGATGGACACACAAAAGACAGAAGCACTGAAGAGAAGTTGTTTACCTTGTATCCCCCTCTGCCTTGGCAATGTGACCAAATATATGGGCAAAGGAATTGGGAATGATGCCTCTAAGCTCAGGAACTGCTCGGACCCCTTCCATGGTGAAAGTTTTGCCTGTTCCAGTTTGCCCATATGCAAAAATAGTACCTGAAGGATAAGAAGATATACGAACAAACTCTAAGAAGTTGCTAACTGCAGTTTTATTTCAACCCTTCTTAGCCTGAGAGCACTAAACAACTCTATTTTTATGGAGTTAAAATTTTCCACCCACTCCAGTAGATACTGTACAAGGCTAGGAGCAACAGAAATGCTGGACAACCACAGCGAACAGGACTGAGCCACTGCTCTACCCAGCCTGCAAGATATCTAAGAAAAAGTCAGCTTGTTTTAACTGTGCAGAGTGATTAAAGTATGGAGTGCTAGTAACACTTAGGTCTCACACACAAATAATTAAGGCAAGCCCCATTAATAGCATGGTCAATTAGAGGAAGATCATTACTTACCAACAGCAAAACCAACTATTGCTAGCGCCCTAAGCCACAGCAGAAACAGCATGAGGCTTCTGCAACACAGGCCACAGCACAAGCTCAGTTCTGAACCTGCAGAGGCAGCTACAATTTGGACTAGAAAGTCAGCCTGCACAAGAAGACATCCAGAAAATTTACTGAGATCCCAGACTCTGGTACTCCAGAAATATACTGGTTCTTAAGTTTAGCCTAGCACTGCTGAAAACTCAAGTTTTCCTTGTCAAGCCACTGACACTACAGTTTGGAAGAGCTGAATAGAATATTTTGGTTGGAAGGGACCAACAATGATTAACTAGTCCAACTGCCTGACCAATTCAGGTCTGACCAAAAGTTAAAGCATGTTGTTAAGGGCATTGTCCAAATGCCTCTTAAACACTGACAGACTTGAGGCATTGACCATCTCTCTAGGAAGCCTGTTCCAGTGCTTGACCATCCGCTTGGTAAAGAAATGCTTCCTTATGTCTAGTCTAAACCTCCCCTGGTGCAGCTTTGAACCATTAATCTTTGAACCATGAATTTTAATCAGCTGAAAACTGAGTGCGTTAGCACAAGAGCTTATTAGGCATTTTACAAACCTTTAAAAACTTTCTAATCTCTTGTTGTTTACAGCATACTGTTATGGAAAGCGGTAATTTGGTTCTTTATTAGTATCTGCTTTCCTTTACATAATACACTTACATGCATGACACACACACAAATCAGTCATACTCTTCCCAGCTGTAGGAAGCAACAGATTATCTGTGGGGCAGGGCAGATATGTTTAACTAGTCATCTTAGTTTAAAACAGCAAAGTTTAGAGGAGAAAACGCAGCAGTTATATGCACAAGTCTGGTATGCATACCTAGTTACTGCAGGACCGTGGCAGCTGCCTGGTTACTGAAATTGTATAGTGAAGAGCCGCTGAGAATTCTGATAATGAGATAAAGTGTGTAACTTTTGCAAAAAAGAAGATACAAAATTAAAACATACAGCTAACTGACCTCCGCTGAGTCTTGCTGGTCACTGATCTCCCACTGTCAATGATCACAGTAGGTGCAACCACTGAGTACTCAGAACAGCAAGTACCGTCAGGATATTTTAAGTTAGAGGCCACAACCAAAACAATAGAGCACTATAGCCCTCAGAAGGTGAAACTCCCTTAAATAAGATCATCAGGAACTCTACCAACACAAAGATTAGGAGATGGGATCTTTGACTAAAAACAACAAGGGACTTACCATTGTATCCTTCTAGGACAGAGTCAATAATAGGTCTTGCAGTTAAATTATAGACATCCAGTTGTTTACTCTCTGGTCCAAATACCGTGTCAAACGTAAACGTCTTGGGAGGCTCATTGGACGAGTCTGTTTTATGAACAGTTATAGTTCCTCTCATTTCATCTACGTTGACTGCCATTTTGTAGCCTGTAGCTTTCTCTCGTTCATTAAGAGGCCGGCATCGAACAACAACCTTGACATTATCACAGCTCTCTGGCTTGTCCAACTTCTCAGGCTTGTTGACCTATAATTATTAAAAAAAGCAGAAAAAAAAACAGTAGTGTTACAGCCTGTGTATATTTTAACATACCTGCGTGTTCAAGCACAAACATTGTTGAATCAACTCAAGTAGATGCATACATCTCCATAAGATGGTGAATTTGGGGTCTTAAAACCAGAACTGGTTTATAATTAAAACTGAGATAATAACGTACACTAATTCAGTTAATGCAATCTTCTTCTGTTTGCTAAGATGGAAGCAGAGTATAACTTGAGAATTTCACATTCAAGATCATCTGTGAATTTCACCACGAAACAATTTCATGCTTGCAAACAGTCTGCAAGCAGTTTGCTGGAAACAGGTGCAGCCACGTCGTTCTTCTACATGAAGACTGGCCATGCTCTCTCACTGGAGCACGCAAGTCTCAAACCTTACAGGTGACATAAGCAGATACCAGCGAGCACTGCCTGAATGAAATTCATTTAAGTTACAAGCTTCAGCGTACTTGATGAATTTTAAATTTAATCACTTAGAAACTTCAAATGCTGTATTATAAAACCTCACAAACCTTTTCTTTCACAAAGTAGTTAATTACAAATTTTGAGGCACCACTGATTAATTTGGTGTCACATGCTTCTCCTGATTAACTAAGTCTAAAACCCATTTGATCTAGTAAAGTCTAAGACACAACCCTTGGTGACAGGTGCTGTAGCTGAGCACTTAACTACTTCTAAAGCAGCTATCTTGGATGTCAACAAGAAACAAATCCTGTTTCCAAGCGCCTCTCCCACCAGCTGTCATCTGCCTAGATTCCTCTCAGGCCCCAGCAGAGGCCAGGAGCGGCTTCTGTTGCTCGGGTGAGCGCAGAGAGCTGACGAGCCTCACCTTGGCAGAGGAGGGATCCTGCAGTCCCATGCTACCACCGCAGCTACAAGAGACTTTCTGAAATCAGCTACAGAATTAGCGAGTCCGGATGAGCCACCCACTACCTCTCCATCGCGCTGTCATCCGCAGCCTCCCAGTGGAAAGCCCGCCGGCGGGGAGCCCGCCCGGGCCAGACCCCAGCCCCGGCCACTCCCCCACCTTCCTCCTCCTACCTGCCGCTTCCCCGGCCGGGGCCGTTTGCCTGAGCACCGCCACCGGGGAGGTCGGGCGCCGAGACCAGACCCTCCCGTGAGGCGAGACCACCCTTCGCCCCTCGCCGCCCGGCCGGGTTTGACAAACCACGACACCGCCAAGGGGCCGCCGCTGCCGGGGGACGCCCCCCTCCACCCGCAGCCCCTCGCCCCACCGGCCCCGCTCAGCCTGACAGGGCGGCACGCGCCGCCCGCCATCTCCCGTCCCACGGCGCAGGCGGCCGCGGGGCCTGCGAACCCCCGCCCTGCCCCCCCCCCCCCGGACGCCGCGGCGCCTGTCAGCGACGGGCCGAGGAACGCAGGAACCGGACGGCACCAGGACCGGTCACACCGCGTCGCCCCCGAGCCCGGCGGCAGCCGCCACCTCCGGGGACGCGGCATGGCGGCAGGGCTCACCGGCATGGCGGCGGCGCGCGGGCAGGGAGCGGCGCCGGGCGCGAGGCAGCCGCCGGGCGGCACAACGGAACAATAACAGCACCGCGCCTGCGCCCGCCCCGAACCCCCCCCGCCCTCCCCCGACCTGCATCCAATCCCCGCGCGCTGCAGAGGCCCCGCACCCAATGGCTGGCGAAGAAAGGAGGGGCCCGGCCTACCCCTCACGGCCATAGGTGCCGGGCTCTAGCCAATGACGGAGGCGGAACGGCGGGGGTGGGCGGGGCGTCGCCATGGGAACGGCGGGGGGGCGCGGGGCGGGTGTTACTGCGGTTCGATGGCGGGGGGCCTGGTCCGGTGGGGCCGAGGCTCGGGGCTCCGCCGCAGGGCTGCGGGTCTAGGCCTGACGAGGCTTCGGGACCGACAGGCCTCCGTGGGGCTGACAAGGCTCTAGGGGTTCTGACAGCGCTCTGGGCCTGACGAGGCTCTGTCAGGGCTCCAGAGCTGACCAGGCTTCAGCCCCAGCCTGTTCTCCACACAGAACATCTGTCTCCTTCTTTTCCCGATCCCTGATCAGTGTCTCACTCCCCCCCTCCAGGTATCTCTGCACACGCAAATCCTGTTGGCAGGTTGCAGGGTGTTGTTCCAGTCCCATTCCTCCCCACACTGCCTTTGCTCTGTACACCGAGGCCTGGGATCCCAGAGCAAGGCCAGGAATAACCTGCAGTAAGCATCAAGCACAGAAACAAAAGGAGGGCTGTAAGTCAGTTGGCACTGTATTTTTGCCAGAAGGCTGTAGGCGGGAGCAGGGATGTGGACAAGATTGATCTGGGGCTTCCAGAAGGATTTCTGGTCTCACCCACCAAACTCACTGGTGTATCGCAGGGCCGGGAACATGCCGGTAATGACAGGACAGGGCCGTTCCCTCACCCCAGCTGAGTGTCACCAGGTGAGTCAGGAAGCTCAAGGACAAGGTGTGCAGCCAAACACAGTCGCTTTGCTATTTATGCATTGCCACAGTATTACTCAGAGCTCTACTGTATGCAAAGATTTGTAGACTTAACAGAGTAACTTAGCACCAAAAAATGTATAACCCAAAGGGCTGGTGAGAGAATAGGGAGTTGTGTTTGGGCAGACAAAGCTGAGGAACAAGAAAAGGTTTAACATAAAATATTGTAATGAGCTCCCCAACAGAAAATGCTGCGTGAGAAAAACAAAGGGAACCAGGAGGTGGAGAGACCCTGCTTGGAAGCAAACGTGGGGTGAAACACGGATGCTGGCAGAGCGGCCCAGCCCTGGGAGGGGACAGGAGTGTACCTGCTCCATGAAACACAAAAACAAGGATCCTTCCCAGTGTCTGGCAGGAGGGCAGCTCCTGGCAGGTGCTGGGGTTGGTGTGGGTGCAGCAAAAGGGTATTTTGGACAGGGACACGCCAAAGAGAAGGGACAGTACATTTGTTAAGGCGATAACCAATGCCAGGAAATGGGGCAGGGGTGGGTTTGGGGGCTATACTGAAGGTTTTCACCACGGCACAACTTCATCCTGATCCCGGGAATGCAGGGCTTTGCCTGACACAGACAATAATATCTGTGCAGGTGAGAGAGACCCACACGGGCTGAGGCAACGTTCACCTGGGAAGGGCCAAGCCGTTTGGACCAGGAGAGCAGCGATCTGGTGATTCAGCAGAGCCGTTCCCCATGAGATCATGCTGTGAGCAACAGGGCTGCACTTTCCCAGGACAAGGATGCTCGCACGAGGAGGTTGCGGTCAGAGACACACCAAGTCTGCAAGAAGGAGCTGTGCCAAAAATTATAGAATCATAGAATGGTTTGGGTTGGAAGGGACCTTGAAGACCATCCAGTGCCACCCCCTGCCATGGGCAGGGACACCTGCCACCAGCCCAGGTTGCTCCAAGCCCTGTCCAACCCGGCCTTGAACACCTCCAGAAAGAAAAAACTGAGTACATTTTGCCTTGAGGGAGTCATAAACCTGGCTTCCATCCCAATGCTAAGCAAATTCAAGGGCTGTTAAGACAGAAATCTTGGAAGAGTAAATCAAAACCTGTTCCTGACTCCAGTTTCTCACTCCTCATCGAGGCTGTTGGAGTGGAGCACATGCTGCCTCGGAGGCTTCAGTTTTCTCAGGAGAGGGAAATAATGAGCACGCTCAGCACTGTTTGAGAGAGATCAGTTCGGTGGGTCATACGCGCTGTGCAAGGGGAGGGCTGGGTGCGCCCCCATCCACTGCTCCAGTGCAACCCAGTACCAGGCCTGTGTAAGCACAGCTGGAGCCTGACTGGGTGGGCAACACGAACGAGTGCCTTAAAGTGCTCCGAAATTTGCCCTTGCCTTCACTCTGCAGGCACAGCTGACAACTTTCTTCATTTCAAGCCTCCAGACATCTGAAATGTTAATTAGAGCGCTTGGAATTATTTGAGTCTTCCTTTGGAGATATGTTAACAAAATCATCAAAGCACTAACTGTATTTTTCTTCTAACTTTTCCTTCCCCTCAGGGCACAGGTATCTCTCTGGCGTGTTACAAGAAAGCGGTTCTCTGGATTACAGAAATAAGCTCTCAGTTCCAGTTTTACCCTGAAACATTTGCCTTGGCTACAGCATCCTTAACAGGTTATTGGCATCAGTGAAGGCAGAGAATCTGTCAGCTTTCTCCCGGCCAGACGACTGACTGGGGATGTAAGGAGTATGTAATCAGTTCATACACAAAGCAGGCACCATGTGTGGCAGCAGATTTAGGGAGCAGTCAGGGTCTTTGCCGAGGAAGGCTTTTAAGAGCATATATACACACACACATATGTATATGAACTCGAGTGTTTGATGAGGTTCCACTGATTTTTCAGTCCTCGGTAGAAGTGTTTGTGTGAGTTGTAGTCCAATTGCTGTGCCAAGTACAAAGAACTCATTATTATCTGGTTGTCACTACTAAACAGAAAACATTTGCATTATCACTTTTAATATTTTAGTTTTGAAACCACTATTTTTAAGCAAACCACGGGGCCAACTTTTCCTACCACTGAAGCAACAGCAAAGCTGGGAGTTGAACCGAGCCTTGCAGCTCACTTTCTATTTAGAGCCATACCACCATTTGGCAAAAGCATATTAATTCATACCTCAGCTGAGAAGAGGAATAACATTGCATTGTAAATACTGGGGCATTGCACAGTCTAAAAATTGTGGGATACATGAATAAAAATCGCACCAAGAGGAGGATTTATTTTGTTTCACTTTGGATTTCCTTGCTCTATTTCCAGCTTCAAATGAATCTGTCTGCAGCTAAACTAATTCAGAAGCAACCGTAACTTAAACGAAAGTTTGAAACTTGCGCATCTGTTGTAGAATGACAATTATTTCCCCCAAGACTGTTATCTTATCTTCTTTACTCAATGTTTTCTTCTTCTCCTTTCAGGCCCAATTAAAATATCTTCAGTGCAGAGCAATTTCCTGCCTTGTCCTCGCAGCAAAAACCAACAAAGAAGATGGGGTCTTTATGTTTAATTTTAAACACACTAAACTTACCTCTTGTGTTCAAGTTGTTGGCGTTTCCAGGTCTTTCAACAACTTGGGCATAATGAGGAAGCGTGAACTTGTTTACCCTGAGTAGTCCTTAAGGGGCGACTGTAACGTTTTCAGCCCTGTTTCTTCGTTTGGAAGAATTGTGACCTTTATGGGTGAAGGACTTGTGTTTGCTCGTGTAATGGATGTGTTTCCCTCCTCCTGCCCTCAGACCTCTCTCGTCTCTCCAGAATCCATGGCTCACAGTCAAGCATGGTCTGGGGGAGGACAGTCAAGATGAACACGCAGAGTTTTGCGTGCACAACATCAGAGTGCTGTAATTCCTCATTATGGGTCCTGGGAGGGTAAGGTAGGTGGGACAGAGCAGAGATTCTTCAGAGGAAGCTTAAAATAGATGAGTTTGTTTGGAGTCGAAACTGGTTTCTGAACCTGGTGAGGAAATGACTCAGGTCTGCACCTCAAGGTGAGCATGTAAAACCAGCAGCTACCCAGGGAAGCGCGAGATTACACAGGATAATCTCTCGTGGCAGAAGTGCACTGACAGACTTCTTCAGACATTTACAAACATGAGCCAAAAGTATTTCAGATTGCATTTCTCCACTTTCCTTCGTGCTGTTTTGAAAAAGAACAGGAAACGTAGGAGCCAGAGTCAGACACTCTTCGAACAACCCCTGCTGTGGTGAAATGCTCCTCATGGCCTTTCTTAGGATGTGTCACGCTCAGCTTATTCTCCTTTCCCCCTCAGCTACAAAGGAGAAGCTGAGTCAACGACGGCAGGAAAGGAGACGAGCACGGAAGCCCTGCAGAACAGACCAACGGGAAGCCTCCTCCCCGGCAGAGGAGCAAAACTCATGAGACCGGTAGCAGGGAACGCGCGCCACCGATGCAGCCTTGAGGAGGCTCTCAGTGAGGCGGGAGCTGAACGGCGTTGTTCTTGCCGCGGGCTGGGTTTGTAGCCAGCTGCCCTGTGGCCAGCGCGGGCCGGTCTGCATTTCGGGTGGGAGTTATCTAAGCAAGCGATCTCCTGAACGAGCCCTCTGCTCAGCACTTTGGTACGTGTATAAACTTGTCAGGTCCCTTCGCAATACAGAGAAACACACACAGCACTGTGTAGGATGTTGGCTTCTTTATTTTTATATTAATTTTTTTTGCTTGTTTTTTTACAGGTAATACCATCGGTGAAGATGCTCGCAGTGCAGAGTGGTTGTAAATGCTCTCCAGCTGAGAATGGAAAGAATTATACTAGATAAGCTTCACTGGGATCTTTACACAGCAACACCAATGGATTTCTTAAACATTGTAAGCACTAAGTTTTGCTAATTTTTTTTCTTTAAAGAAACAGCTCCTTATCAAATAAGACTAGAAAACACAGATGTGCACACATACACACACCCACACATCCTTCCCAAGAATACTTTGCAAACTACCTGTTCTCAGCTATCTGCAAGTCTTTTGAAGAATGTTACAGTGATTTATTTTTTAATTTCTTTTTAAAATTTTCTGCTATTTAAAACCTTTCGTTTTGCTCAAAAAATTTACTCCCATCTTTAAAGGACAACTAAAATGGACATTAAAAAGATTCTCATAATGCACAACTATACGCTATTTTTATTTTTTTTAAATACACACTGCAAAAATATTTCTAACTATTTCCATTCTATTAATACTGTACATAGAAAGCTGTCAGAGTTTTGCTACATTTCACACACAGGCTTTTTCTTAAACCATTTTCCCATTAATTATTCACCCTTGTTTTAGGCAATGAGACTACCCCAATCTGGCACTTAGTTCACATTGCAGTTACATTTGATAGAAACAATTAAACTTTGTCTTCAAGAAACGCTCATGTGCTAGTAAGGCAAAAATCATGTGATACGAACACATCCTGGATCCCTTTTTTAAGGGTATGTGCAAATATTAAGCCATCTTAGGCTGCTGATTGTGAAAACTGCCTTTCTTAGGTGCTTGTTTCCTCGGTAAATTCAGAGGGCAGTCACTGTTATTGGGTTTACTCGATTCGGATCTGCTGGCCTGAACTGAATCTCCTGGATAGCAATCTGGGTAACGTAGAAACTTCAGAAATCGTTAGGAAACACAGACCTTGTACATTCATTATAAGCTCAAAAAAACAGTTCAGTGGTTGGCAAGTACAAACACAAAACACAAAAAAAGGGGGGGGGGGGAATCCTTTAGGTTTCCTGATACGAGATGAAATTAGTCTGTATTTCCAGTTGATAACATATGAAAACATACAAAGTTCACTGACCTCTGCTTTTTTTTTTTTATATATATATATATTTTTTATCTTCTCTCCAGTTCCATGCCATGGCGATGTCCAACGGGCCCCATCTACTACATGGGCTGCCTCAGAGGAATCCTTCCCGCCACGTTGCATTCTTGACCAAACAGCTACAGCACTGTATGGCGTGCCACCAACTACTGCAGTTTAAGGGCTCCACAGTGGTTTTGGTGATCATCACCTTAGAGCTGGAGAGGCTGACTCCTGATTGGTTTCCTGTTATTACTGATCTGCTAAAAAAAGCACAGGTAGGAATCAAAATGGCCTTTGGTCACAAATCTCCAGGCCAGGACACCGATAAATTAATAAAACGCACGTGTATTTCCAACCACCATTGCACTGCAGCCTTCTGAGAAGCGCATCTCCGTGGTCTGCCTTTGCTGCAGACCTTGCTGGTGCCAACAAAAGAGGGAATAAAACTGCAGTTATGGGCTGGGACTGGGGTGAGGGCCTCGCCTTTGGCAGGGAAGGGAGGCTTCCGAATTGCTTGGCCACCGACGGCCCCCGCCTGCTGAGCGAGGAGAGGTTCTCTCCCAACAGGAGTGTCCCAGAGCACCTAAAAACCTGCCCACCGTCCCCACTGAACACTACGAGAACTTCTAAGTACAGTTACATTGCTTTAAAATAGCATCACTTTGGCTTCTAATGATACACATTAAAGGCAAGCTCTGTTGTGTTTTTTTTTTTAAAGCTTTTCTCCAGTTCCATAAAGCACATGCCTTTTAAGAGAGTATACCTGGCAGGCTGAACACCCAGGCTGTCGGCTTACCCTCCACCCGTTTTGTGGTTTTGACATTCTCTGGAATAATCTATCTTCCTCCTGTCCCTCCAGACTGGTGTCACCTCCTAAAAAGAGGGAGCACTTGCCCACCTTCCGTCTGCAGATCCAGAGCTCCTGGTTAAGCGGTTGGCATGAGGGCCAACAGGCGTATTGCTGACACGCGTCTACTGAGGCGCCCAATGCAGCCTGCCCCTGCCCCTGCCCTCCCCCTCATTACAGAGTCACAGGAGCAGTGGCCAGAAAAGAGAGTAATTTATCATGAACTTACAAAAAACCTGCATCTTTCCTTACAGGTTAACAGCATTAAATTCATGCACCGCAAAGAGCTTGCGGATCAAGAGCTAATGCGCGTGCAGCCGTCCAACGCAGAAGGCTCTGAACTGCACCAGAGAGAACCCAACGTCTCCGAGTGTATTTGTAAAATAGCTGTGATGAAGTGTGACAGACGGAACCTTTCATCCACCTCACTCCATTGTTCTCTTATTAGAGCTAATTGACTTGCCCCATGGGAGCGTGAACAGGAGCTGCTTTCGAGGAAGGGGGAGCTCCCACTGCTGGCTTGGTAAGAGCAGTCCTGGGGTGGAACCCAGGTTTTGATTTATAGTGAGAAGACGGAGAACCAAGCCCTCCGTTCTTTCTGAAGGCCCTATCTGGGAATCCCAGGGTCTGAGGTCTGAGCTCCTTCCTGGTTAAGCCATTAAAGACCCAACCCCAATTTATTCTGTCTTACCAGACTGTACAATACAAAATGCCTTTAATTAATTCTCCCCCCCCCCATATTAGTTTTTATTAACTGCTAATCTCCATAGCAAAGCATTTTTATAAATAACAAAGGTCAGTTTTAACATCTATTACACTAGTTAAAAGCAGCCTTACACCCCTACACGTTCTTTTAAAATGTTTTCTTTGTTGGTGGGGTTTTTTTTATGTGTTTGTTTCTGGTTTTGTTTTAAAGAATAGGGTTAGCATTTTCAGGTGATTGCTACCCTACTGTGAAGGTGGAATCCAGACAAGTCCTGTCACAGAACAGGAAAGGGTTTCATGTGGACCATCCCAGGCCAAACGCCGAGCAGGTGCCTCGCTTAATGACACAGGATAAATAAATAGAGGACAGGGATGAGACAGGAGCAAGGAGACCCTCACGCTGCATAACAGCAGCAGTCAGCACAGGAAGAAAGTTTCTGGCCTTCCTTCCCTTGCTCATCATTTTACCTTGTAGGAGAGGAACTCCAGAACGCGGAGCTGTGCAGGACTGATGTCCCGAGCAGCTCTGTTAGCAGATAACGCTTCCTAAAGTATCACATTTGCCAGAACTGGCACTGAGAACAGAGTGAGCTTTGCTCTGTGCAGGGAGAAAGCCAGGCTCTTCTTTATAAGCCAAAGAAAGCAGTGCCTAAGTGCTCCAGAAAGAAACATTTAGTATCGGAGACTTGGTGCAGATGACATGTGTGAGCAGACGTGACTTGAACCAGCGGTGAAGCCCAAGGAGGTCCCACGGGGCCAAAGCTACCGCAAACCAAACGCCATGCTGCCGGGGGAGCCCCCACCCTGGCCAGGGGACGCTGCAGAAGCAGGACTCAGCGCCCAGTTTCGGACCAGAGGAGGTTTACGAGGTACCTGCGCAGGCAGGGGCCGGGCAGCGGCACGCTTGGGGTGTGTTATTTATTCATCCAGCCGATGGACCACAGCAAAGGTTTTAATTTGGGATAGAGCTCTTCCCTCCCCCCAGTGCAGCACCTTCCTTCTCTGTCACGAGCTGTGACTTGACTGCCTGACTTTTTGAAGGAGGCAAGTCATCTTTTGTAGTTTTCATTACATAAAATGTGTTTGGTTTGCGCGTTCTCCGTGTTCTCCTCGGGGAGTCCAGCCAAAAGCCCACACAGGTCCCTGCAGGAACCTGGGGCACCTGTCTGGTTCTGCTTTCCTCCCATCCCCTTGCCTCAAGCACCTTCACCAGCTGCATTAACCAGTGGAAATGCTAGCAGAAAAATTCTACGCACAGTAATTAACACACTATAACTTTATACCACAACCACCATACCTGAGGTTTTTCCCCCCAACTTTGTGCCTACATACACAGTTTCTTGGCTGTAAGCTGGATGACAATTTAAAAACTACAAACAAACCTGCTTTTCAAAACCTCTGCACATCTATATGATCAACGCTCAAAGGTATACATTAACAGGGCGTTAATTCTAAAAGATGAAATCAGTGCTGAAATGCCCACCAGGGTCCTGTGTTCCCAATCAGGGTGTGAGATGCCCTATGGGGATGGGAACAGTGAACCTGGAGCCCGGCTGCTCTCCCCGGACACACTGCTGCTCCTCTGGCAGCACAGGTCCTTTCTGCACACCTCTTCCCGTGCTGGAGTCACGGGAAAGGAACCAACACTTGTGGCTTGGCCTCAGCTGGCTAAAAGTGCCACTTACCTTTGCGTTCCCGTCAGCGTTAAGAGTGGAGCTCCCTGCCCTAAAGAACAAACTGCAGACTCCAGGAATCACGGAGTTTTCAGAGTTGGAAGGGACCTCTAGAGATCACCCAGCCCCACTCCCCTGCCAAAGCAGGATTGCCCGGAGCACATCCCTCAGGACTGCATCCAGGCGGGGCTTGAAAATCTCCAGAGAAGGGGACTCCCCCCCCTCCCTGGGCAGCCTGTGCCCGTGCTCTGGCACCCGAACCGTAAAGAAGTGTTTCTGCGTATTTGAATGGAACTTCCCGTGTTCTAACTTGTGCCCGTTACCCCTGGTCCTGTCACTGGGAACCATTGACAAGAGCCTGGCTCCATCCTCCTTCAGCCCACCCTTT
Organism: Vanellus vanellus; assembly: GCF_965231255.1. Classification (NCBI taxonomy): domain Eukaryota; kingdom Metazoa; phylum Chordata; class Aves; order Charadriiformes; family Charadriidae; genus Vanellus; species Vanellus vanellus. The sequence continues at coordinate 1,966,992 of NC_138918.1, read as the reverse complement.
AGGTACTTGTACGCCATAATAAGGTCTCCCCTCAGCCTTCTCTTCTCCAGGCTACAGAGTCCCAGCGCTCTCAGCCTTTCCTCATACAGGAGGTGCTCCAGTCCCTTCATCATCTTAGTCGCCCTTTGCTGGACTCGCTCCAGCAGTTCCCTGTCCCTCTTGAACAGGAAGAAGCTGCTGTTGCAACAGGATCGTTCTTGTTACGGGAAGAGCATTTTTTTGATAGTGAGAGCTGCACAAATCCCCTTCTTACAGGCAGAACGGAGTCTGAGGCTGGTGATATCTTTCCCCTCACTGTCTGGACAGGTACTCAGTAACCACAGCACAGCACAGCGCTGGGCGACAGCAGTAACGGCAGCAATCATTTTGCCCAGCCGAGTTTCACAGATGACGAATATCTCGGTTCTGTGCCTGCCTGCCTGGATTGTGCACAGCCTGTGTGCTGCAGGCACGAGTTTATTCTACCTGCAGCTAAACTCACTGCTGTGGAGCCCACAACCATTGTGCAACACACCAGTTACTGGCGAGAAGGTGCCATGTTCAGCCGTCAGATTGGATGTGTTAAGGGCCAGTTTTGTGAGGATTGTTGTTTTGGGGAATATTCGGTTGCTGCAAAACTCACAGAGAACATTTACAGAGTATTTCAAAGAGCTCTTTCAGTGCCTCATCTTGACCTGGTAAGGACAGCTGCTTCCTCCCGCCCTCTGGGCACAGCGCAGCTCCCCGTCCCGCGCTCCGGCCCTCGGCAGAGGAGTGAGGGCAGATTTGTGTCAGCAATGGCAGAACCCCTTTCCCTGCCGGGCACGCAGCCCAGGTGAGGCACACCTCTCAAACCCGGACTCTGTCTGCCGTTGCCTGACTTCAGGCCAGATTTCCAGGTGCCTGAAGTTAACACCACCTTGTAAAACAAAGCTGCAATTACATCTGAAATCCCCTACGGTAAGTACCCACAGAATTGTTTTGTCCTTCAAGAAGTTTCCTGGAAGACACCGCTGCTGCACACGGATGTTCAGATGCTGAATCAGAACCAAAACATAAACCAAACAATAAGTCATCCTCAGAAACAGCGAAGCAATTTAGTGTCATCTCCAGTCGGCACCACATCTCCCATTCATAAACCACCACCAAAAGGAAACATGTCACAGCTGAATTAACTGGGACACGTAAGGATGAAGCTGCCTTACTGCGGACCAGCGTTCACCACCGTGCTTCAGGTAACAAACCTGATGCGGTACCACTACTTATGGTGGGCATGTGATGACCTAGAAGAGGAGTTCATTTACACACTTGAACAAATAAAAAAGCTCTGTGGCCACAGAATTGATCAAGATACAAGAAAAGAGCAGAGGGAAGAATAATACTCACAATAGTTGTTTATGGTATTACCGGTTTCTGACAAAATTTCTTGATGTGTCAAAGAAAAGCACAGAAGCGATTCATGGCCACCGGGATCACAGAAAGACCCTCCAGAGTACCTGGCAGCCCACCTTGAGACAGCACCGACACCAAGTGCTTTCAGACAGCTAAAAAGCCTTTATATCTCCTTTGTGGGGTTGCCCCTATGAGGTTGGTTTGGTTTGTTTGTTTTTTTTTTTTGCTAATTAGCTTTAGTGTTTTAAATTCGACTTGGTACTTACAGTTCAATTCTTTAAGAATGCAGAAAAGTGCACTTAGATGGAGTGATGCATTGACTCCCGGCCGTTCTCAGCAGCTCCCCCTTGTTCTTCCTCAGCCAGGCGTGTGACTTCAATCCCACTGGTGACCAAACTATGGCCACGGCAAACAGAACATAATCAAATCTTCTGAGCAATTTGAGGGGAAAAAAAAAAAGCAGCTTTGATTCCCAATTCACTTATCCAGATGGGAATCTAACTTGACAATAGCTCCAAACTGGATTAAAGCTTTGCCAAGGGAATTAGAGTGGTTTGCCTCAAAAGAGAACACAAAAGAGAACAGCCATCAAAGAAGCAGCAAAGGGTGTTTCACTGCTCGGCTCAGCCTGATGGTCGCCCGACACTGCAGCTTTCTTCCTGGTTGCTGCAGGGCACAACAGACATGAAGACAGAGCGAGCCATCAGGAGGGGACTTCCAGCTCTGAATCCTCGGCCCCCGAGAGACAGACAGACTGCTCAGACCCGGCTGCTTCTCACTTGGTCCCATGGCCACCGAAGCACATGGTGCCTCACCCCCGCCTGCTGCGGCAGCAGGGACAGGCAGGGATGAGCCATGCGAGATGGACGCGCTTGTCATGGGGCTCAGTGCAAGTGGCAGGAGTCTCCGGAACTTCCCCATGCGCCCAGTTTGGTTACTTTCAGACCACATACCTGTTACTTGCTGAGATTTATTTCCAAGTTCTAATTTATGCCAAGGGCATCCAGAGGTTTCGGTGACTGTCACGTACAACACACCCCAGGGACAGAAGCTTAGTGCCTGCGGCAGTCAGTGCCTCTACTCCATCCTCTCGGCCTCAACAAACTCCTGGGTGGCGATGGAGACCCGTCCTGCCCAGTGGGAGCCTCCTCGGGCTCCTGTCACCCACCCCGCTCTTCACAGCCAGACCTTGTCTCACTCCAGTCACACCACCCCGCACAAGGTAGGGGTATGGGGTACAACCTTCCTTCACACCTCTGACCAAGGCCGGGTTTCTGCTGGCCCTGCGCCCCCAGCCCCGTGGGCACAGCACACGGGGGAAGCAGCAGCTTGGAGAAGGGGAGGGGGGTCGGTTGGCAGCAGCCCCCCCCAGACGTATGGGGACATACAGGGGGACATCACACTTCAAACACAGATCTACAGGGTAAGGGGGTTAACAGAGAGAAACTGGAATAACGGTGAGAGTCGTGAATTTGGACACAGCACTTTGTTCTTCCAGTGAATATAACCAACATACAAAATGTGGTTTTAACAGATGTTTGTTAAACAAGTCAGTTTTGTTTTTATTAAACCCAGCTTTGGTACAAGCAGGTCATTCCTGAGATTCATTTACAAGGTTATTTCAAAACAAAGATCAACTGGGGGCTCTCCCTGTTCCTATGGGAAGTTAGACTGGGGCACAGAGAGTACAAATTTTTTCCCCCCTTTTTCTCTGTTGGTTTAGTTTTTGGTTTTGTTTTGTTTTTTTTTAAACAAGTATTTGTGTAAGGGGAAGTCAGTCTGTTACAAACGCAGAACTCGTGACCAGGAACGCTGAGTCTCCAGCTTTAAACTGCTTCTCCTCTGTTAACATATAACATTTAGTTGTCCTTTAAAATGGCTCCCTTCTCCCCCACCACATCCCAGCAGGATGTGCCGGGGTCGGGACTGGCCAGGCAGGGTCACCCATCCCCAAAACAGCGCGTGGGGAGGTGGGCAGGGAGCTCGGGAAGGGGTTAAGTGGTGAGGCACACCTCCGCAGCCCCGGGAAAACTAAACTAATGAAAGTTGGGGGATTTTAGTTATAAAACCCGTAAGGCTATGGAAAAAAGCTACATGAAGAGTTATTGCTGAGAAATGTGAGGTTAGGGATGTTAGCCGGTTCTCCAGTTACATCCCAAAACCAGACGGAGGAAAGGACACGCGGAAACCCCGTTAGAGCGGCAGCAGAAGCAGCAAGCTGAAACCTCGCCTCGCGCTACCCAGCTCAGTCCCCCGTCCCTCTGCGAGCTCGGTCAGTGTTAACTGCTCTGCAGGGGCTCTCGCCCGGAGATTAGCCTGTTGTTTAGTGCAAGCCATGCAGCAGCCTTAATTAGCAATTTATCTTTTGGCAAGTATCTTAAGATTTCAACTTTATCAAGAAACCTGATCAAGCAAACTTTTCCCAATGAAAAGATACGGTGCATCTTAGTCCTTGCTACATAATCTCTTCCATGCAATATACTGCAAGCTTAAAGGTGAAAGCACCAATTAATTTCTTCTGCATGAGATGTTTTGGCCTTAATAAATCTTCTAATTAACATGTCTTCCTGATGTTATGGAGCACGCACTGGGAAGACTAAAAAAGCTACAGAAAGAACAAAAGAGAATCAGTGTTTAAGTTTCAGTTATTTACATTAACTAAAGACAGCATGAAAGGTCACAGTACAAATCTAAGGTCTGCCGCCTGGCAGCGCGCGGGGCTGGGTACAGACATTTGAATTTAAACCATCGCAACTTGGAGAAGCTCTCACTGCTGCCAAGACCTCATTTGGAACTGGTAATCAGAGGATTGATTGAAAAATTTCATGAGGCAAGACTGCTGACAGGGAAGACCTGAGAAGTCACGTGCTATGGAGATGCAGGATGGGGAGAGGTGTGGACCGTCTCCAGCCCAGCCAGGACCGCAGGCGCCACCGGCCAAGCACGGGCAGCCCGAGCCGGCTCTCCCAGCCAGAAGAGCCAGTGGCTTGGCTCTGTCCTCGCCTCACGGGCCACAGCTGCGCAGTTCTTCCTACAGAGCAGCCCAGGACAAGGAGACGAGACTGGGTTTGGGTTGTCTCCTGAACAGAAAGCATCAACGTGTCCTAAGGTCTGGGCCACCAGGCTTCAGCTCTGGAACTGCAAAACACGGGCAGCACCTACCTCCCTGCTGAGCTGCTTCTAGAACAACGCTTTGCATTTCTTGTTCTCTTGCAAACACCTCTAGGATCTTTGCACATATCAATGACTGATTTGAACACCACTCCTGTGGAAAAATAGTTGCCAATGCACATCATCCTGAATCACCAGGTGGCCCATCTTTAAAGTGACCAGCCACTCCGTCACCTTCGTTTCCCAATTAATTCTCTTGTACTTGAATGCACTTTCTCTTCTCTGGCCTCCTAGAAGATTTGGCTTTAAAAAGGATTGGGATGGAAAAGGTTGCAAAACGTTTCATACAAACCACTTGGTATCAGCTGCTAAGTTCTCACTAAGGCTTATCCTTCGAGAATTTAACAGGCTCAAGCGACAATTCTAACCCAGCGCAGGCTCAGACTTTCACCTGCACTTTGTCGGTGATCACTATGGGCAATATCACACCAGCTCCAACCACCATACGGCACGGTACCACAGCGGGGGTAACCATCCCGGCCTTGTAAGAAGGTGGGATGCAAACAGGCAGCACAGAGGATGACCAGAACTGCCCTCTGCCTTTTCAGCAAGCTGAATATTCAATGCAAAAAGCAGAGGTCTGGCACAGAACCCAACTGCTGCAGCAACAGCACAGCCCGTCTGCACATTTCTAAAGAGATCTCAGAAGCAGTCAGTATCACCGACTTGGCTTTGTTCTCAAAACCGGGGCTGCAGAAGAAGGTCCCATCAGGAGCACCACTTCAGCAAACACTGTGCATCAGCCAAACTCCACTCGTTGGGTTTGTCTTAAGTGCAGCATCGATCTCAGTCCAATACCAAATAAACCCCAGAGGCAGCCTAAGGTAACTTAGGAACATAACGTCACACAGAGCGATGGCGCACAGAGCAGACACCAAGAACGGGCCTTTAGGTAAAGCTTCAGCAGCAGCTCTCTCAAAAGAGAACCGCAGACTAAAGCTGTGCTCTTTTCTTGGCCTTGATCTAAGTCTATGATGTGCTCCTCCAGAAAAAGCACACAGCTTTGGAAGTACCCTTAGGAAACGATCCCCCTCCATCTCTGCTCCCTTTCCCTCCTACCCTTAAATCACCTCTTTGGGCATCATTGCAGCAGCAGAACTGCTGGTAAATCGACCCGCTCAGTCACTGCATCCCACAAAGGAGAAGTACAAACAAGCTTGAAGGCAACTTTTGTGCAAATACGGATGGCATTTGAATTAATACCTTAGAATTTCTCCCCAGATTACAGATGAAGTGCTTTCTGGCATACTGTATCATTAGCTAATTGTTAATTAATTAGCTAATCTTATTTTTGAATGTTCCCAATAGTCATAAGGCATCCTGGGCCTGGTAAGCTTTCAGTCCTTACACATTATTATTACACAGAGATCCACTAGATAACACAGGAAATCCACCACTAAATAAATGACACCACAAAAACTCAAAATACATGTGAGATTTAATAAAAGAAAAAAGTACAAAGTGAGTGGAAAGAACTGAAAGTCAAAAAAAAAAAAACGACAACAAAAAACCCCAACACATTCGGAATGACAAAGTGAACGGATGCAGCACGTCGGAGAGGCTGCCGCCCCCCTGCAGGTCCCCAGGGCACCTCCGAGCCACCACCCCATCTCCACCCTGGGGCATCCACCACAGCCAGACGTGAAGCCTACAGAGCTTAGAGCCCCGCAAAACACATTTTAAATTAGAAAGCAGACAACATACCTGATGGTAAATGTTTAAATGATAAAAAAAATGAATAGTTTTTCCCATTAATACCAACCTTTTACAGATAAATGTATGAAACAGCGGAAAGATGTGTAACTGAATAGCTTCAGTCATTTCTGAAGGGTTTTTCTTTCACTTCTAGTCTACGAGATGTAAATCTTCGGACTGGAGCGAGATTAGCATCACCATGCATTTGTAACTTGTTAAATAAAAATAAGATATAGAACTACCCTATATACCACGTACTCAAATCTTGTCTCAGCCAAAAGGAAAAATCAAGTACTAGAGGGGAAAAAAAAAAAAAAGACTGAGTCCCATTGGGGAGATTATGATGTCAACTGCCTGAAAGAACAAGTAACTACAAGGAAAAGGTGTCTGTCACAACATAAAGTCAATGTATATATAATAATCATCATATTAAAATATTGTTACATACATTCTGAATGTCTTCATCAGAAAAAGCTGGAAATTTCTCCACAATGCCCATGGATTTGAAGGTTTTTACTCTTTCATTGTTATCATCATTACGCTAACTACCTGTTATTCTAGGAAAAAAGAATTGATCTCTGATGAGCCAGGGCAGATAGGAACCATTCGCACAGATCTCACTGGCTGCAGCATGAGATCGGGAGAAAACTATTGGCGAAAAGCGATGGCGAGGCAGCTGTTTGCACCAGCTATTGCTTTAGCCCAGCCTTCGTAGCACTGGCCTCCAGAAGCAAACGAACCAAACAGTGCTGATTACTCCTGCAATTAGTGCACCAGAGTTTCTCTCGTTAGCAAAAATCAAAATCCTGCCCCTAATTTGCTACATGACTGGACTGTAGCCAGTGGAATTGTCTTCTTGCATGTGACAATAGTTTGGGTTCCTTGTACGTTTCTCTGAGAAAAACACATTAACCCTCCTAATATTTGACAGTTACTCTTTATAATACATCTAACGCGGAGGCACAGCCTTAACAATTAAGTGTTCAGCTTTCAGCAGACTCCTAACAAGTGCGCATAATTTTAACTCTTTGACGGCCTGTTCTAAAAGGTACCTGCAAGATCTTCCTGAGGTTCTTCTTACACACATCAAGTAACACTGACATGTTTTTCAGTATATCCATATAAAAGGCCAATGTCCATATGAAAACAGTTTAATACCTGAGCATGTATTTAGAAAGAAAAAAAAAAAAGAAAAGCTGCTTTAATGGGATATGCAAGTTAAAGAACCTCATTTTAAAATCCTGCAAAATGCCACCCTCCAACAGATGCGTGATGGCTCGGGTGCGAGGCCAGGCACCTCCCTCCGCGAGCCAAACAGGAATCTGCTGACAGCTTAGCTTAAAGACAAGTCTTTAAGAAAAAAAAAAAAAAGATCAGAGAAATCCTGTAACATTAATAACTAAATAAAAATGCACACACTCACAACTAACACTTAGCCAGCCAGTGTTTTCATAAGCTCTAAAGACACTATGTGGGGGTTAATATAAAATATTTGCTTTCTTTTAGCCTATTATCTGATGGATGGAATTGGGTCCAACTATTTTTCCATGACAACATAGCTAGTAAGTCTCTATTCAGTTATCGTCCTGCCTTATGACAAAATGGCTTGAGTGGAAAAAAAAGAATATTGATCCTAATTATTCCTCTAAGCTCAGTTGCCCAGGAAAACAAGGCTGTGATTTCTAGGCATGAGGAGTGTTAAAGGAAGCACCCGCGAAGAGGAATAGAGGATATCGGCATAAATACGGTGCGTAGCTCAAGATCAGGGGATTCTCCTTATTAGGCACATAATAAGTTTAAGGTTAAAGAGTAAAAGTAAAGATGACCACTTAAATAGTTTTACCACAACAGTAAAATACATTGGTAAATGACAGTGGAAAAGTTACACAAATCCTGTAGTTCCACATTATACAACAAACTCTTATGAAAAATCTTTCTATATAAGTGTTCTACTTCAGCAGTAAAGAAAATTCAAAACATTGTCCCGTTAATTTCATTAACCACTCTCTCTCTCTTTATATATATATATATATTATAAATGATGTAGAAAGTGTTTAGAGTAATTCAGGATTAAAATATATAATTACTGGAATGAGGGTTACTCTGACTAAGATTCCCAGGGCAGAAGTACTGTGTTTTTCCACCCATTCTAAAAACTTACGGAAATGGAGAATTTTGTCAGAAAAATAAACGTTTCAGCATTCTTCATACCACTCCTCACATTTGTGCATGTACAGAGTAAGATAGATGAGCCTCAAGCAGTCACCTTAGCCAATTAGAAAGAAAATAAATCTAGAAAGCAAGTATTTAGCTGGTGGGTAAGATGAGTTCAGACAAACAGTTATGGTCACTTTATACACAGCTGCTCAATCACCGGGTTTAGAACAAAACATCTTCCTTTAGGGATTAGTTGACTTTGTTTAACAAAAACGTACATGGTCAGGTTACTTCCTTAAAACCTCCTGATAAATTCTGTACAGATAACAGCGAGTCGTTACACTGCAACCACCGAAGATGCTCATTTTCTCTTTCACTTTGGTCCACTCACACAATGTTATGAGAAGGGTCACAGGGTGGGAAACTCAAGCAACTTAACACATGAAAGCACCAAGTCCACTCTTGGCCTGAAAGTCTGTGTGTGATTAACTGAAAGAAACAAAACATAAAAAAGCATGAATTAAAGTTATGAAAACTAAACAAAAGCAAAATGTAGCGAAATATGTTAAAAAGAAAAAAGGAAGAGAAGGGCAAACACTGCTCGGGCATCTGGAGACTCACAGATGAGAGCAACCCGCCGGCACGCTGAGCCCCGCGCCAGGGCACAGCCTGCTCGAGAGCTGCGAGCGCAGAGGAGGATCTCAGCACTAACACTTTTATTTCCCCTCGACACCATTCTTCCATCTCCAATTTTTACTTATTAAAGCTACTTAAAACACTGTGTTGAAAACAGGAGACGATAAAAGGTTCGCCTAGCTCTCCTAAAAATTGAAATGAGAAAACATACCCCCCCACCCCCCACCAAGATCCCTGTCCTTATTCCCCCTCCCCGAGCTCACGACATTCCCTGTTCCTGCAAGGTCCCAAGCTCTTGCCCATAAACCCAGAAAGTGTCTCCACCCGCATCCCCATCCCCTGGGGATCCGCGGGGGCTCTCCCGGCAGCCATGCTCCCCTGGCATCCTCCGGATCCCGCTTCCCTCCCACCGCCCCGGGTGGGCGCCTGCCCCCGCGCAAGCCCCCAGCCTGTATCACACTCAGCTCTGCGCAGCACCAGCTCCTCGTTGACCAAACCCCCGGGCACAGCCTGAACCCCGCGCTCTGCCGGGGGAAGCTTTGCCGCCGGTTCCCGGGGAGGACACGACACTCCCTGCCACCAGCTCCCCAAACCCCAGCTGCCGCCCAGCCCCGCGTGGTTGAAAGATCTCGATAAGAAAGACCGCAAAGGCAAGCAAGCAGGAATCATCAGGGAATACGCAGATCCTCTTAATGCCTAAGCGGTCTGTGGGGTCCATGTGAAACCAACAGCCCGGGATGCAGCGGTGGGATGGGTTAGGGCTGTGCTCTCTGACACACAGGTTTCACAAGACCCCCGGCTCATTTTGAGTCCTCCCAGATGAAGAGGGGGTCTGGGAAGACAGGTCACTGGCAAGGCCAAGGGGAGGCACCTTCCTTTGAATTTTTTTATTACAAATTTTGTTATCCTGCTTGAGTAGAAACCCCCAAACACCACATTTTGAAGTAGCTCTCAGGTTTGAAAAAAAAAAAAAACAAAAACAACAAACACCAAAACCAAAAATACCAACCCCAAAATGCAATCCAAAGCCACTTCCTCTCCCTAATTTATTAATTTTATTCCTGGTGACTGTGCACCTCCTCTAGTTGTGCTCCGGAGGTGAAGAGAGTCTCCCAGCCCCAGCGCTGTGCAGGGGTCCCCACTTCCCCACCGCACAGAGCACACGCTGTGGGTGCCCCTTGGTCCTTCGTACGCTGCCTGAGCTGCCTTTCCCTGGCCCTGCTTCTGACCGTGGCTGGTTTCTAATCACCACGTAGAAGAGGAAGGGTGTCCAGACTCACATCTGCAGGTGGGCTAAAACCAGAAAAGTGCAGGAAACCTGTTTCTACCGCAGACAGACAGAGCGGAGGGGAAGCTGCAGTGCTTCCGCTGGGCGAGCACTCACAGTACATCACCGTCGTCAGAGCATCCCAGCGACCGGCATCGCTTGCACAAGGCAACAACATGTGGCTCGGCACGCTCACCTTCTTCAAAGCAGACCAGAGCCCCAGGCTGCCCTGGTATTCAGCCCCTAATTCATGTGCCAGTTTAGCTGGATTGAACCCTATCTTCAGCAAAATGCTTTACAAACCCTTCTGGACTCTGTGCGTGAGGTGGGACATGCCCAGAGCATGCCAAGAGGTCTGCAGAAGAGAGCGCTTTGATTTTGTTTTAACCCCAACACTTTTACATTCCAAGGAAATACATTAGGTAATATGCACTGTTATCTTCCATCGGAAGAAACAAACTACTAGCATGTCACTACGCAGAACGAGCTTCTCTAGTGCTGCCGTTCACTGCAGAGAAATGACAGAGCACAAGATCCCGTCAGCAACATGAAGCCGAATGTTGTGCTGTCAACAGCAAACTCGGGTGTTGCTACTCTCGGTGGCCTTTTCTTCTTTTCATCATTAAAAGGCTCAGAAAGCCTTGCCACCAGCTGGTTCTGGATTTGACAGAGTGCAGTTCAGACTCTTTAAGCTCCTTCACGCAAGGGGAAGTAACAAAAAATGCTGGAATAACAGAATCACCAGCTTGCATGATGGCACTTCTCATTTTGCTCCCTAGCCAGTGTTCCTTGAAGACTGGCCTGAACGAAAGCAGGATCACCCCCCACCTTCTCTTTTTAACCCTGTTTGACCCGTTCCTGCTCTATCATTACACAACCAGGCAGCTGAAAGAGCATTATTTACATGCCCTCGCTCCACGCTCTTGCTGGCTTCAGCAATGTCAATTAACTTGCAGCAAGCTCAGATAAGAATTCTGCCTTTAGGGGAAAGGAGCTTTCTCGTAAGCAGAACTGTCTTGGAGCCCTATTTCACACGGAGCCCTAATGAATTTTCAGTGCATCTTCACTCTAAGCTGTTGTTCCCCTCTTTACAGCTCTGCCTTTAAAAATAAAGTAAGCGCACCCTCCAAAGAGGGCCCGAGCCTACAGACCACAGCGAGGCAGTGTATAACAGGAGACTTGATCTGTAAGACATTACAACTGTGTCATGATTGTCCCCACTCCCCTCGGCTAGGGAGAGGATGCAGCTTATTTCTAGTCACCTTCCCATCTGTCTCCAGGAGCAAACCGCTCGCAGGATCACTTGTGCTGGCTGTCACAGAGGGAAAGGCAAACCCCGTGGGACTCAGCCTTTAGAGAATGGCCCCAAACTGTGAATCCCTCCCACATGCAGCCACCAGGACTTCCCTGGGGCAGTGCTGGGGCACAGGAGGACCCTGTCTCTTCTCCACTTTAAGCAATGAGTCAGAAAGGTAGGAATTAGGATTCCAAAATCCCCTATTCCATTTGCTGTCTAAGCAATTGACCCAACATTAAAGCGTCTGAGCAGACACCCAGCTTCTCAGCAGCAGAGGAGAAAGACTCAAGTTCAGTCACTTACTTTTTCTTGTCTTTGTCCTTCTTCAGCGGCTGCTGTGAGGTAGCCTGCAAGGATTGGGACTGCAAGGTTTCCACTGCTACTTTCCGCCTGTTGAAGGCGTTCATCTCTTCCTCCAGCTCCCTCCTCTTCTCCTCCACCTTCCTTTTCTCTTCCTGGTGTATCCTTTTTAAGTGCTCAAATTTCTCATGCAGCTGGTAGGAGACAGACCCTCTGAGCATCGCATCCAGCAGGACCGCGCTCCCCCCAGAGCCACAGTCACACCTCCCACACAACTCCTCACCACCCTGCAGAGACCGAGCAGCTGGCCGGGTACAGCAGCCAGTGCCCCTGCACCACGCAAGCCCCTCGGCAGAGCAGACCTCGGGGCAATCACAGCCTCTTCACCGAAAGCGGTGAAGATACAGTAAATTCAGCTCTGCCTGACACCCCGTATCAAACGGGAGAAGGTGTGACCGCTGGATAAGCACACTGAAGATCTCAGCTCAGTCTGCAGCCCTGCCATGGGGCTGCGAGCATTGCAGGCTCTTTCAATCCTCACTAGTTTTGAAGATGGTCCGTTTATTTCCTCCCCAGTCATGGCAGCTGCCCGTGGCCTCACACCACCGACCTGGGGACTCCAGCCCAGCAACCCACTTTACTGCTCTCTCCAGTGAGCCTCCAGGCGTGATGTCTACCCAACATGCATGCTCACAGAAACATCCCACATTGCCCTTCGCTCACCAAGCAGCAGCTGAATCTCCTACACACTGCACAGAACGGGGAAGACTGTTGTTTCTGAGGCACCTAAACCAGTGATGCTGTTTTGAAAACATTACCCCATGTCCCCTCCTCTGAGTGGGGGAACGTGTCTGTGTGCTTTGGCTGGTGAGGTCTGCTCGAGAGCTGCATGTGCTTTCCAGGATTCATACATTGCCCAGACCGAGATCCTATGCTGGCTGTATTTTGGGCTCCTCTCACAGGTTTTTGGCACACCCACCTCTCTCTCCTTCTCCTTCAGCTCTGCCTCTGTCTCCTTGACTTTGTTAACAAACATTTGTCTCATTTCCTCCTCTTTCTTCTGGAGCTCGCCCAAGAACTCTTTCCTTTTGGTCTCATATGTTTCTTGGAGGCTGGGGAAGAAAGCAAACAAAATCCAGACTCTTTGGACACCAATGAGTTCGGGATGAGGAAACACACGCCTCTGCGATGCTTGAAGACAAACAGGCGGGGAAGGGAAGTCAGCTGCAAAGTTCAAACCCAGTGCTAGTATCTTCCAGCCCAGCATTGTGGATACCACTGACAAACCTCCCATTTTTGGGGGGCATCAGTACCAAACTATTGCCCTAAATTGATGCTAGATGTGAAGGCCGCTCACCTGAAGGGCTGGCTGTCTGGATCCGTGTCCTTGAAGCCCATCTCTTCCAGCTTGCACCTCCTGTACAGCTCATAGTGGCGGGTGTGAGTTTGCTCCCGAAGATCCTCCATGTTGACTCGAATCAGCATTTCCCGCAGTTTCACAAAGTCACAGTGACTTTCATTCTCAACTGATGGAAGCAAAGGGAGAAGTCAGCAAACTGCACGCATGGCAAGGGAGCACAAATGCATATGTAAATTAACTCCAGAGACTCCCCTCCCAAGGACCTCTACCTGTTGTCCCGCACAGGGCACAACACGGCCCCTCGGATGCAGGGATTCCCATTGACCACTCCTACCTGCCGGTAGGAATGGGAAGTCAAAGGAAAGATTGGCCAACCCACAAGAGGCTGCACAGGACACTTCTGCACCATTGGGCACCTTCATGCACAGGCGCTGGCGGGAGGGCAGAGCTGGAGAGGGTGCCACTGTGTGCACACACAAGGGAGGTTTGCGGTGGGTGCCCGGCTCGCAGCACCTTACCTTGCACCACTCCCCACGGGTACTGCCGAGCTCTCACCAGCTTGTTCCCAACTTTCACCTCCTCCGTGCTGCCGACCACAGCGAAGGGCAGATGAGCCTGAAACAGAGCCAAGGCCAGCGGCTCAGTGCACGGGCTAACCCCTCAGAGATCAGCCTCACTGTTAGATCCCCCTCACCCAGTCACAGGATCTACTTCAAAAAGCCCTTCCCCTGAAGCTAACAATCTCCAATACTCAGACCAGTCTCTACTATGAACTGGGATGTTACAACAGAGAGCAGCGTAAGGCCATATCACAGCTTACTGGCAACGCTGGCTGGACTGAACTAGATGGGGAAATATTGTAGGAACACCACGATCAATACCCATCTCCCTCTATCCATTTGTCAGGTTGTTCTTGCAGCTCTAGTCTCTCCACACGCCAAGAGCAGGGCACTCCCTGCCTTGCAGAAAGCACGAGCAAAGACATCCGTAAACAGGCCTTGGCACAGCAGTCTGTGTGTGGGCACTGGAAGGGACATGTGCAGGATACAACATGTGCTCGCTGCTCTCCGAGTCTGCAAAGCATCAAGCGCGGTAAGGAAGCAGGGCACCGTCCTCAAGCAGTGCAGGAGAGGAGCCACGGAGCAGGCGCTTCAGTGAGATGATGCGGTTGACAAAAATCTTTCATATTTAGGAGGAAACGGATCCAGAAGTGAGGAATTGGTAGAGAGGCGGCCAAAAATATTTTCATGGGGGTACAGGACATGGTGACAGGACCAAGCAAGCGTGGCTCCCATTTTTTTCCCCAATGCACACAGCTTGCAATTATTTTAAAATTAGAGCGCATCCTCCAAATTTTTCATGAATTCCGCAAAAAAGCACTATTACTGTGAAAACATGTATCTAGTTGACCCAGAAATGAATTAGCTATTGAAAGTTTAATTAAAAAAAAAAGGTGGTGGGGGGGGTAGGTGTGAAAGAAAAGACAAAGCATGTAATGAGAAGCAGCTATGCAGGAAAGTGTTCACTTTGATGTAAAAGCTACTTCTTATTAAAAAAATTAACATGGAATCATTTCAGCTGTTTCTACTGTGATAGCTACACTGATTTGGGTGACAGGAAACTTGGAAGTGTTTTGCACATGCTTCAGCCGGGTCTGAATTTGAACTCTGAATTTCAAACCAAACAAAATAGAGTTTAACAATTTTTCTTCTTTATTTTAAATTGGGTTTTCTCTGCTTGGCATCCTTAAATCAGAAGGCTAATGTAAATCTTAACTGTTAAATTTTTATTCAAAGTTTCTCCTTCCTCAAATGAAAAGTAGCCTAAAAGCAGACAGAATGAATTTTGAAGAAAGTATTTTTCGAAAATTCAATAAAACAAATTTTAGAGCTGAGCTGAGTTTCTCCAGAGAGCCCACAGATTAAACAAGAGCCATATTTTAATTAATTTTGTATGCAATAGCCTTTGGCGCCTGTCAGATCCACAGTTCAACTTTCAAACAGATTTAGCGTCTGGACAGTCCCAGTGAAACTTGCCCTTCAAATGCATTTTTGTGTAGCAATTTAATTTGTCGCAACTTCTGGTGGCAATGCGATTGGCAGCATTACTCACATTCATCACAGAGTTGATCTCAGCAACTGCTTCGTCGTCAGTGGGGAACTGATAGATCTGCACGCCATTGCTGACCAGCTCGCTCATTATCTTGATCTTGAACTTGTGCAACTCGCTCTTGGAGATGGTGTCTGCTTTGGCAATAATTGGGATGATGTTCACCTACAGCAGAAGAGAGGAAGGAAAAATAACCAAGTGAGCAGCAGTCCAGCAAGCAGCTCTGTCGGGAGCGTGGGTGCCCGCAGGGTGAGCTGGGTCCTACCCCGTTGGCTGCTTTACATTTCATAAAACCACAGAGCTGCTATATTTTGCATGCAAGCTGCAGCACAAACCCAGCTGAACACTAGAGGGAAGAGTTTTCCAGGACTAATTTGGCTACTAGACTTCCAGACAAACTGAAGACAAACACCCTGCAATAAATACACAATGAGCAGATCAAAGCCTCTGCTCTTGCCTATGTATTTTGTTAGACACGTCGAGGGAGGCAGAGACACCATAACTGTCACATCTGGAGTTATCTCCTATCTGCTCCTGGCTGTGCTGACAAGCTATTTTAGAAGACAAGCACAAGGATGAAACGCTGCAGCAAGCTGATGTGAAGCCTTCCCATGCTTAAGCAGAAGGAGCAGGGACTCCCCAGATGCTTTCCCAGCGGCTGTGGATCCCTTCCGAGGGCTCCCCGAGCCTTTCCGTGAGGATCACAAGTCAGGCGTGCTGCGCGGATTACATGGACCACCTGGGAAAGGCGCAGGGTGCCGCACAGCAGTCAGGAGATTTGTTTTCATGCTGTTGTTGCTCAGCTTTGGTTTTGCATCAGCAGCCACTGAGCAGCAGACAGCGCACAGCTTCATCAGCACAGGTTTCACAAAGCCACCCGCAAGCTGCAGGGCGGGGAGGTCCGTCCCCCCCCGCTCAGTACATACACCAAACGAGGACCACATCCTTCAGGAGGGATGCGGTTCGCTATAACCCTGTGCTTCAGAGAGCTACAGCGGGGCAGCATCTATCCCAGGAACCTCTATTAGATAATGCTGCTATGCCCAGAAAAGCCAAGTGCAATACTGCAAACCACTGCTTAAACAAACAACAAAACTCCTCTGTCTGAACAGCAGCCAAATTCACAGCAGTGAAAGACAAGAATTCAGACAAATGAGGAAAAAGTCTGATTTGCCATCTAACACCTCCCAAGAGCCAATGCTTTTTGTCCTACAGAGCAGCCATTTGGTCTCCAACAGGTACCCATTAAAATAAATAACCTTACTCTCCCGGCTCAAACTGTCTTTGTAGCTCAGTGTTTTTTCCTTAAGTCTTGGGTTCCCCCTCACCCTGGTTTAACCTTCACTAAATATAAAAGCATTTACTTGCTCCAAAATAAAATAATCTTAATTTGCTCATTGCAAATTTATCTGAGAGGATAAATTCCTTCTTTTGCTCAGCCACTGACCTGCCCTCTTTTACCAAGGACCACAAACCCACACAGAACAAGGTCTGCTGCTCACTCCGCTCCTCAGCGGGTCAGTGTCCTCATTATAAAGGTAAAAAGGGCCATGACCACAGCTGGGTGCCTCGCTGACCTGCTAAGAGCTGAGGTGGCTTAGATCCACCATCTCCCACAGAAAAAGGGTCAGCTCAGGGCTCATGTACCACCCGCTCAGCAGCGGTATCTGCGACGGGAAATGCACTGCTGGGGAGCTGATGTCTGCAGGACTTCATGCTCTCCGTCCAGCCAGGCACACTGACAAACCAGCACAAGAAGTGATTTTAGTCCATTTTCAGTTGGTGTAAGCAATTTGCCCCTCTCCTTCCAAAAAAGCACCAGCTCAGCCCTGCTCACAGCGAGGCAGGAGGTAGCAGGAGGTGCCACCCCAGCAGTACTCAAACAAGGTGTGTACTGAGATTGGTTCAAGTCCCCTACAACCAGGTCCCTCATCCTTCGAAAAGGCAACTCAGTCGCAGAGTTCACAACCCAAAAGGATTTTACAAGTTGTATTTCCAGTAATCAATAGCCAACATCCATACTGTGGAGTCCTGGAAACGGCATTTCAGTGTATCTTTCTCCTTCTCTCTTCTTCCCTTGCACGTTCCTTAACTTTTCAAATTATTACTGTTTTTATTTTGATTTCATGCATGCCTTGGAAACCCACAAGCTAGAATCCCACGGTTCACAAGTGATGCCCAGACCATCATTCAATTATCTTCCTGTTTTCCTTTCTCTGATTTTGAGCATTGGCACCCAAAAACTGCCTAAGTCTAGAATGAGCTCACCCCCTCATAATAAGGAGAAAGGATTGAAAAGTTCAGAAACAAGAAACAAACGAGATACAAGATGCTACCAAACCGAACTGCATGTCTAACCCTGCCCTCCTACAGCACCTTCCACACATCCATTTCTGTGCAAAGGCTGCAGTATGTGGCACAGAGATTAATGCCAAATAAACTAATATAACTAGCTAGAGAAGAAAAGTCACCTCTCCTCTCCTTCCTAGACAGGTTTTAAACCCCAATAAAAGGAAGTGATGCCAGAACTGTATGAGGTTTCTGTCTCCTCTCTCACTTTTAAACAAATAATGTCTACCTGGGGTTGCAGGCAAAATCCCAGAGCAACATTCTTATATCTCATGGTGGAAGAGCAATAGTCTCTATTTAAAGATCTAGTAATAAAATCACGAAGTTAACTACTGGAGCATCATCACTCTGAACGTGACAGGCATGCAGTGTCCCCTTGACTGTCACTCCATGTGCTGGAAGTCTTTGCTGGAGCTGGAATTATGACCAGAAGAAGTCTGTGCTTCAGACAAGACAGTGAACTCACATGCACACGCATAAAATACACCTCATTCTCAAGTCATTCTGACCACAGAGTTATTTTCTCATCTCCAAAAATAAAACTTACAAGAATGTGCCGAAGTCAGTCAGTTGGTTGAAAATAATTTTGCTAATATAATAAGGCTACATGCATTTTCACTCTGTGAAATACAGCTGGATTCTTCCCCATCTCCAAAGTGTTCCTGAACGCGAGTCTCAGTGAAGCCAACAGGCAAGTCCTACCTTGGAAACCAAACAGCAGAGGCACAAACCGGCCTGAAGCGTCCTCAACCCACCTAGGATGTGTCAGCTCACCAAGCGCAAGTCACAGCTCGTAAACAGCACACACTGACTGGAAACCATCCAGGGACAACCACCAGGGAGCCCCGGGATGCCCATGGCCGCACACAGCTGTGCCATCACTTTCCAGGGCAGGGCTGTGTTTTAAACCAATAAATCAAGTTCTCATCTGGTACAGATGCAATTTTCTCTTATTTATCCCCTCCTTTTCCTGGGTTAAACCCAATGGAAAGCCAACCCCTGCCAGGTCGTACGTGCTTCCCACCTACCACTCAGCTGCATTTCATCTACCTAGAACCACTTCTGAAGATGCTTCTAGCTCTCTGGCTGTAATTAAATACCTGAGACAACAGCTGGCCATGAGCTCAGCCAAACAAATACGGTATTACAGTACAATGGAAGATTTCGTTTACAAAACAGCTTTACCCAGAAGGGATTTTGTAAACTTTACACTAAAAGCAAGATTCGTTACTGAAATTGTCACACAGATTCAAAAGCCTGCCCAACACCTGATGCCGTGCCACCGGTGTGCTAAAGCAAAGGTGTAACTGAGCCAGGTTCCTACAAAACCCTTGTTAAACCAGCCTCAGAGGCTGAGCCAGCAGAGCACGCAGCAAAGCATTGCCTCCGATACACCTTTTGTCTCCATGGGCTCCATTCTTCAACTGTAAAACAGGGGCCACCAGCCGTGTATAGCTTTCCCAGAGGAAAGCCAGGCTCAGGTGCGCTCACACGACTGCAGACGTCGGAGCACGTCACCTCTCTGCCCAGCCACGGTGACCACTCGCTGTTTCCAGTCTGGAGCAGACAGAAAGCTGCCTGGGGCTTGCTGACACCCCACTTCACTCTGCCTGCACGCTGGCCCCAAACACAAACGGATCACATGTACTGGGAAAGGTGCCCAGCACTGTCACGCACAAATCTTTAAGGAGTGACTGGAAAGCACCTTGATGTCCTGGGATGACACCAATGCAGAAATGCAACATAAACCCCCGACACCCAGAAAATATCAATGGTTCTCTACTTGCTTATTCATTCCCACGTGCGTGCTTTGTGAAGCCACCACACAACAAAATCCAAGATGTTCTCAGACTGTGGTAAGAAGGGAGACAAGAGCAAAGGGATAAAATTACTTCAGGGAGGACTATTTAAGTGGAAGTTTAAAATATAAAAAGCTTGTGTGCGCACAAAGTTCCCATCCCTGCACAAGTACAAAGGATTTATTTTGGTACTACCCATGGACCACATTAAAGGCAGCCACGGGGAGATGTGAGAAGTAGGGAATGCAGAAAGAAAGGAAGAGAAAAGCTTTGTGGGACCACCAGCACCAAGGGGAAATCATGCAAAAGCTTTCCTCCAAACATATTTCTGGGAACATGTAATGCTGGCGCAGCACCAAGAGACAAGAGTTTATTAAGGGAAAGTTTTCGGATTCCCGATGAAGTCAGTGTAACAGCCACCACAGTTACAAAGAGCCCACTGCAATGGGAAGCCAGCGCCTGCTCTGGAGCGGGGCCAAGGAAAAGCAGGCCCACAGCCCCGGGTGGCAAGGGCCGACAGCAGGGACTCCACGAGGGGGAACTCTACCTGCCAAAAGAGTCCGATGGAGCTGCACATGGACAACAGCCAGAGAAGAGAGCATTCCCCAGATGTAATCCAGTTACTGCGGGGTCCCAACTGCCTTGTCTGCCCCCTCCATAAACTGATCAGCATCTGCCAGCTGAAAGGAACCACCTTGCTGCTAAAATACTGCTCTGAAAGACAGGAAATCCTTGAAAAGAAAAGAAGATATACTGCTGCCACGAGTGACCTTTGAAGCCTCCTGCCGCTCCCTGGAAGCCAGCTGCAACAACCAAAAGTGTGTCAGGAACCTCCTCTGAGCTGCAGGAATGTCAGCAGTAACCAGTTAAGTAACCCACTGCCCCCTAAGGCAGAATAGCTTATGCACAAGGAAACAACCCCCACCTAGACCTTCTTCACGACCCACTTTTAAGATTCCTATGACCTTGAGAACTTCTCGCCATATTTACTTTTTCAGAAGACACTGTGATCTGCTATCCAGATGATCTGGCACTACCAGCAGCGGCAGCTCACACACTCCCTGTGGGCCAGCACGCACAGCCAATGCTTCTCTTCAGCCCCTGCCTCCCCTCTGCTGACCACCACCTTAGGACGTCTACAGTTGTGGTTGCTCTCAGCCCCTCTGTCCCTGCTCAGGACAGCAGAGGTGGCTCTGCAGTTTCCATAGCTCAACTGCAGGAGCTGGAACACATCCTTACCCATGCACCTGTAAAGGAAGAGCTAATAAAGATGCAGTTGATGGCTTTGATAAACGTAAACTAATCTAGGTAAGATTCTTACAGTGATGGACACTCTAGATTTCACACAACTAGCCGGAAAATAAGCTTTTCACCTGGCATTTTCAGGAAAGCCGGTGAGAAAAAGAGCACAGGATCTCAGCAACTCACCAGGGCAGACAAAGTTTTACCAGTCCTAAAAACGGCTCAGCTAACATGCAAGAATCACTTACACGGAAGGAACAAAACCTTCCGCTTGACAATCAATATTAACAGAAGCATCACCACTTCCAGAAAGAGGGACCATGGTCTCCAACCCCTTACCTTGCTATCCAACTTCTTCATTGTCACCAGGTCCAAGGACTTGAGCGAGTGCCCGGTTGGGGTGATGAAGTACAGGCAGACGTGAATCCTCGTGTCATGGTAGTTGAAGAGAGATCGGCGGATCTTCAGCTCTTCTTGCAAATAGTTTTCAAACTGCGTATCAATGTACTCAACTATTGGCCTGTAACTAAAACCATACCATTAGCAACCCAGATACTGGACCTCAAAACTAAACAATTTGAAGGCTGAAGGAGTTCTCCCAGACATAGCACGGTATCATTTAAAAAGTAGTTCTAAGACTCAAAATGGTTTAGCCTGACAATAGGAAAAGTGTGGCATTTACACACAGACCTTATAATCCAAAGGTTACTGGAGTCTCCTGAGGCTGCACTGCAAAGCCTAAGGACAGCGGAGCATGGAAAGATGACTACTTCCACAGGTCAAGCTTTGCCCAGATCTCAGGGCTGAGCCATCTGGCTGTAGTAATGCAACATGAGCAAGGAGAGACCTTGGAGTCCCAGAAAGCCTTTACCCAGGGCTTGAGCAAGATGTCTGTGTAATTAAATGAGACAGGTCCAGAGACACTGATTGCTGCCAGAACAGATAATTCCCAACCCTGCACTGAGGACAGCTTGTTAACTGCTGACACTCCTGGAAGACACCATTCTCTGCTGGAAAGACCTCCTATGACCTCTCTTCTTGGCTCCTCACCCAACTCCCTCTACACTCAGTCCCCAGAACCAGAGCCACTGCAGTGACCTACTCCATTAACAGAAATAGGGACACCTCCTCTGCAACACTGCAAGGAGGACCGCAGGCAGTTCGCATCTAAGCATCAGAGGCAAGCCCAGAAATGCCAAGCAGATGGCACGAGACCTGCCTTTCATCTTTATTTATCTGATCCCCAAATCCAACCGCATCCACAATCGTTAGCTTCAGGTGGACGTTGCTCTCCTGCAGGTCGTAGGTCCGTGGCCGCAAGCGAACTGCGCTCTCATAGTGACTGGCTTCCTCCGTCTCAAATGTGGTATTGAAGAGGGTATTCATTAGTGTGGATTTCCCAATGCCGGTCTCACCTAGGAAGGAGAAATCATCAGCTCACTGCAGCATGAATTTGTCACAGGTACTTCAAAGAACGTTTAATTACAGAGCAAAACTAAATTATAATGTGAAAGGTTACTACAAACTGCCTGTGGACAGACATATAATTGTTACAAAGGTAACTGCGTTCTTGAAGGCCTCCCATGCTTAATGCAAAGCTAACGCAGAGCACTTTGGTCTCATCTCCCCAGCAAGGATCTCACAGCAACAGCTAAACATACTATTTTCCTTTCCACATAGCCCCCCTTTGCCTGGGATTCTGCACCAGAGAAGCTGAGGAGAGTACAATTTCAGCAGGGTCTTTTGAGTCATCAGATGAGAAAGAATAAAACTCAGTGGCTCCTACTGACAAGGGCCATCTGGGTCAGTTGTTGGCTGTCCCAAAGACAGTGATATCTCCAGGTAACGCTGCAGATCAGCATGAAGCAATGGGCACTCGGTGCGCTGTGGAGGGGACAGGGAAGTCTGACAATGAGGTTTCCTCACTCGTTTCAGTGAGATTCCCGACTTTAACAGGCTTGTCTACCACTTTCTCTCTTTGCTTTATCTTGCCACAAAAGTCTCTGGGAACCTGCCTTTTTTGAGAGTGGAGACCCCTGCGAGGAGGGAATCTGGGGGCCTATTTCAGTGCAGGGAAACAGGCAGACAGCTCCAGCCCTGCTAGGACAACTTGCTATCAGACTGAAAACCTCTTTTCACAGCAGAAAAGACGCTGGGTGAAGGTTTCAAGATTTCATTGCGTGGTTGAACTTTGGTCTGCCTGGAAGCGTTAAGGCAGCTTGTCCCTCTTCCACAGCCTCAACCCTGTAGTCCCACGTGTCCCATTAATAACTGTCGAAGGACTAAAGCCCATTCTGCTGTAACCCCTTCCCACTCCATCCACACAACAGCTACACCAAAGTCGGCTCTGTGGCTCGTTCGCTCTCTCTCCTCTCTGAAAAGCACAAGCTCTGCAGAAGGCACTCAGCTGCTGAGATCTGGCTCGGTGCATGCAAACTGTCCAAGACGGTCCCATTCTGCACTGACGTGTCACAGACAGCGTGTCTATGCTTTGAGATGATAGGGGCACCTCTGCAGCAAACAGAATTGGCCAAACTGGGGGAAATAAGCAACAAACTCTTCCATCACATCAGGCATGAGCTTCCACAGGTATCCAAACCATCTCAGCAAGACAGCAGCTGGCTGACAGAGAGCAAGAGGTGCTGCTCTGGGCTGAAGAGATCCAGCTGCACTGGGAGATCTTGCAACCCAGCCCAAATGACGGTGTTTGCAATGCAGCCAGTTCCATCTCATATTGCTCTTGATTGCTGGAGCTTCCCTTTAGTATTTCTGCTTCCTTCAAGGCTGCCCTGTTGCCCAATAACTCTTCATGCCTCATCAGTCAAGGGGAGACAAGAACACTGTCTTAGGGAAAAACACAGTGAAACCAATACCAAAATGCTACAAGGCATCCGTGACACAGAGGCCAAAGCATGACAACATTTTCAGAGGCCATGTTCCATGGTGCATTTTTACTACAGACTTAAACAGACTGCTGTGCTGAAGCAGGGCACTTCCGAGGCATCTTCATCTTTCCAGTAGTAGAAAAAATTCTACAAACTTGAATCTCTGAGATACACAGAGGGAGAGAACATGAAGTCATGAGGTGATGACAGAGAAACTTGGTAGGGAGAGAATAGTTCTTAGAGAACCAGTAGGGCAAGATTAGGAGAAGTTTCCCATCTGTAGCCCCCCTGTTCCGACAGCCATTGAAGGACACCTGGGATGCATCACAAACCAAGCTTCATCCCAGGATATTTGGCTCACAGGCTGTCTGTGAGCCAGAAAGGCTTTGAACTGCTGCACCTGGTAACAAAACGACTGACATTTTCCAGATTGGCCTTAAAGGGGCCCCATTTAAACTCCTCATTCACTACAGGCAGCCCTATTGGCCAAGGGAGTGGAGAAAGGCAAAATCCAAGGAACTAGCCTTCTACTCCCTCCTCGTTTCCCAGGCAGTCCATTGTGCTACACCTTCGGCACAGACAGCCTTCCACTGAGTGTAGCCCCTCTCGCTGGACCCAGCCACCTCTGAAGAGCCCTACAGTGGACATGCTGATGGGAGAGCAGGAGGGCGAGCAAGTTTCTGTTTGAGAGAGGTGCCATGCCTGCTGCCAAGGGGGTTGGGCTTTTTCCTTCTTCAAGCGCCGCAGGTTCTGCGCTTCACTGGAGAATAAATCCTTCATACTGCTCAGAACAGGGCGCAGACACACCGCTTCCTACCAGATGTGGCTAAGAGTTGTGCAAGGAAATAAAAGCAGCCTGGTGCTCTAGTTTAATGTGAAAGGAAAGTCATATGGAGAACTCACGGCTGATGCAAGCCACATTCTCCTGTTCGGTTGTGGGCACAGCTGGGAGCAGGAACTGGCAAAAAGAGGTACAGCCGTTTTTTTTCCTCTTGTCCAAAGAAAAAAATAGCGGTAATTTTTTCCAGTGTGTCACAAATGGTATGGTCAGGTGAGAATGCAGAAGTATCCGTTCTGGTGTCCCCAAGAATGACACAAATTAAAAACATATAGCCCTCTGCTGCAATTACCCTTCTGCTAAGGAACAAGTCTATGAAGTTCAACTGTGATTTCAGCCATGCTTTTTACTTGTGGTTGGATATGCAGAAGTGGCTTAGGTATGGCCCAAGCACCTTGCGTAAGCTGTCAGGGTTTCACTGCACAGTCTATACAGAGCCATATTCTCTTTGGCCAGGCTGAGGGCCAGGCAGGGAGCTGCTGTCTCTGGACGTATTTCTGCTGATCTAGCAGGTTACAATACTTCAGACCTCATACACAGTATAAGAACCAGCCAAAGTAAAAATAATGCTCATCTCATCGCTGGAAGGAATTGGTTTCTAGTACTCTAGCCAGCACTGTCTGCTAGATCACGTCAATACCAAAATTAAAAAACAAGAATATAATGAGGTTATTTTAAAGTCAGCCTCTCGCACCTGCTCACAATCTTCAAGACAAATACTTTACAATCAATAAAACCAGAAACGCTCTCTCTCCCTTTTCTAGCACAGAGATGGTCATGCTTCAGGCCCTTTGACTCACCCTGGGAAAGCATCAACCAGGCACAGCTCAGACACAAACCTCTTATCCCTAGCTTTGGGGTGCAGGCTGACACTCAAGAAATGACCGAGTTATAACCAGCAGCTCTCAGCTAACACATGGTCTATCTGACTGCATCTACTTGGACACCGTATTCACTGGCAAGCTGCTCATGCCAGCCACCCCAGTTCGCAAAGGGAAATATTTAACTTGCTACATACAGTCTTCCCTTATTCCTTCCTATTGCAAAGCTACTGAAGCAGAGATGAGCAAGACCTCACTGATTACAGGAATTCTTCTGGTTTGTCCCATTTGGACCTTCCTGCCGCTCTCTGCAGCTCCTGCACCTCGGCTCAAGGCAGAGCTGGACAGTCCCACACCCGTTTCCTCCCCCTCCCTCCCACCAAAGGCAGAAATTTGATATATTAAAGCTTTTCCCAAAACTGTCTCTAATTTTGGGCAACAAGCCTCCAACAGTCACTTGTGAAAGTCACCACTCAGAAGCATAAAGCTTCAGAGAGCTCAAGTTCACTGAAATTAAAACATATTTTTTTCAAGAGAGTGAGGCATTTCTGACTTGCTTAAAGCCACTGCCGAGCCCTGTGGCGCAGCGGGAGACACAAGAAGTCCTGGTTCCAACCTCACCGCGCCGCCGGCTCTGCCCACGTCTGTTTGCAGAGGACTGTGCTCACCCACACAGAGGATGTTGAAGCTGAAGCCTTGTGTGACAGACTTGCTGACCAGCTGATCGGGGAGACTGTCGAAGCCGACATGGCCCCCCAGGGAAAGGTTCCTCTTCTCTTCATTCTGGTAGGGAGAAGAAGCCAGATTAGCAAACTGCACTGAGATGGGAAGTCAGATTGATGAGAGGAACCACCAAACCCAAGAAATAACCACCCTCCCATGCACCGCAGAGCCACCGACACAAACCCTAACGCTGCCCGCAAGAGCCTGTGCTTTGGCACACCACAGCACAAACCCTCCGACAGCCACCAACAACAGAAAAGAGAGGGGAAAAATACTGATCTTAATGGGGAATTGGGAGAACTAAGCTACCAGGCTACAAAGAAAACACTAGCATGAGCTCCAACTACATGCAGCTGGGAGACATTAGCAAAGGAAAACCCACCACCATGTGTTTTAGCACTCATTTCTCCTCGCCCTTTATTTTATTTTCTTAAACCCTCCAGCAGTGAATTCAGCTCGGCAGACTCTGCATTTCACCCCCCTCCATCCGAGCACTTGATTTTTTCCCTTTGCTCTTGCCATAAGCAGCACGGTTTCGTTCGCTCACGCATCCAGGGGTGCTAGTGGCACAGGCAGGGCGAGGAACCCTCTTGCTTTACCATCTGTGACCACACAGTTTTCTACCGTTTCTCTGTTGTTCCTGTTCCCGCCTCCCCCATATGCACTTTGTTCTTCCTTCTGTCTCCTCCCTCCCCCAGAGGAAGACTCATCACCTGTACTAAGACAATAAACATCCGAAGAGACACCAGGTCTCTGCCCTGCCTTATGCAGAAAGGCAGCCCGGATCTGCTGTAATTCCAGAACAGAGGAGTTGACAGAAGGGTCATTTCTATTTCTAGTCGTTAAGAACAGGAGAGTTTGGATTTGCACAAATATTTCAACAGATGTTGCCACTTCTCACGGCAAATAAGCAACGCTGTCCCAGCCCGGGGACCAGAATCCTGTCCCTGCAGCCTCTCAAGCACTCTTCTCCTTCCATGGAGAAGCAAGGATACGTGATTTCAGAGCATGATTCATTCATCCTCACAGTTTCTTTGGTAAACCACTCTTTTTCTTAATCACCAGCACACAGTGGAAGATGGGGATGGAAAAGGTGTCTGCCCTTTGCCCGGCTCTGGTCCTTCTGTCTGTCCCTGACAATTCAGACTTAATGCCCCAGCACTAAGACTGCGAGACAAGAGCATACCCTGAGAAAAGGCTAAGCTGGCTGTCAAACTTCAAATTAACTCAAGAGGAAGATAAAAGAAATGACGTGATAAGCCTTGAGTATTCCTCTATGCCTGCTAAACAAAACATGAACCTTTGTTCAACTGCATCTCGAGTCAAAGCCTCCTTTAGTTCTGCCTTTGGTAGAACAAATATTCTCAGCTTTATAAAATAAACCACTTAAATCACAAGAACAACTTGTGAACAGTTGAAGCAGCTCCTATGCCTCACGTACAAACCTTCTGGCTGTCCTGGTTAGCATTTGTTACCAACTTTCAGATGATTTTAGCCCAGCACTCTCCCAAGGGACTCACTCCCTGGACAGAAACACAACCGAATCGTAGCTGTGTTTCTGCGATCAATTCTGTTCCGTCCCATCAGGATCGATCGTGCTCACTAACTAAGCGGAAACAGCAATCGTTTAAAGTTTTCCTGTGGGACAGACGGCATCAATTAAGGTTTTAAGGTGGCCAAGAGTTTGGATGAATTAAAAAGGGCCCCTAAGACAGGGAAACCTCCGAGTTATACTTTCTTCTGTTCATCTGTCACCACAGGGCGATGCTAAAGCTCAGACTAACACCTCTGCAGGGACAGACCCCAGCTGCAGGACGATTCCCCAGCGCACACGGAGAACAGCGAGTCTGTGCTGCTCCCGGCAGCCCAACACTGAACCGCGAATCCGGCACGGCATGGAGCAGCTGCACCGGGAAGGGGAACATGGACACGCGTGTGCTGGGAAATGGCTCAGAGTTGTTCAGGTTTGGTTTTCCTCTTAAGGAGGGGACTGTCACAAGGCACATGAAGCCACTGCGTGCATCAGCAGAGTTCAGGGGGCTTCCCCGGGCTCTCAGCCCCATCTTCTCAGCCCCCCACTTCTCCTCTCCCGGTCCCCCGGCCCCCTCCGAGCCACCACCTCACAGAGCTTCAAATGCCAGTTCCCACCACTGCAATGCAGTGACAGCCACGCAAGCCGTTCCCACAGAAAGTCACAGAGTTTGACAGCTACACTTTGTGTCTTTGCATTTTAAATAACAAACAAAAACAAGCAAACAAAAACACAAACCAGAAGCCTGGGATGACATTTTGGAAGGGAAATAAATAGAGGCTGCCGATGGCTATGATTAGGCTGAGCGTGCCCGAGGCTGGGAAGAGGTTTCCAGGCAACAGGGAGCACCACTGCTCGGGATTTTAAAATAGGCTCCAGCTCGGCAAGGCTGCATTGAGAACTCAGTCATGCTTCAGCCGGAGGAAATCCAAATGCGTTTGCACAGGGCTTTCTTTTTCTCTTTTTTTTTTTTGGGAGGGGGGGGTGGTGTGGTGTGGTGGTGTTTGGTCACTGTTCATTATGGGACAAGAATACACTTACTCAAAACTGCTCGCCATCTCTTAAAGCTGCTAAACCAATGAGCCAAACTTCAGTGAAATATTTTTGTCAGTGACCTTGAAATGCACAGTTTCCTTTTATTTCTGTAAGCAGCGATAATAATCTGGTTCAAGTCCAAGACGCTGCTGATACCAAAGCAGAAAACCATTTGCTGTGCTTGCAGTGCGTTCAGCTGTCATTCAGCTTTCAAAGGAATTATGTTATTGTTGCTGTGTTAGGACAAACAATAGCAACAACTGCTGGAAAGTAATAAGACTAAGAAAAGAAAGAAAAAAAAAAGAAAAAACAGAGAAAACTTTTTTCTATTCTTTCCCTCCGATCCATCAGGCTTACAAAGTTGACAACCTTGCAAACACAACTAATTTTTCTGCTCACCGGTGTTGTTCGGTGCATTGACCTGCCCTGCAGAGGAACCTACCCACCACCCAGATGAGCAACCACCGGCACTTCTTCACGCATCTACCTGCAACTGATTTGTGAGTCTCACCCCGAATGACGAACCCTTTTGGCCAGCTCCTGCTCGCCCAGGGTAGCTCAAGGACAGCTCGACATGGTTCACCTACTAGTAAAGATAACAAGGTCACACTCAAAATTGAACTCTTTCCAGCAGAAGCAGCCAGCCTGCAACGCTCAGCATAAATAATCAATCTAGAATACAAATGCTGCAATAAATGAGGGCAGCAGTAATGCAACAAAGTGGGGTTTCTCTGTTGTTTCTGTTTTAAACAAAAGCCAAGAATTTCAGGAGGACTTTTTCCACATTTGGTGCCAGCAACGCGACTGCCCTGCAGGACAGGAGCAGGCAGGTTACGTGGCAGAGGTGGATGGGATCAGCCACGGTGAGAGCCAGGCAGAAACACAGCCCGCCCTTTCCAGTTGCACTGGTCTCTGCAATGCTCCCGTCCTCCCCAACGCCCAGTGAGAATTAGGTCCCTCATCTCACAGCCTGGAGAGATAACCCTCCTGCTTCTTACCAGGCAAGATCCCATCCTGGGGCTGCAAATAACCATGAGGCAGCCAACCTTTCCTGAAGCCCATCTGGTCATTGTGCAACACGATAATTAAGAGTTTGGGACAGCTCTGAATGCAAATTCCCACCATAAACAGCCACTGGAGCCCTGAACATCACTTCTTGGGTCACTAATGGCATCCTATGATGGGCAGCTACTAGGGTTTTACTTAGAGCCTTTGAACATGGTCTTTGAAGACCTTCTGTGCCTTGAGCTGATCTTCGGGGCTTGAAGCAGAGAGACAAGGGGATCATTTGTATTCTGAATCTGGAATTTGGTGGGAAACAAAAGAGTCATCAGAAGGCCAGAGCAGAATTTATTAATTCAAAGTGTTTTCAACATTTTCGCTGGCACTCTGGCCAGGCCGAGAAGCAGAGTGTGTGAAGACAACAGGCACACAAATGATGGCATCGGGGTGCACAGCCACGGAATCAACAGCCATCCCAGAGGGAAATCGATCTTTGGCTCTGGTTCAACAGCTATGTCACAGGACCCTTCCCCTGGCATGCAGCAGAAAGACAGACGTGCCCTTGGTAGCACAGATGGCCACACTTAGCTGAGCACCACAAGAACCAAAAAGCAACCTCCAAACATAGTGCTTCAAACCTCCCGTATGGCACCAGCCACCCCAGCTCGCAGCCATGCTCAGCTGGACGCTGGGGATGCACTTGGGATGCGCGACAGCACGCTGGCCCATTCCTGTGGCCACCAGCATGAAGCTGCCCAGGGAACCAAAACCAGCATTTCAAACCCACATCAGCTTCCCAAGTCCATCCACAGCAGAGCCGTGCCATGCAGTGGGACCACGGGGCTGGGAGGAAGCATGGGGCAGTATCGCTGTGGGCATGGGCAGCAACGCTGCAGGCAGCTGGCCACAAACCACATCTGCAGAAGATAATATGTTATTTGGACCTTTATTGCGAGTGAGACAAGAAAAGGCAGAGAAACACAGTCAGAAAGAGTAAATCCAGATCCCTATAAGAGGGTCAACACAGTATTCAAGTATTAACTATGCTCTTCCTAGTAGATGGAGGGAATAAAGAAACCCATGAGGAGAAGTGGCACAGGCTAGAGCATCGTGCAGTGTGCCTACGATCCTTTAAAAAACAAAAATCTGGTCACAGTTTCTCTTCTTCCAGTCTCTTCATGCTTCACCTTCAAATTAGCATGTTTCACTTTGCGTCATTACATTTTTCAGCAACTTCTCCCAGGAAAAGTGGCTTTATCGCTGCCTGCACAACCCATGGGGGATGTCATCAGCGAGAAGATGAGCTCCACATTCAGCCGCTCCTCAACTGCACAGTTTTCCTAGCTGGGGCTCCTGGTGCGGAGCAGAGTTGCTCACCCCGCTTTTAGATGGGCTGCCCCTGTTCTCCTTCCTTTCATACCAGGAGCAGTATGAACTGACTTGGACTTGCATATAAAAGACCATTCTGACATCAGTTGGTTAAAATAAAAAAAAAGACAAGAAAAAATATATCATCTTTCAATTAATCTCAACAAGAAATGCTCTTTGGTCAGATATGCTTGTGTTTTCTGCTTGAGACAACCTTCGGTTTTGTTTTCATGTACAAAGCAGGTGAAAACATATGGGTAAACAAAAGTGTAATTAAACACCACAATCATAAATGGTGATATTTATTTTTTTAAATGATGCTTGTTTGGGTTCTTTTTTTTTTTTTTTAAAAGAACTTGGCATGATGGGAGTCATAATGTAAATCTTGGGTCCTGCTACAGCAGACTTATCAGCATACATGCAACTTGTGAATACACGCTGCAAAACCACAAGCGAAAAAACGAAAATCACATGGTTTAGCCATTTATCAGCTAAACCATGACCTGAGTGAAGACTCCTGGTTTTATACCCTGAGGGACAGCACAGCACTTTTTTTGTACCCAAAATGCCTTTTCCCATTTCTACAGCCCAACAAAACATGACTGAGAAAGGCGAACAGCTGACATGTTCCAAGGCAAAACAGCAAAGGCCTACAGGGAAAAAGGAGGAGAAACTCAGGCCTTTCTGCTAAATGAAAAGGGCTTACACTTGAGCAACGACCTTCAACCCAAAGGTATCCACTGCTCCCAAATGCTCCCTCCGGCACCTCCGTGGGCTTTGCAACGTGAACCTGGGGTCTCCCCGAGCTGTGGCCAGGCTGCAGCTCCCCAAACGCCAAGCTCGCGCACAGCGGAGAGGCACAGCCATTCAGATGAGAGCTTTCTCGTTCCAAGAGCTCACAGGCAGCGGTATTGCAGGTCCCTCTCTTCCTGGGTTTTCGCCATTTATGTCTTACACACACACTTGTAAAATAGCAAGAGGCAACAACACAACATCTGCGCAGCACTTTTGCATAGCGCTTCAGTTCCCGCTACTGAGGCACCCTTTTGTTTATAACTTCCTCAATCCGGGATGACATCTTGACCTTAAGTAATACCAAATCCTGCAGGACTTTACAGCATAGGTCCCCCTCCAACCTGGGTACAGTCCGTTACCCACACACCAACGCCTCGCAGTAGCTCTACAGCACCGGGTATACCCATGGGTGCATCGTTTCACACTGCGGTAATGCACACAGACGCGGAGCTGCGGATCGGCGTGCCAGGCCCCCGGCAAAGTGCAGAGCACAGACAGATCCTCTCCCTTCCAATTTACAATCAAATCAAAACAGAAAGATAAAACAGCAGTAGCAGACAGATTGCAGCTCCCCGATCAGCATGATTCAGAGACCAGCAAGAGGAAGAGCAGGGAAAGCTCCCACGGGCCCCACTCCGCACGGCTGCGGCACCTTTGGCAGCGCTCCCATGGCGGGACGGAGCGGTCATCGCTCCGCAGGGGCCGGCTCGGCACCCGGCACAGCTGGGGACTGCTGTTAGTCACAAACCAATGACTTCACCTTCTTCAGTCCCCGTCCACAATCCACCACCACAACAGGGCGTGCAACAGAAATTAATATGTATACCAATGGGGTTTGTAGGATGCTATTCCCTTGTCTCCTGAATGGAAATGCATGGAATCAGGAAATTGTTCGGTCCTGATGCAGGGAGTCTCATTTGCAACTGAGCAGAGAAAGGACTGAATGACATCTGGCTGTTTATTAAATCCAAGCGGAGCAAGCTGGTCGCACGTACAGGCTCGCGCAGGCTGGCACCCCGAGCAGCCACGCTGCCGGCATTGCCTGCCCCTGGCAGCCCAGGCAGTTCAGGCAGCAGGGCAAGGCAAACTGCCCACAAACCCACGGAACAGAGAGGTCTGCTGCAGGGTCCAGCACACGCAGGGACCCTACAACTGTGTGATGCTGAGGGGACCTCCCCAAAACACATGTCCCTGCAAGACTCCTTGCAGAGGCGCTGGTAGTATTGCTGTCATTTCACAAGTAAACTGAGTCACGGAGCAGTTGAGTACTTGCCTAGAGACCTGTGGGCAAACAGTGTTGGAAGCCAAATTCAGCTTCTTTGTCCAAGCAGGCACTCCCTGGGACTTGGCCCAGTTTCTGGATCAATGCAGAAAAAATCTGGCAAATCACCTCTCTCGGGAGATCCTGCCCCATCTCTGAATACCGGCTCAACAAACGCCACTTGACATTTGCAAAGAAACAGCAGCAAGTATAGACTGAAGTTTCCACGAAGAAAACATTTCTTTCACCAAGCTCAGCAGCTGAGGTATAGCCACAGCAGCACCACACCTGACGTTTGAAAAGCACCTCTATGGTGCTAGCAACATTCCAAATAGACACTGCCATGCATCAAAATATTATCTTCTTGTAGTCACAGGCTAAGGACTATTAGACCTATTACAGCATCAATGAATGAACTTGCACTTTGCAGCCTATTAAGCAGAAAGAGGTGGCCCAAGAAGAGTAATGAGACCAGATTTGACATTGTCTAACAACAGTCAGAGGATGCTGAGCATAGTAGGTCTTGGCAGAGTGCTTAGGCACGGTATGCATGACCTCGTAGGTGCCGTTGGTCCTGGAGATGAAAGGAAGCCCACTTTCAGCTGGGGCTGAACAGTGGAGATCTTGGCACCTCTCAGGCTAAAGTTGTCGCACCTAAATGCCACCTAATCTCAAACAGATTTGCAAAGTGCAAGCACATACGCAACTCTGAAGGTTTTCAGTTAATCTCAAGCATGTGCTCAAAATTCCAGATCCCCATTGTGGAGCACTTAATAACAGGCTGGGGGAAGAAGAATGGAAGAAAAAAACCCCAAACCCTACAGAGATCGTTTTAGATGTGGGGTTTATGCTGATTTACCATTTGTCTTACAATAGCAACCTGCTGCGCTCCAGCTTCTCTACTACCTCTCACTCCGGTCCACTCTGGTGGTGGTACCCAGCCAGAAACAGGACACATCTCAGATGCTGTGAGCAACTCTGCTTTCACTATGCCTGTGCAGGGAGGGTATCAGTGTCTTCCCCACTGTGGCAGCCCTAAAGAGCTGTAAACAGTGACACTGCGATGCCTAACACTGCTCTTCCCTCCAGCAATGTCAGAGAAAAGCCCCAGTGGCCTTCACTTCCTTCTCTTTTCCAACACTTCAGCCAGTTTTCCACATTTCAGCCAGTCATCTCCAGTTGCCTCATGCTTACAACAAGCTCCCAGCCCACACTGCAGTCTCCCCCAGTAAAAAACCTCATGCTAAAAAAAAAACCCACACAATTCCCAGCCCCCCTTTAAACCGCTCTCCTAAGAATGCCAAGAATTTTCCCAGACACTCAAGCTTTTATTCATATCCCTCCCGGCTCCCAGCTGCACTCCAGGCAGGCAAAAACATCACTGAAGAAATCAGATATGGAGTCACCACCAAGACATGCCAAATAAGAATGAAAGCCACTCTACATTACAGAGGCAAGACGACTCAAAAGCCGAGGTTCTCTCCTGTAGGGCTAACTAAAGGTTACGTTGCCTGAAGTGATGCCTTTCTTGTAAGCTTTTGGACCCATTTTTAAAAGCTATTCATAAACCTTGAGACCAGTGAGAGCATTGCAAAGAGCAATGCTCAGCATTTGGCAAAATAAAAATAATAATAAAAAAAATAATCACTGGTCCAGTATCAATGTTTCACAATGTCCCATACGCCCCCGGCTAGTCTTGGGGAAGAAAACACTGTGCTACACACCTGTAAAAATCCGGCGTGCTGAACACGCACTGTAGTCACCTATCCGTAAGAAGGTGGACAGGGATTCGAGCGAGAAAGCAAAACTCCTTTTAAGGGAGCAACTCCTTAGGCAAACTCCTTAACTGCTTTCCTGTATCCAAGCTCCTGGTGCCAAAACAGTGTTTTGATTCCTGCGGCACACCTTGTGCTGATATCCCAGCAACACGCCGGACGCTGAGCATTCCCAGCAGCAAGGATCTGCACACTCAACATATTCCCCTTCTGCACCAGCCTGTTCACTTTAACATGTGCAAGCAAACAGCTGAATGGCAGGCACTGCCTTCAGCTTTGCTTCAGTCTCAGCAGCCTTTCCTCCTTAAAAAAAACAAACAAACAAACAAAAAAAACCAAAAAAAAAAACCAAAACACACACCACCCAAAACCCCCCACCAAAACATAAAATAAAAATCCTACACAAATCTACAGAATCAAATGAATTGGCACAAGCTGAAAACACCAGTTTTTGCTGACTTTCAGAGCTGAGTTTGAAGGGAGAGTAAAGCTTCTCATCCTTTCTTAGACGACATACATCCAAGATGATACTCACAACCTGTGAATGCAACATCAGTTTTAATTTTTTGCAAACAAACTGACTGTTTCTGGCTTAAATTCCTCTCTGGCTTTTTACACTAAAAGCAAAATTCCCACATGCTTCCTTTCCTTAAGTTGTTATTTACCTATTTCCCTATAACATTTATGAAGCCAAATTAATTAATTGCGAGGTCCTTCTTAATTAAGAAAGGATTAAACATGCATTTTGTCCCTATCACAAGCACTGGATGAGAGTTTATCAAGGAGCAAAATGGGATTTGCCGGGTATTATGCACACAATGTTTTGCAAACGTGAATGTTGCCTTTGAGAATAAGGAAAGTTGGTTAAAGCAGAGAAAACTATGGAACCAAAAATGAGAGACATTTCCTTCAAAATGACCTTAAAGGATGAGAAAGTTCAGCTTTTTGTCAGCCGGAGAATTCCATCCCCCATGAGCTATTCAAAACCAAGAAAGCAAAGTCCAAAACACAAACATAACTTTTCCTTCAGTCTGTTTAAAGAGAACCCAAACCATAGATAAACAAGAACACACCAGACTACCCCAGTTCACTTCTTTTCAAAATTATTTATTCAGAAGGTGCTGAGGCTTTTAATTTAATGGAATTTTGCAATTTACCCCGACAAGAGACTAATCTTATCACCTTATCTAGTAAGAGACTTTCCCAAGTTCACCCAAGGCAGCAGATGCGTTCCCAGCTTGCACTCAACTGATCTGACCAGCAGGACCTCTTCCCTTCCCCACCATCCTACCACAAGGATGAGGAGGAGACACCTGGCACATACAAATGGCCATGGGACAAAGCCAAGAGAGAAACTGAGTGCCCACCCCTAAGGAGTGGCATGGAGAAAGCTTGGGGCAGTTTAAAAGAAACATCGTCAAAGAGGGAAAACGGATCTGGATCCCCATCATGCCGAACAAGCCACGCTGGCTATCAGCCACCAAGATTATTTGTTTTAGTTACCACTTAAAATAAACATAGCTAATTCCCACATACGTTTCCAGAATTTATTGCCCGATTACAATAAATACTATTATTCAGTATATTTTTAGACAAGGGAACAGAGATATAATGGGAACCCAAGAGTTTTGATCACCACTGTACGCTTTTCCCCCCATTTGCCTTATGCAACCATCTCGCAGCATCTCCACAAACAGCACTTCCAGCTACTGGACAAGTCTCCTTCCGATACTGCCTGAAAGGCACCAGAAAGAGAAGTTTTACATATCACAGCCACTCAGCTCCAAGAGCTAAACCAGAGTCATCATGCTAATAAGCTGACTGCTATATATCCTATTAACACATGCCTCCAGAAAGCCCCAAAGTGTATTAGCGCAGAATACCTTTAATCTGAAGACTCAAGGCAACGGAAAAAAGAAAAGAAAACCTCTGTCTGAAAAAAAAAGCAAAAAGCAAAGCAAAAAGATCAGCTGAAAGGGCTAATAACTCTGTATGAAACTACAAAATAAACCTATATTCACCAATACGAGCTGGAAACATCTTTGCTGCTGAAGATAAGGAAAGGAGAGCATTCCGGGGAGGCGCCGGCTCTGGCAGCCCTTTTTCAGGCAACCTTTTACTGTGGCAGAGCTGAAAGCCAGGATCAACTTGGATTAGGAACCAAGGCCCAGAGCAGCCCTGTGTAAGCAGGGTCTGGACCAGAGACCCAGCAATGTCCCTCTGACCCGAGCTGCCCTGCGATCGCAGTGCCGTCCCACGTGCACTGGGCACCTGCAGGAATATATATGCTATTTAACACCGCACAGTTGGTCTCCTCTCCCAGAAACCGACCTGAGCACCCTTGGCTGCTGCTGCGGGAAGGTTCGATTTTCCAGCGTGAACACCGTGAGCTCTGGGAACATGCTTCACGGCAGCCCAGAGTTGAAGACATGCCTGTACAGTCCTTTGCAGGCAGACATGAACTCAGCCGAGCAGGAGCCGAGGGATGTGTCCTGCCTCTCCGTTA
Organism: Vanellus vanellus; assembly: GCF_965231255.1. Lineage (NCBI taxonomy): Eukaryota > Metazoa > Chordata > Aves > Charadriiformes > Charadriidae > Vanellus > Vanellus vanellus. The sequence continues at coordinate 1,929,699 of NC_138918.1, read as the reverse complement.
CAGCAAGAACCAGCCGAAACGCTCGGTGCCTGTGGAGGACTCTGGATGCATTCCCTGCATGCTTCCTCGCACACGTAATGCAGTAGTGGCACAGACTCATCGCAGCACCTCACGCAGCAGTGAGGAGAGGACGGGAACAGCCTCAAGTCCCTCGATGGAAATCCAGCCCAGGCTCTCCCGCTCCGCAGCTCCTTGCAACAATCCAGTTTTGAGGCTGTTCGAGCCAGAGAGGGCAAGCGCCCTGAGGCAGGGTGCTCCATGGGAACCTCTCTCTAGCTGTCTGACATCTCTGGAATCTCATGTGTGTGGGAGACGGACGCTTTTTGGCTTCACAAAGGAATCTGAACATCTAAACAAAGTGGTGCCTCCACAACCCTGACCCCATCCACTGGTCAGCCCACAAGCCCAGACCAGCGACTAGGGATGTATCCGAGAAGCCTGCAGTTCTCACTGATGCTGTTCTCCACCAGCCCTCTGAAAGCCTCCACTGTCACCCCATTTTGGAGGGTGCAGATTCCCTGTCTGGCTCCACCTTTCGCATCCACACGTCACAAGTTGGAGGTGAGCACAGCGGCTTATACCAGAGACAAGGTTCTGGAAGTAAAGCATGTGGCTGGGATAGAGGAGAAGCAGCACCTTCAGGATTTCTTTTTCCTTGCTTGAGCTGCTCTAGGAGCAGAGATGGGTTCTCCTACCCACTTGACACTTTTACGATACATGAATACAAATGTAAAAGCTTCAGGTATAAACCCAGAGCTCGCTTCAGCTACACAGAGGTGAGGAAGGGGAGAAACAAGCAGGCTGTGCATGAACACACAGGCCCCACCTCATCAAAGCACAAATATGGGACAGGACAACATTATTTCTAAGGGTTGCAGCTAATCTGAAACAAGCAGGACAGCTTCTCCCATCCACAGCCTGAAATGTGCCCAGGACACGTTCTGAATAATCCAAGTTAATCACATAAATGTGCCCCTACCCCACAAAGGCGGGGTGGAAACAGCGCACCCACGCCCTACACGTCTCCCTCAGTCCCACGGCCGCCCAAATTCCTCCTCTTAATTGCACAACCTAGGAAAAGCCAATTCAGCACCGTGCCATTTCTTCCCCTCCCAACCTCTGAGCCAACGGAGCACGAGAAGGAAAGGAGACGAGCATGACCATTGCTCCTGCAGACAGACAAACAGCCCAGCCCCAGCGCACTCCCTCTGCACGGTGGTGCCTCGAGACGACGGGACTGGGGACAGCGGGGGCACTCGGAGACAGGGCTGCGTCTCTCCCTGCAGCTGGCGACAGCATTGGTATTCTGCTACAGAAGATAATATTTAGGGAGCTTTTGGCCTTCCAGCAACGCTGGAGACTGGCTGACAGCTGCCACCACAGCACTGACGACGAGTCCTGACACCATGCCGGCCTCCTGAAAGAGAGTTATTCTTTAGGCTTTCATTTGTTTTGCCGATGCAGAGGGCACACACGGCTTCAGCATTTGCCAGCTCACGTCCTTCCACCCACTGCCTGGGCGCTCGCTGTGATTACAAGCGGTTAAGAGCAGCTCTGGAGCTCCCACGCAGAACAACATGTTGCATCTCTGCTGCAAGAGGAAGAGATGCTCCGGATTCACTGACAGCAACAGCACCGCAGCGGGGAAGGGAAAAAAAAAAAAAAAAACCCACACAAAATCAAACCCCAGAAAAATCTTTTTCTGGGCAACATTTGTTCCCAGTGCATACATTCAAAATAAGTGTTTAACTACGATGGACTGTGGTTGAGCTAATTGGTCCTGCGGTTGAAACAGTCAGAGCTAGCTTCCTGTATAAGCACAGGCGAGCCTCCCGGGGAGGGATTGCAGGGCTTGGAGAGGCAACCACCAATTTGTCTCCTCCAGTGGAAGACCATTTTCCCCATCCCTCCTTCCCAAAAAAAAGCATACACTACAGGCAGAAGAGCTGGCCAGGGCAGGGAGGGAAAGGGATGCTCCCGCTGGGCCCTCTTCCTGGTGCATGTTACCAGCTTGGAGAAAAATCTGTCACTTCTGTTCCACGCTGCATGGGGGATCACTTGAGTTTTTCCAGGCTAAAGGTAAAATAATTGAACGACAAAAACAGACATGGAAATTTAACCCTGGAACTTCCAAATGGTGCTGCTGGCTGGGCAAAAAACAGGGCAGGAGGAATGTCCGAATCCAAACAAACCCCAGTTTCCACTGGAATTGAGCCATGGAAACATTTTCCTTAAGAGTTTGATTAAAAGAAAATATAAGTCTACGCTTAGGACTTGCAGTGATTAAACCTTCTGGCAACTGCTCTGCCCTAGCCACGGCACGCAGATCTGTTCTCAGCCCACTCCTCATGCCCATCTCTCATGGTCTAATCTCTGTCCCATCTCTGGCCCCCTCACACGGAGGAGCAGGTTTAAGCTGTGCAGTCAATAAGAGAAAACACGAGCTTAGAGAAAACGGCAGCAGCAGAAATGCATGAAGTTTATCACAACCCAGGAGGTTATGGCAGGAACAGGCACCGTTCAAAGGTCCCTCTCCTCCCACAGAGCTGGGACCAGGTCACAAGAAGGCAGCGGTGTGTAAACAGGTAACACTCACACAAAGATACTAAATTAGCCAGACCTCCCCGCAGTTCACTTTCCAGTGTCACTTTCACATTGTCTCTTTCCAGTGAGGAAGATGATGTTCAGCTTTCCTCTGTATAAAGTTGTGGGTTTTCTACCAAGATCTTCTAAGGGGCGTTAATTTAGTAAAAGCCTAGCTATCAATCACTGACATGGAGGGGCATCTTCTCAGGACTGCACGTAGACAGCCGCCCCACAACCACACCTCACACACAGCTCCATGCATTCATCCAGTGCCCTCTTCCCCGGCCTCACTGTTCACAAATCCCTTGTCTGTGCACAATGTCACAGTATGCACTCAAAGCAATCAGCCATGACATTTTCAGAATTTAGAGCATAACAAATTCTTATCTCAGCCTAAAGTTAAGGCTGAGGACACCCGCTCCTCCTCATGTGCACGTGTCCGAGAGCATGCAGCTGCCTAGTTTAGAGACCAAGCGACAGTCTTCACACCTCCAAATCAGACAAGGGGTTAATGCAGATCGCTAAGTGACAGCATTTCGGGAGGTCACTAGGTTTTATTTAAAAAGAGAGAAAGCAACAGATTTGGGGGGTTGAAAAAGCTTCTCAAAAGCAAAACAGTCTTACAGTCTCAGTCTCACATCTCATCCCATTTACTCTCCTACGCATCTCCAGTCGCTTCTCCATCACTTCTTCTCCTTCCAGCTTTTCTAGCCTTCTCCTGAGCTTCTGCATTTCCCTGCTGCATTTTATGCACTTTCTGGCTTCCGCTTGCACGTGGTGGTTGCGCTGTTTCCCGCTCAACATACCAACATCTTTGCTAATACTGCCAGTGTCTGCTCCAGCACACAGTCATCACATGTGCTAGCTCAGCACTGGCCAGAACAGGCAATGGAGAAGCTTTAAGCTTTGATGACAAATTAAAGTATTTCTTAATTGAACCAAACTTTATCAGTTTTCTTTCCACTCTGGTGGTAACTGTAATGAAGACAACAGATGTCTGCGGACCAAGCGCTGAATGCAGCAGTGGTGAGCCACTTTCTCAGGGCAGATCAGCAGAAAACTTCAGCCTCCAGGGGCTGAAGCCAATCTCTCTCTCAAGCACTACATTCACAAAAACAAAGGCGGTCTTGAGCACCACTGGTGTAATTCTGCTGCCTTAGAGGCAGCTTTCCATGGGTGAGCTTCCTTTCATTTGCTTTTGTTGGTCGTTTCCAACAGCAGCACTTCAAGGGAACTTTATTGTGCTGGAGACAGAGGCTTCTGGAGGACTGTACAAGGGAAGCATGCATCTGGGGAGTTTTGAAAACACATCATCCAAACCTAAGGGTCACTACATTCCAGGATGACAGTGTCAGCTGGACGCTTATAAATAGCGTCACCAATCCGAATAGCGTGACCTACTGTATACCAAAAACCTCCTTCAGAGGCTTTTTCAACACTACTTCCCACTGCAGATACAAACAGATGATAAAAATAAATGAATTTATCATCACCTCTTCTTGGCAGTAACGAGCTATTTCCACCCAGACTTTATGCCCAGGAAACTGAGACACAGTGATATAAAGTGGCACCAAGAAAGCTGTAAACCCTGCAGAAAGAACAACTTGGAACACCTTAATCATGAGGTTTCCATGATACTGCTGGAGGAACAGCATCAGAGCTGAGACATGCGCTGAGGATGAAGGAAACAGCAGCTGGGACAGTCTTCTGCCCTACATGCTGCTCTCCCTACCTGCTTCTGCCAGACCCGTGGTTCCAGGCAAACGGCAAACTAGTCCAAAGGCAAAGGTCACCAGATCTACTGGGCCTGCAGATCCCCATAGCTCTCTGCACAAAGCAGATTTTCTCCTAATGGACTGGGGCACTAAAGTCATGTTGGAGCCCAGCCATTTCATTTTGGTGCCCAAATAAGAGCCAAGCACCTTTGGGACACACACACACACACACACCCCGCCCCCATTTTTTTTAAATAAAAGTGACAGAGTATTGACGCACACACACCAAGCATTCAAGTACCCACACCAAAGAAAGCAAGATTAAGTTTAATTTTCTCCTGGGCTAAGCAATATTTTAGGTTCCTGTAACACCTGTGAAAACCTGCATAAGCACACCAAATAAACATTAAAAGTATTTGTATATGATACAAACACGGAAAGAATTGCAGTGGGACAGTTACGGTGTTTCCATTCCCTGCCACTGAGGCTTTACCTTAACCCCTCTCCCCAGAGTATAGAAGCATTTGCTTTCTTAAATAAGAGCCCTCAATCAATTTTCCTTTATGCAAGTTTTAAGTAAGTTACAGTCTTGCAAATTCACTCTTGAGCCGGAAACTTTTGGGCCAGGATTCAAAAAAATGAAGCAGAGTTTGAGATTCTTGGCAATAAGTAGTTTACAGAGAAAACAGTAGCGGGGACTTGTTTGTGCTCAAACGGCATGCCTATAATTCAGACAACCACCACTGCTGTTCCCATTTATTTAGCAATATCACACCAGACATTTTTGACTTTTGAGAGCTATGCTATTTAATGTGGTAAAACTGTTTTTAGCTCTGAAAGCCTGCACGATGCATCACCGAGCTATTTAATCAGAACAGCCCTTCCAAGGACAACAAAAAACTCAAGCCTTAGACAAAGAATAGTTTGAAGCCGACACAGATTTTAGCCAGATTGACTTCCGATAGCAGTTATACAACATGTGAGCTGCAGAGAGGCGGCGGTGCACAGGTCACGCTCCATATTTGCTGTACAGCATTCTTCATACATTGGCTCAGAGACCAGTTAGCCTCAAGGGTTTGCTTTACCCGTGTTTGAATCAGTGTGTCTCTGGCGTTATTATACACACACCGTTAAGTTACTCGCTGTTTCAGTGTTTGGATACCACTGGTATGTAAACAATTCTTATTTAGGAAGGTCTGACCCCATTTCTTTCCGCCCCTCATCGCGGGGTACTCCATGCCTGCAGACACATGCATATCGGACACCCTTTGTGACCATCTCGGACACCCAGGGAGGGGTCGCGAAAGGTTTTCGATACCGGTTTCAGCACTAGACCGAGCACCGGGGCCTCGGAGCCTTCCAGCCCGCCGTACCCTCCAGGACCTTCCCGCACGGACTCTCCCCGCCGAGGACACCGGCTTCGCCCCCCCCCCCCGGCAGCCGAACACCCCCCCGCCACAGCCGCCGGCCTCCCCCCGGCTCCGCTGCCCGCGGACAGCATCCCCCCGGCTGCCCCGGCCCCACCACCGGCTGCATATTTTCATTTTTTTTTCCCCTCGAGAAGGGGAAAAAAAAAAAAAAAAAGAAAAAAAAAAAAGTGATTTTCCCGAGGAGACGCACGTCCGAGAAGCGGGGGCCGCTGCTCACCGAGAAGCGCTCCAGGTCGGTGGCGGCCATGGCCGGGGCTGGCGCGGCTCCGGCGGCGGGAGCGCGGCTCTCCCCGCCGCGGGTGGATGCGGCTGAATGGATCCAATATGGCCACTTCCTGGAAACTCCCCGCCGCCCGCCGCAGGCGCCGCCCGCCCGCCCGCCCGGGGGACGGGCACCGGCACCGGCCGGGGGCGGGACGGGGCGGGAGGCCGGGCTGAAGTCAGCCCCTTCCCTCCCGCCCGCCTCCCGCCGCAGGAGGGGAGCGGAGCCGGGGGAGGGGAGCTGGGGGAGGCCCCGGGGGTCCCCGCACCTCCCCTGGGGGGGGTGGTGGGGTGTCAGCTGCAGGGGCAGGGGGTGGGAGCGCGGCCGGGGGTTTGGGGGTGAGCACGTGGCACTGATGGCATTCCCCAGGTGGAGAGCGCCGGAGAGCGCCATGCAGCGCGGCCCTCGGCGCCGAAACGCTTAACGCCAACACGGAGCTGTAAGTGGGACTGCAGAGGTGGCAGGAGCGTCCTCTGCGGGGGTCCGGAGCGGGCACGCAGCTACGCTGTTCCCCCTCTCCAGAAGCTCCCAAGCGTTCAGCAGGGCCATCAGATACCCGGCCTCTGCGCTGAGGTGCCTCCTTCACACACGGGAGTCACGGCAAAGTGGCAGGGAGAGCGTGGGTTTGAGCCGGGGTGCCGAGAGCTCACGCCATCGCGCTGCCTGTGCTCATGGCGAGTTAAAGTACGCAAGAGAGGACGGTTGGGTCTTTCTTCATCATTCCTTCCCACATAAAGCACTAAGCCATCACCCTCAGTCTTTGTAAGCCACAAAGACATTGGTATTTTACAAGCTGTTAGCACAGAGCAAAGTTTTTCTTGCTTTCTGGTGCCCTCTGCTGCAGTGCACCTACCGAGGAACAGCTAACCAGCGCCACATGCTCTCCCGGTCACTAGACCGGACCCACACCCCCAATCTGTCTGCTGCCCTGGGTTTGCCTCAGGCTTTCCTCGGTCTTTCTATCAGCCACTGCATCCTCATCTTTCCTCCTCATCCTCTCTCTTGAAGCAATGTGTACGTCCAGCTGGAGAACTGAGGTTGGGCAAAGAGACGAAATGCTTCCCCCCCACAACACCGGCTCCGCGTGGGGAAGGATTGCTGAGGATCATTTTGAACTCCCCAAGAAGAACAAGCCCTCTTGTGACTCACTGCACGTGAGAGCCAGAGAAAAGCTACTGTCGCTGCAAAAGGGCAGCGATTACTATGCGATTCCTGAGGGCACAGCAGAAATCTCCCCAGCAGCTTGGACACACACACTCAGCCCTCTCCCTCTCTGTTGTTAGACATACCTGCTCAGCTGAGCTGCTCCTCAAACACCATCCGCAGGGCTGCTCCTCCACGCAGTGCACGCACCAGCTATAGGGAGCGTTAAGGAATCAAAATAACTCAGACAATGGACTGAGGCTTAATGTTCCACTCCCTCCTCAGGTAGGGCCAAAACCTGCCATCCCATCCTTGTTGTTGCTGGTGAGGATTGTCCCCCAAGAATCAGTTCCCAGCCTGAACTTCCCTAAATTATGCTAGATGTGGGACCCTTATCTCACTGCATGACGTAACCGCCCCCCAGGGAATGGATAAGGGAGAAGTTACCTGGAGTGACTCTGTCCAGGAGACTCTTCCTTGTCCACTCAGTTGTTCCTAGATCACCTCCAGCATCCTGCGCAAAGGAGGGCCACAAATATAATCATTAGCTGATTATGATACAGCTAAAGCTCCAAGCCCCACCCCAATTACTAGGAAACAGTGATCAACTGTGCTTAGGCCCTGTTTCCAGTTATTTTTCAAAAGGTTTGCCAAATTTCAACTTTTTGGCAAGATAAGGAAAAGGAAAGATATCCAATATCCCAGTTCCTTTCATTCATCGCCCACAAAAGCATAGTCCCTGGAGAGCCTTAAAGCAGGACTGAAGTATTCAAAGACAATCAAACCTCAGAGACCAAATTAAAACAGAACTTATACTTATTACAATACTCTATGGGCTGCACTTCATATTAACTTCTGTCTTCTCCCTTACCTGCTATTTGTCATCTTCCCAAAGGTCTCTTGCTCTCATGGCAATAGAAACAAATGAGACTCCACTGTGCTGGTGGGCACGGGGTTGCTGTGTTACAGCAGGTGTGCAAGGTCGTCTGTTACCTCTCCACATCTTTGATTCTTCCCAAGACACCTTGGGATCCACCCGCATTGTGTTGCAGGAGCTCCAGGAAGCAATGTTCATCCCAGAAGAGGACTGTGCTTATTCTGGAGAAATAAAACAGGATATGAAAATTAGATAACTGAAGGGAGAGGCAAGCGTTATCATACAGAAGTGCTTAAAAGGATCGGAGATTAAGACGGAGGTTGTATTCTCCCTTGAAGCAATTTCAAGGCATTTTCTGAGAAGGTGTTATCCAAGTGGTGCGTTTTTTGCAATATGATAAATCTAGTGCAGGTCAGATGAGCTGTTTTTCTGTCCTTCCTGCCTATGACCAAATTAATTCTGCTAATCTATATACTAGCTCTGGCTAAAGATAGGTTGCAAAAATGTTGTATTTTTTGAAAAAGGCCATTGCTGAACACCATCTGTTAATTTATTTTCTTGGGTCAGCAAAAATGACAAAAACCCCCATGGCTCTTTGTTACTGCTGCCTTGTGGTAGAGCTGCCAGGGATACCAAAGCCTGCCTGCTGGTCTTTGGCATCTAGAGCCGAACCTCCCTCCGCCCGCAGCGGGGGGTATAAGCTTGCTGAGCCTTTTATTCATTTCTCCCTCGCAAGGGAGATGTTCCTGCAGATCAGACACTCACTTTGCCATCTTGTTTCTTTGGCCGATTCCCAAAGGTTCTCCAGTTCTCCCTGGGTCCTTCGCCAAAAATAGGGAAGCTAAAATCTGGTATTTCTGCTGTACAGATGCAAGTAGAATAGTTTATATAGAAGCAGAGTTAACTTTTTAGGCCTTCTTTATATACCACAAAGAAGCAATAATAAACAGATAAAAAGGTTAAAAAGTTACTTTTTTTTTTACATTACAGGCAAGCTTTGGAGTCCTGATTTAAGACAATGTAAAACTCCTGCTTAACATGCACTTAAATGCCATTATGCCAGGTACTTTGGGAGAAGTAATTGACTTAGATTCATTAAGAGCTCTTTTTCCTGCCAATGAAGTGCGGAGTGTAACACCACAAGGCTCACAAAGGCTGACTCCCAGACAGCTACAGGTTTCTGTGAGCTGCAGGTCAGATGCAGTCAGGTTCACGGCATAAAGGAAATTCTGAGACATTGCAACAGATCAAGGGATGGCACTGCTGTCACCTGGCTCTCTGATTGAGCTGTGCTGCTGAGACCCTCTGCAGCTGGAGTCCTCTCTCGCTTTGTCCATCAGCGCTGCCACCAACATGGGGCAGATCTCAGTGACAGGACAGCACTGTGTAAAAGCTTGCAGTTAAACACCTTGTTACTTCAAAAAGCGCACTATTTCTGATGCCAATTCAAGAGCAAACCTGCTAATTTCAAAAGCTTCAGATGCATAAAAACTGCATCAAGAGAAGGGAATTGGATTTGGTGGCTCCTTTAACTGCTATGGCATCAGTTATGCAAATTATTCCTAATGGCTCGGAAATTAAACATGTATTACAGTGCTGGATGCTCCTGCAAATATTATAAACTCTGTGGAATATATGTACCTGCTAAATCCTCAGTGAATTTAGGATGAGCTCTGAAATTCCTACAGGCAAAGAGCTGGTGATGAGAATACAAGGGACTGGAGAGGCACAAATGTGTCCCTGGAACCTCTCTGTCCTGGGGAGAGGAAGGAAAACGCCCCTCACCGCATGGATGGTGGCATTGCAGTAGCGCAGTTCTGAAGGTGGGGAGATCAGCAGGAGTTGCTTTACTTCTTCACGTTGTCACCCTAAGTACAGGCAATGAAAATGGAGAAAAATAAATGTTATCACGGGCACTTTTACTTCACACGCAGCAACAGCGAGTCAGTGATCATCCTACCTGCTGCATGCATACTGCAGCAAGCCCAAGGCCTTTTGAAGATGGCTGCGTCTTTCAGGGCTGAGTAAAATCCTTGACCTTCAAATCCAGGCGGTGCAGATAAACAGAACTCCTTCACATTTTTCAACACAGGTCAGAGGAAGCAGCTTATTGGAAACTATTCGTTTCTCGCAGTGTGTCCTCCTGCGGATTATTTGAAATCAAATTGTTTCATAGGTACTCTTTTAGCAGCACTACCACCAAGCACCTTATTAAACTTTCATTGGTTATACTGACAATATATGGGACTTATAGGGCGTTTCTACAGAAGTGCTATCCTTCTAAGCTGAAAGTCAATAGGAGCTGTAGGTCCATTGCCCCCATGCACACTCAGTGCTCCCAGTGAATCTAAGTGGGATGGCTGGAACCAGACCCCAAATTCCCCTGCCTCCTCCTGTTAAGGAGCGGTATTACCACACTGTACCTCAGACAAGGTATGCATTATCCTGCTAGAAATCCCATCAAGTTCGCAGGTACCATCTGAAAACCTGAGGATGTTTGGGATGGGTCCTTACATCATCTCTGTGGAACAAGCAGTATTTAATAAATACAAACTCTGAGATACACGGAAACCAGCATTTGAATGCTTGCTGTTGAGAAACATTGTCCAAACCAGTTACTGAGGTCCTTGAGTTACAGCTGAACCTTGCTCATTTATGAGAAAATGCCTTTTATCTGCAAATAATCTTCCCCCTCTCTCCCTGCCCCTTCACAGACTTCTGCTCAATTGTTTATCTATGGAAGGTTACTGCGTTCCTCCATGGAACAAAGGAAGAGCTATTTTCCTTCACAATGCATGCTCTTTGTTTCACATGAAAATATCAACAAGGAAAGTGGAAAATCATGGGCTCTGTCATCCTATTTATTCCGGGAACCCTGATTTCATTTCAGAGGAGAATAAGTTTTCCTTGAGGTACAAATCCTATCCATAGTCAATAGCACCTAAGCTTCCCTTTTCTGCAAAGCACCAGTGCCCTGTCCGACTGGGACTATCCCCCATATTCCCTTTTTCTTCCTCCGTTGCTTCCAACCTGGCATCTCACCTTCCCCATGGCTCTGAGAGTATCACGCGAGAAGGAGCAGGACCCTGGATACCGTTTCCTTCAGTTTTGAAGTGTCAGTAGAAACTTCTTTGCTCCAACTAGACACTTCGTTGATCTCCCACTGTATTTCCTGCTTTTGTGTGATGTGAATAATTACAGTCATAAACCTTTACTTTCTTCCCCCGAGGGGGTGGCAAAAGGCCTCAGGCTCTCTATGCCATTTACTACACTGTAATGTTCATCGTTTGAAAGTTTGTGAAACTTCTTCACAGGAAAGAGAACTCTCCTCAGTCGCACAGTTCAAAACAGAAACCAGCTCTCTATGGCTTATGACGTAGAACTAGCAAATGGCAATGTTTGTGTTTTAAAAAAGTAGTAGTAAATTAATTTAATCGTGGGTTTCTGTACATTGTTTTTGTCCCAGCCAGTAAATTAAAAATATCAAGACAGTTGGCTTGAAATCTCCTATGAAGCAGCCCACAGTATTCTGTAAATAGCCCCACAAAAAATACTTGTTTCATAGGTTTCTGGTGACACAGAAAAAGAGGCAAAACTTCTCATGCTTTTTAAGGCTGTAAATTTCAGATGACTGATGAGCATAATATCCACAATGCTCCAGGCTTTTATTATCTATATTAATAAAATTCATTCAGACAGCTTAATTTCTGCTGCACAATCCGATCAGAAAATGACCAGGGCTCAATAAACTAAGAGGAGCTCACTGGGATCTGGTCCCGTGGTACTTGGCACTCAGCCTGAAAGGTGGGCAACCAAAAGGTATCAACAGATCAAGGGGAAGGTTGGCAAACAGGATGCGCCCCATGCTGCAGTCTGGAAATGGTACACAGGATTAGCCAGAAGTGGTGTTTCCTTTTTAATTACAGAAAGTGTAGGACTAACCTAACGCCCGCTGGCAGAGAGACTGTGAAAAGGAGCACAACCACACAGCACAGTTTGCCCACAAAGGAGCGCGCGTGGGACAGGCGGGTGGATGCATCACTGGAAAATTACCTGGGGAATGAGCTTCTTTCGTCAGGGTAGTTAAACGAGAGCGACCAGTTCACCCCCAGCATGGCACAGCACGAGGCACTCTTGTAGACATCCTCTCTCCTTTTCTATGACCTCCTGGGGATATGCCCTTCTGCTCTGTGGCCACAAGGAATACCAGGACCTGCAGTGGGGAACAGTCTCAGTAACACCCATCCTTTGGGACCTCGACCCAACGGAAGCCTCCAGGGAGGTGATGGGACCTTGGTGACCCAAGGGTTGCCCCTTGGGTGCTGAGCAGTGGGGCTTCCTGGGGGCCACGGAGATCCCTCTGCAGGAGAGGTGCCGGGCTGGGGATAAAACGGGTGGGATCCAATGGCACCCTTGTGGGTCTCAAAGGATACACGGGTGCAGGGGGCTGATGCCTTCCTCAGGGCTGTGCAGGCAGGGACAGAGCGCAGCACCTCTCTGCGAGCACCCACAGAAACACCCTCAGCGTAGCAGTGAGCCAGAGGACATACCCTGCTGTGCTTGAACCAATTCAAGCAATAGGAACAACCTCTCCCTTAACGTTTGTAACATAAGAATTTTTTCTTTTTTCAAAGAGCCTATTCTTCTGAATTATTTTCCCTCCTCTTCTCACTCATTTGCAGATATGAACGATAATCCTAGGGTATAGTTGAAAGTTTGTAATGCACAAATCACGGACTGCTGCGATTTTCTTATGCCTGCAATGGATTCTAGTAAGGAAAAGAAATCAGCATTGAAAGCCAGGCATAGCAATTAATGTTTGGATGCATGTTCATTATTAGCTCCCTACTACATTAGGCAAGGCGGAACCGTGGCGATGCCATAAGCTAGAAAGCATTGCTAATACAGTAAAACACTAAACACAAGTGGCTGCCTCAGCAGAGGGCGAGGTTGCTGTGTATGCCACGTGAAAAGGCAGTAATAAGAGGTGTGCGATTCACGTAGAAATACTGAATTGCTACAAGCAGCATGAAGATTACACACTATTATGTGAAAGAACATTAGAGCAGCAAAATGATTTTGAGGAACTGGCTCAGCGCCAGCTTGTTAGCAAGAGATAAAATAGCTTTTCAGAGATTTGTGCAAAGATGGAGAGAGAAGGGGAAAGACTGCCAAAGGAAGACTCTGAGCAATCTGTGGGAAGAGGCTCTTCCACCACCAGTAAAAGGTGTGACGAGGCAGAAGGGAGGTCAGCATCAAAGAGAAGGGAGAGAGATGCACGGCGTGGGGATCAACGCACCTCGAATTGCCTTCAAAATGGAGACTTTGGCACAGGCTGCTACTCCATTTTATTCAAGTTCTATGACAGTGGAAACAGAAACGAATCTATTTTCTGTTTTATCCATTCTTGTACAGACAGTTACTTTTATCTGTCTTCATACCACACTGACTTTGTTCATTCTGTGCTCGGTTTCTCTTGCTGTTTTCCTAGACAAACTGTTCAGTCATTCAGGAATCGATTTAGTGATCTCAATTGCAACACTCCATGGAGGAGAAAACAAGTTTGCAGGCTGAACGTCATCCCTCCAGGAGGTCTTCAGTCCTACTCCTTCGCCTGGGGAAAGGCATTTGTCTGGGATTTTTTTTCCCCCTGTAGAATAGAGAACAATAATAACGTTAAATGCTTAAGCAGAAGTAATTGATATGGCAGCAGAGACAGCTTCTCTCTTTATAAAAAGAACTCTCTCTTCTCCAGGTGTACACGATTAGATGCAGGCATGTTGTAAAGATTTCATCATTTATATAGATTCACATATGTTCATTGTAGATGCAATATAGGTAAAAGACATATAGAGAATAGGTATGATAAGATATCTTCGTGGCGGGTCCAGAGATGGGCCATGAAGATGCCCCAAGGGCTGGAGCCCCTCTGCTGGGAGGACAGGCTGAGAGAGTTGGGGGGGTTCAGCCTGGAGAAGAGAAGGCTCCAGGGAGACCTCAGAGCCCCTTCCAGTGCCTAAAGGGGCTCCAGGAGAGCTGGGGAGGGACTCTGGATCAGGGAGGGGAGCCGTGGGACGAAGGGGAATGGTTTGACACTGACAGAGGGGAGACTGAGATGAGATCTGAGGAAGAACTTCTTGGCTGTGGGGGCGGTGAGCCCCTGGCGCAGGGTGCCCCCAGCAGCTGTGGCTGCCCCATCCCTGGAGGGGTTCAAGGCCGGGTTGGACGGGGCTGGGAGCGACCTGGGCTGGGGGGAGGTGTCCCTGCCCGGGGCAGGGGGTGGGACTGGGTGGTCTTTAAGGTCCCTTCCAACCTAAACCATCCGTGATTCTATACAGTATCACATAGAGCTGAATATAATTAAAAAGACTGACCCATCCACCCACTTTCTGACTTATTTTGAGGCACGAGACCCTTAACCCAGAAGAACCGCAGCTCCTGCAGAACACCCTGGGGAGGGTGTGTGTGTGTTTCTCAGAGAACGGAGACCCGACTTTGCAGACCGATTCTGACCTAAAGCCGCACCGCTCATTTACTATTGAAACAAACAAACAAACAAAAATAAAAAGTAAAAAAATAAACCCCCGAAAATAATCGTTTTAGGAAGTCGGAAGAGGAGTCAGTCAGCACTTGCCACTGCCTGAGGTGTCTCCGAAGAGCTGATACACCTTACTGAGGCGCGTCTCCTCAGCTCCCTGAGGGTCAGCCCGCCGCCTCCCCGCCCGGCCCCTCACCGGCCCCGGGGCCCGCGGGAGCCGCGGGCCCCGGGGCCGGTGAGGGGCCGGGCGGGTTCCCCTCAGCACCGCCCCGCGGGAGGAGACAGGGGCCGGTGCCGCTCCGCTCCCTCAGACAGAGGCGGCGGCGCGGGCAGGGCGAGGCGGGGCGGCCCGATCACCTCAGCGGGAGCGGCCGCCGCAGGTGCCTGTTGCCTGCAAACCCCGGCGAGCCCCCGAGGGCGGGCGGACTCCCTTAAGCTCCACCGCGCCCGCCGACTGCTCCGCGGCGGAGGAGGAAGAGGAGGAAGAGGAGGCGGCTTCACCACCTGTGGCGGCGGGATGGCGGAGCTCGACATCAGCCCGGCGGCCGTGCTGGGTTTCCTGCGGGAGCGCGGCGGGCGGGTGCGCAACGCCGAGCTGGTGAGCACCTTCCGGCCGCTGCTGGAAGCCGGCGGGGACGCGGCGGAGCGGGCGGAGCGGCGGGAGAGGTTCAAGGCGGCGGTGAACGCCGTGGCGGTGGTGAAGGAGCGGGAGGGCGCCAAGGTGGTCGTCCTGAAGCGGGAGCTGCGCACCGCCCCGCCGCCGGGGGGCGCTATGGCGGCGGGGGGCGATGGCGGCGCTCCCGTCCCAGCCGGGCGGCTCTCGCCGGCGCCCCCTGAGGAGGTGCCGTCGCCGCGGGCCGTCTCCGAGCTGCGGGGCCTCTTCCAGGGCGGCGGTGGTGGGGTGCCCCTGCCCACCGGCACCGGGGGGTCCCGGCGGGAGCCGCTGCCCAAGCCCTGCATGCTGCCGGTGCGCTGCGTGCCACCCCCGGCCCCCACCGCCGCCCCGGGGCCGCCTGAGGAGCCGGGGTCCCCCTTGTCACCCCCGGAGGAGGAGGCCGGGTCCCGCTCGCCCGGCCTGCGGCGGGGGCCCAAGAACCATCGTGCCAGTGAGGAGATGGCAGCAGTGCCGCTGGAGGAGGCCGAGCACCAGTGGCTGGTGATGGCGGATGGCGGCCAGCGGGCAGTGGACCCAGCAGCTCCATGGGCTGCTGCTGGGCGACGCCAGCTTGGCGGCCCGGAGGGACTTCATCTCGGGCTTCACCGCTCTGCACTGGGCCGCCAAGAGCGGCAACTGCGACATGGTG
Source organism: Vanellus vanellus (assembly GCF_965231255.1). Lineage (NCBI taxonomy): Eukaryota > Metazoa > Chordata > Aves > Charadriiformes > Charadriidae > Vanellus > Vanellus vanellus. The sequence continues at coordinate 1,913,844 of NC_138918.1, read as the reverse complement.
ACAAATATCATCAGAGCGGCCGAGAAGGGGGGGACCCGCGTCAACGTGGACGCCAGGTCACACAGCGGCTACACGGCGCTCCACGTGGCCGCCATACACGGCCAGGAGAAGATCATCACCATGCTGGTCTACAGCTACCACGCCAAGATCGACCTGAGGGACTACAGTGGGAAGAAGCCACACCAGTACTTAAAGGAAGGGACCTCCTCTGCGGTCAGGCGCTTGCTGGGGGACCCCAGCCTTCCCCACAACACGGAGCCCTCTGTACCCATCAAGAAGAGCACAAAGCTGGCAGCTTCGATCTTGAGCTCCACTAGCACTTTTCTGGGGGTCATATCCGACGACATGGCTTTCTACGATCTCACCAAAGGTTTAAGGAAGCCCTCGTCCTTAAACAAGCTCCTGGCCGCCACTACGGGCCCAAGGAGGAAGCCAAAGACCAGAGGGGGATTCCCTTCATATTCCTCCCTCTCCGAGGTAACGGAGGGGAGGAAGAGGAGGTTGTTGTAAAACGCAGACCTGTTTCTGAGCTGTTCTTTGGCCACTAGCCTCTGCCTTCTTGGGATCAAAATTGTTTAATAATGTGACTGGGATCTCAATTTTTTCTCTCGCAGAAGCAGCTCGGATTTCTTTTCTCCATGTCTGTCTTTTTGGATGTACAACTAAATCAGTGATAGGGTCTGGCTCCAAAGCCAGTGGATGAAACCCAGCTCACAGAGACCTGTGGAAAGGGAGCTGCCCCGGGCGTGTTATAAATGCTGTATGTACCATCATGCTGATGTGTTGGTGGAGACCGCAGACTTTATACTTAATGGTTGAAAAACTAAATCAACCTTTGTGTGTGTGGACAGGTTAAAATGCTTAAGGTACAGCCTTCTTGATCTGTGTTCCTTGGCTGGAAAGTAGAAGTAAGGTAAAGAATTGCATATTCTACACTGTGAACAGCAAGCTGGTAGCTGGCTATTTTAACATGGCTTGTTATATAGTAGGCTTAAATTATTAGAGGAAAGATGCATAGTTTTCTATGATGTTTCTGATTATTTTGGTAACAGAAGATGAATATTTCTATTTAAAAAGAAATCGTGTACTTTTCAAAACGAAGTTTCTTGCTATCAGAAATACTAACATAACAATCTCAATTGTTGCCGAAAGCATTTTACTAGATGAACGGGTTTAAAAAAAATAAAAACCCAACCTTCAGCACTCAAGTCACCGTGACCTGTCTACCTCAGTTTGAAAGCTAGGTTAGCATTTTAATTTTTTTTTCTCTTCCTGAAAGACTTTTTGTCCAGGTGGTACTAGCCACATATCTTGATGATACTGTGAACATTTAAACTTGACTATAGTTTAATCACTTAATCCGAGTAAAAACCTTGTTGATACTTGATAGTGGAAAATGGAAGTGAAAAACTGGGAATCAGATCCTGCAGAGTTTCCGAGTAGCCAACTGGAAACAAAGTTAGGCTTGTATGTCTGATTCTTTTTATTTAAAACTTGGCCTTTGATTTTGACCTATTTACAATAAATATTTATAAAAAATTGGGCTTTATGTTATGTTAGGTGTTTCATGATAGAATGTCTGCACGTGACCTCTTAAAGCAATGTTTGTCTCAACAGCATGAATTATTGACCTAAAACTAACTCTTCTTCTTTTATATTATAAACATAATTGTTCTATATATAGAACTACACGTAGCTCCAAAAAGCATGCTAACTGCAGGTTAAGTAAGACATTTGCAGCAAGATTATTATTTTTTTAATTACTGTTTGGTTAAAGTTAATGTGAAGAGGCAGAGCTAAGAACAGAAACTGTCTGACTCCTGCGGCCAGTCTGCTAAACCATCATGTTTTCTCTAAAAGTGTAACTAAAACACTTGTATCATTCAGAGGTGACGAAGGTGATGGCAATACTGCCCTTGCTCTGCTTTTCAGCCCTATCAGGTGTTTTGGCTTCCGTACTGAAACACTTGTTTGCATGCTTTGCCTTTCCAAGTCAGTGACTTCAGGAATGTTTGTATTTTTTCAACCTTGAATTAAGCCCAGTACTTCTAATTGGCTGTAATTGACTTCTCCCAAACGCCCTGCAAGGAATGCTGTAGGACTGTGCTGAAAGGGAAGGCACTGCCCTCTTTAAATGTTCTCCCTGGAGTTGGTGTCATTCGTTATGAGCGTCATCAGCGATTGCAGAGGGGTCTGATCCACCTGCTCTCAGAAGAGAGTGGATTATTCTGCACTGGGCTGCTTCCGTATTGAACTAATTAAGTTGTTAAGCAAACGTTAATGATCAAACACCTCATGACTTCTATATCTGGAGTAGGGTTTAAAAAAAAAATAAATCCTATTTGCTCCCTAGCTGCTGGTATGACCATTGACCAGCGTGGTCCTTTGAAAGCCTGATTTGTGCTGCACTGTGTCAGCTTGCAGAGTTCCAGGAAGAAAACGTATGTTGCTCTGTTTTAAAAAGTCTTTCCAAGTTTATTGACATTAAAACACTTTTTTTTCCCCTGTATTTTCTGAAACCAGACAAGCACGTGTGTGCATTTTTGTTATATCTGAGGCACTGGCAGGACTGACATTGCCTGGTAAAATTGTTCTGTTTCCGTGTGAATTGGAAACAGTCTCTGGTTTGACTTGGCCTTATTGGGAAGATTGTTCATTAGTTATGGATATATGCTTGATAACTGTTCAAATCACATAGCTGAATTTTTAGTGATAATTCTGAGTAAAACCTACTTGAGTCAGAGGCAAGGTTCCAGGATGGAGTGCTTTCTGTTTAAAAAAACCAAACGACCAACCTGTAAAGCGTGGTTATGATTGCACCATAAGGAAAGTAGGGAGAAGGTCTTGTTGCTTCTGTATTGTTGCGTCAAAGGAAAAGCAAGAAGTCACAGCTGAGATAAGACTTCATTGCAAAAACGTGTCATCAAGGAAATTCTGCGCTACTCCTTCCTCGGAGGCATCACAGCGACGAGCTAGAAAAATGCCCAGCAACAACAACAGAGCCCTCGTCCTTACAGCGTTCCCCGGGGAGGTGCTGGGAGGCTTGGCAGGGCGGTTGCAACACAAAGGTGAGGAGCTCACAAGGTTGGGTTCTGTGGGTGGGGTGGACCAGGCTCTGCCAACAAGTCTTTGCAGTGACTCAGCTCATTCCTCCTCCTTGTTGAGCAGATTAAGGAAAAGATAGTATTTAGACAGGCTGTGATTAGTATACCCAGTGCCATATGACTTCGGGTGCCAATAAATACTGAGCTGTGTTGAGAATGCACTGCTGCAATCTTACAAAAATATATATTGCCTTTAGTTTGAAGTAAAACCAGTCCGTCGGCCTTTCTAGGTTTTGCTTTCATATGTTGCCATTTACACTGTGGAAGGGGCACTGTAGGACGATCATGGGAGTGTTTTCCTGGCAGAGACTGAGGCTGGGACTCTTCTATGAATCCCCCGGCTTCATAGATTCTCCTTAATTTCATTCTTTGACTTAATTTCAGCCAAATCCCGCTGAATGCAGTAGGATTTTCACATGAATGAATGAGAGCTGTGAAGTTGAGCCAGGATCCTTTCACAAGCGATAGAGCTGAGAGGAGGACTGCGGCTCGTTGTGCTGCTGGCCCCGGGGCAGAGGCTGTGCGCCACGTGCTGGGCAAGCAGCCTTTGGAACCTCTGGCCCAGCCCAGAGCTGGAAGCTGCTTTCCGCACCATCCAAGCTGATTGCAGGAGAGGATAAAACCAAAAAAACCCTAACCCCCTGGGCTCCGTTCCTGCCCCGTGGAGATCGCTTACGTGGTGGGGGAAGGCTGGCAGCAGGGTAGGGCTGGAGATGGAAGGTACAGATGAGGCACAGGACCGGGATTCAGCAGCTCAGGGCTGCATTTTGCCTTGGTTACTAGCCTACCTACTTGCCATGTCTCAGTTTTCCTGCTATAAAATGGAGATAATCACCTTGGTCATCTTTAAAGCACACAGTACTGATAATCCAAATAAAAATCAAGATAATTTTTTAGACCTGTAGGCAGCAAGAGCAGTATCATCCGCAACCAACTGAATGCTGCACATTCAGTGGAGCGCCTACGCAAATAAAACTGGCTCAGATTTTAGTTCAGCAGCATCAGAGATCAGCAAAGCTAATGTTTGTCTGACCCTGGCTCAGTCTGTCTTTCTAAAGATAACTCGGTTCGTCCATTCCTCGGCACAGTTTGTTCTGAGGCGTATCAGCTCAACAACCTGCACTGAGAGGTTTGCAAACAAGCTTCAAGCCGCGATTCTATACAAAGGGACAGACTTTGTCCTCCCGGATGTGGCTGTTTGAGCAGCACAAGGCAGTGCCAACGTGGTCAGGCTCAAATAGATTTTTGTCCATCTCCATTCCCTTGCGAATGCCACATAGAAACCCCCGTTCTACGGAAGCCCTGGAAATGCCACTCCTGCACTGCAAAGGAGTCTTTACGAGATTTTGCGTTCATCATTAAACCAAGGTCCAGCAGAAGAGTCACAGAATAACTCCAACAGACCAAGGGGAGTTGCAGCCACCAGCTGGAGGTAGAGGCCATTCGAGACAGTCCCCTAACTCCCCATCGCTCGTCTCTTCTCTGCATGTTTCCACTGTGACCTACATTCCTTGGATGCATTTGCCTCCTGATTTGCATATTAATCTGAGGAAAATGGCAACATGGCAGTTTTTGCTCTTTCCAGTGATTTGGTGGGACCCCCCCAAATTAAGATGTTAACGGGGACTTGGCCGGCACGTAGCATGGGCACGAACAGCATGGTGTTTGTTTGCTGCAGGGGGAGAATGGGGACAGAGCAGATCAAAAGCTCTGCATCGTAATGAGGAACATTCGTTTTCTATTCCAGTTCTATTCCAGTTCCAAGGTTTGTTTTGCTAATTTATAAGACAAAGCAAATCACTAAGCACATCTAGCCCTTATACTGCGTGCGCAACCCCAAACCGAACCATCACCAACAGCCGGTCCTTGAGCGATGGTGGCTGGTCACCTACTGGCCCTTTTGGAGTGAACTGCCAGAAAAGGCCCATCAGGTGACACTTTCTGATGGTGATGTAGCTGCCAGCAGTAAGAGAGTATCCTTGCCAAATAACCTAAAATAGTTAAAACATTTAGAGATAAACTCCTGTCACCAAACTCATTCCACTGATCAACACCATTATGCCTGCAAAGATTCCTAAACCAGACCTGCTGTAGAAACATGCGGTGCAGCCCCCATCGGAAGCGGTCGGGTCCTACTCACTGCCCCTGAAAGGGATGTTAAGAAAAAAGAAAAAAGCCAATTGTGCTGCAAAGCATTTTTTGGTACGTATATATCAACATACACTTCTGGTAGAAATGCAGATTATACAAGGGAAAGACTTTCTCTGTGTAGAACTCACACCATTCCTCAAGTGGAATAAAACAAACCAGCAAGTAAGATTTTTCTGGCCAATCCGAGTATATCTACCAAGCCCAAGGGCTGGGACAGGATTTACCGCCGCAGCTCTGCCAGTAACACCCCCTCAGCTACCCCGAGCCTTGGCGGCCGCTCTGGAAACACACAGGATGCGCAGCCAGAGCTGCACCCAACCGCTTATCTCCCCAGTCCCCACCTCGTGCCTCACCACGCACCCATTGTTTTACATAGTCTCTTCCTCCCGTTTGAATTGGCCGCCACAGTATGCTTCCTTTTGTGCCAGCCACAGCCAAGAGTTCGCGTATCTGTGCTTTATCAGGCTTGAAACAAAGCACAGATGTAAAGGGCCTGTGGTGGTGATAACGCTGCGCTCAGACCCTGCCCACAATGTTGAACACTGTGCTGAGAGCACACTCATTTGTGTCGCAGTCCTCAGTGGTACCAGCAAGAGAAGGCACTGTGGGGACCAGCGCCAGCACGGCCGGGCTGGAAAAGCTCCAGCCTCGCTGCAGCCATCGTCCGCAGGCAGAGCTGTGCTGCCTCCATCCACGTAGGATCGCTCAGCAGTCGCACAGCGCGGCGAATCCAAATCCTTTCAGCTCAGCACATTCAGGGTGGTTTTTTTTTTATTAATTATTACTGTGATGAAAAAATGCTCTGATCTTAAATTGAAACAACAATCTGCCTCTGAGCTCAGGCACAATACATCTCTACTGTTAATACTGGCACAACTTTATTATGTCTTTCTCCCACTTTGTGAAGAAAAAATGAGGGATGTGCCCAACAAAAATGATGCTGGCAGTGTTCAGCTTTCCCTGCCTGGGTGGGACTCTGCTCTGTCTTTGCCCCAGGTAGAGCATTACTCTTTTTCTTCATCTGAGAGCACGAGTTCCCAGCCAAAGCCAAACCACCATTTCCCAGGAGGAAATCCTTTCATCCTTTTCCCTCCTCCACCTCCATCCCCATCACCTTGAGACCCTCCAGACGAGGTAAGAGAGAGCAGCTGAGAAGTGTAGCAGGCACTGCAGGCTCACTGCTGACACGAACCAAATAACCTTCATTTCCACTGAATAAAACACAACACCCAAATGCACAAGCCCTGGACACAAGGTCGCGGTATCGGGGTGCCAGGCCCTCGCTCCTCAGCCTGCCTCCAGGCCCCGCGGTTGTCCTCACCCACTGCCAAAAGCATCCCAACACCAGGGTGCTCCAGGGAGCAGGGTGCTTCTGCATCCCTGACTGCCAGCAATGCTCTCGCAGAGACAGCAGTCCACAAGCTTTGGCCCCATAAACAGCATTTTTTAAATGTGCAGATGTGGAGGGGAACACACCTGGAAAACACACTCCGTGGCACAGAAATACAGTGACGTTTAGGTTCCCGATGGAGCATGGTGGTGGTAACGTGTCACCCGTGCACTGCGCGGTGTACCGTCGCTCTCTGTAATGAGCAGTGCTGCTGGCCGCTCTCCTGCGCGAGGCGGATGGACTCAGCACAGCCACACCACTAAGATTCACCAATACAGTCACGATGACAAACTGCATTGGTACAAATGGACTTTCTCACCATGTTTTTTTTGCGTTGTATTTTCTTCCACCACTCTCCTGCAGTGATTTCCCCCTTTGCAGCAAAGTACCACAGCTCCACTCCGGCCTCGGCTCAGCTCGGGGCTGGATCAGCTCGCTCCGCTCCAAGCAGCCATCTGTCCGGGCACCTCTGCTCTCTGTTAGAGACTGCGAATGAATCACTGCGACCTCTTTTTCTCCTACCACCAGCTCGTGCTTCCTGCTGTGACATGGGTGACACTGCCCTTGTGCTCAGGGAGGAGCAGCTGGACCCCAGGAAGCGGTGCCGGAGCCACCAGCCATCCCACCAGGAGCTGTCATGTTGAGGGGATCTCAGGAGGGATTGTTTTACAAGTGGTTCCTTCTTGAGGTAGTTTGGGATGTTCTTGTTCTTACGTCGCGGGCTGAAGGCCATTAGAAAGACACCTGCCTGTTTACACACATTTTTAGAAGTGTCTCTTAGTCTCTAAATCAAGACTATCAGTTCAGCCCATATTTTCTCTCCGTGGATTCATCTATGAGATGACTCAGCTTCAAGGCTCCTGTGACATTTAAGAGTCTCTCTGATAACCTTTAATGCCTCTCTTCGTTTAGCGGTGAAATTCATGTGCTGCTTCTTGAGCGCGTTTTGTGAACCCCAGAGGTTGCATGATTCCTACAGCCTGATTATTCCTTAATGTATACGTGGGCTCCCTTCAGGCATAGCAGATTAGCTTTGCAATGCTGCTCTGAGTTTATTTTTAAAATTTTATTCAGATGGTTGCCATGAATTCCCAAAGCAGAGAGAGAACATCCTTCTACTTATTAAACGCAGCTCTCACAAGCACCAGATAGATCTTTTGCAGAGTACATTTACATTAACCCCTGCACCCTTCCATTCCTTAATTAGCTCCACATGCGAAAGTCCCACACCATAACGCCCCAGTGAAGAAAACGAGGCCTGGGTTTAAAAAAAAAAAAAAAAAGAAAGAAAAGAAAAAAAAAAATCCTTCAATTTAGTGCCTGAGAGGCTGAAACTGCAGCTCCTGATCCAGCAGTGACTCCCACACATTGCAGTGGGTGTTAAATCAAATTCTAAATGAGCCGCTATGCCTAAATTCCCGGCAGTTGCTGCCAAGACACTGTCAGACGGGCGTGATGCACCCTCTGCTTCCACTGACCCTTGCTCTGTCCCACACCCCTGACGCTCGCTCCTCTCCCTGGCTCGGGGCAGTAACAGGTCTCTCTTTCCCCTGCATCAGGCCCACCTGCTTTTGCTCAGCAGAACATAAGCTACTGCCGTGTCTTCCCCCACACTGCTTGTGCGTGGACGGCCGCATGAGTTACAGAGATGGTTCCTGGAATGCCACCAGCCTCCCCGCAGGCGGCACCCCATGGGCAGATCCAGGCTCTCGCGTTTTGCCTATTTCACCTTCATCCTTCTCCTCACCACTATTATTTTGCATTCTCCTGGACGCAGTTGCAACCAATTCGGACAGACTCCTCACCTCAGGTCTCCGCTCGAAGTCCTCTCATGGTGGTGGGGTCACGTTACCTTCTGCCTGGGATGGATCAGGCTCACAGGCTGCAACAGGAGACTCCTGCTCGTTGCTGTCCCGGCTGCCCACGGCTGGGCAGCACCGGGGATTTCCTGCCTGCTCTCCCCGCAGGGTCGGGGAGGTGGGGGAGCTCCTTCATTCCTCACATTCCCCCAGTGAACACACACACACCCCTGACTTTGTTTGCCCAAGAAGTAGCTGAGCAGGTCTCGGCACCGGTGAACTGCCAAGGCCCCGAAGGCCCTGGAAACCACCAGCTTTGGGAAGAACAGAGCACTAAGGCTCTCTGGTCTAACACGTGCTGGGCGGAGGCAACTCGCTGGTGAAGGCACAGATGGAAGGCCAGTGAGCACCGATATTAACGGTAATAGCGCACAAGCACTGCACAGGGTTTCCTTTCCACAGCCCTTGCATTTGCAAGATTTGCCTCCCTGAGAAGACCACTAGTTACTGCCATTTACAGCCCAAGCATTAAATATCAGTCTTCTGCTTGTACAGGGTCAGACAAAAACTGTCCGGAGAAGTTTTTGTCTGAAGAAGGGGGGCTGGAAATAGATGATTTTTAAGGTCCCTTCCAACCTAAACCATTCCACGAGTCTATGAAGCGTGGGATCACCGTGTTGTAACAAGAAGGTGCTCTGCTCTGCCCATCTTGGTTTCTGCACACCAAGAGGGAGGAAAGGACAGCAGACGAAACAGGGAGCGGTGTGAACTCGACAGCAGCGGTCCCGGCCGAGGCCGGGGTTGGCTGCCTCCCCGCTGCAGATGCAGTAGGTACTCGGGGTTTTGTTCCCCCTGGTGCTGCAGGAACCCGTGGAAGGAGCCACTGGCTGGAGACGGGAGAGCCTGGGAAGGCCATAGGAAATCTCTCCGTTTATAGAGCTCTTCGGGCAGCTTAGGCTGGAATATGAGGTCTTCTCATGTTATTCCCCAGAACAAAGTTCCTATCAGCCAAACTGCATGACATGAAGTCGGGAAAGAGCTGCCACATAAGCAATGGTTATTGGTATGGGGATGTAATTAGTGCTTTAGATACTAAACCTTAAGAAAAAGGCAACCCCTTTTTTCCCCCAAACAGGATTCAAAAGCAGGTACTTACACCATTTCTTGACTTCAGTCTCTACTTCTGAAGACTACAGCCGACTGGAGTGGAGGGGGACGCCTACCGTATGTAAACCTGGCTGAGCTGCAGGATGACTCAAGGTCTCAGTCACTGGGAGAGCGTCCTGCACGCCCCACAAACAAGCTCAGTTTGCAAGCTCTGCCTCGGAGAAAGAATTTTAAGCAAATAATGTAAACTGATGTGAAGAGAAGATCACCCAGAGGATGTGGATGCCACCTGCCTGATGTGGTCCTCTTTCCCAGCAGCTAAGAAGTAAAGCGCACTGGGCTCTCCAGGGGGACGTCCTGCCCACCACACGCCACGTCAGTGCCGCCCCGTGCTGCCAAAAGGAGATGTGAGCCCATCGCTAGGAACAGAGAGCATCCCTTGCTCCTGCAGGCAACGGCTGCAATTTTGAGCAACCAGAGTCTTTCACCAGTCTCAGAGGTACCCAGGGCTGCTCCTAGCTACTAAAAAGCACCCTCTCTTAAGGTGGGATCAAATTAAATCATTATTTGAATTTGCACATCAGACGATGACTTTAAAAGCCCACATCTTATCTGTCGGTGTGCCGGGAATGCTGCACATGACTGAAGTCCAGCATGAACCACCACCATTACCTTGGGCTTGGCCCCCGGTAATAAATCTATAACAAGTGATCAGCACCAAAATCGAGACCCACCTGACAATCCAGACCCACTGGTGCTTTGCGAAGGGGGTTTCTGGTGGCCAGCAAAGAGGTTGAGGTCATCGCTGTATCCATTTTTCACTTTGCCTGAAATTCACAGTTCTAACACAGTAACAAGGAGCACAGATATGTGACTTTGTGGAAAATAGACTAAAAGTTATTTCTAACTGTTGCTCTTTGAAGCGTAGCCAGAGTGGGAGGAGCAGCAATCATCCTTCCCATGACACAACAGACCAAAAAACCACGAGGAACTAAACAGGGCAGATCCATTCTTCCCTTTGAAGGCGAACGTTAGCTTCAATTATCAAACATTTCTTTCCAATCAGGTGGATTTTCCTCAACGAGGGATAATAACAATAGCGCACCTTCAAGTCAGGCTTCTCAAATAACGCCAACAGCTCATTTAACACAGCTCATAGTTTTTAAATTCTCCATTGATTCCATTAGCGTCGCTTCTGTGATGTTAAAGACCATTTTCAAAAGGCAGCTTTCAGAGTTACGTATTAAAAGCCTGCATTTATGGCCTTTTGAGAACCACTGAGAGAGATGTACTCGCATGACCTAGTGCCCGGCCATTTTCCCCCGTAGTGAGGCAACAACCACAGTACACGCAGCAGCTCGGTCACTGCACTCCTGCAGTCACTTGTGTACGGTGAAACAGTGTTTTCAGCTTTAAGCATAATCTATTTTGTTCAGATCACTGGAACAGAATGTTAACATTCACAAAACTGCTATATACCATCCACCTGCACACTTTATTGCAAATATATTTACTGATAGATGGTACACATCGTAAAACTGACTTCCGATGCCAAGTCTTCGCAGCCTCACTCAGGGTATGACGTTGCTTCTCTTGAAATGTGAGCAGGGCTATAGATACACATCCTTCTGCATAAATTTGCAAACTTAGAACAGAACAATGCTGCTTTGTTGGAGGCTGGACAGCACCTGATGATACACTCGTTTATTCTGACAACAAATACAGAGCAGCTGACAACCTCAGAGTCTGACAAGCTCTTTGTGCTTTATTGCACTCTCCTGTACCTCCTGGGCTGCTTCTCAATTTGCTCATGGGCAAATGCAGCTCGTCGTACCCTCTTCGGTGACCTCTTTCAGCAGGCGGGAGTGTTGGCAAGTTATCCTTAACAAACACCGCTCACGCAGAATGCATACAGTCTCCTTTTCATACGCTGCCATTTCTTACTCAGCTCATTCATATTGCCCAGTGGGTAAACTCAGATGAAGAATGTGATCCGAGATAAAATAAACGCAAACCATCAAGCTATGTCGACTACGTCGAGTCCCCATCCTGTGTGGCTGTGTGTTTATTGAAAGCTCACGCAATCCCAATGGCTCAGGAGCAGGACAGCCTCTCTCACTGGGGATGGTACTCGCTGTAGCCAGGACACACAGCACCAGTGAAATGTTTCTCGGCAAAGCCTAACATCGTGGAGCAATGAACATCTATTGTGCCCGTGGAAGAAACCTGAGCTTGATTAGTAGCTGCCTTATTCATGGTCTAGGTATGTTGCTCGGTCGGAATATTCCTCTTACTGAATACTTAAAACCAATCAAACAAAACACTCACATTTTAAATACAGCAACATCAGTGGTTTGACTCAACACACAACATTAGCTTGAAAGATTTTTGCCAAGGGATTTATATAAAGCCTCATTGAAACTGAATAATTTCCTCCACTCGTCCCACCTATCCTGCACTGCCGCTGAGCTTCCCCCTCATGTTCAGCACCTCCTTGTGCACGCTGACAATTGAAAACTACCTAAAAACAACCCCCTGAAGGTGCTGCTTGAAAAAAGAAGCACTTTGAAAGCACAGCGAGGACTTTGCAAATGACTGGGCAGGAGTAAGTTCAGAGTTTATCATTCCCAAAAGTGTTCATTTAAGCTGCCTTCATCATTGAGCGGCTCTTTTTTGACATCAGTGAGGACCATCCTTCTTTCTGACCTCCCAAGATTCGCTACTGAACAGCCTACCGGGATTATGCAGCGCCAGAAAATACTCATGGATGGCAACTGCCAAGAAAGGAAATAATTTTCTTCCATTGCAGTGTATTTTTACTGTGTCATATATACAAACAGTAGAAATGAGGAGTTTCACTGAAACGGTTCATAACATTTCCTATGGCTTTGTGCAATCTCCAATTCAAATTTGAACACCCACATCATTTTTTGTTTCAAACACTCAACCCACCCACAAGAGGAAAATATTTGTATGGTTCTTTTATTGAGATTATGTCAATCTGGAAACAGATGGACAGACAACAAGAAGGGGAAATACATGCCAAGTTAATAGGAGCAACACATCCTATCAGTCATTTCCAAAATGCAGTTTGCTACATACGTGAGGTGTTGTCAGTTGGCCTATCCAAAGGGGTAGGCAAGTCCAGCGTGTGCCTCGAGCGTCCCCAGAGCATCTAAGCACGTGTCAATACCGTGGCACTGACAGGATTGCAAGAACTCGTCAACCCGAGCACGTGGTGATTTCCAGGGAAACGTCACAAATTACGATGTGCAAAAACGGACGGGCTGTTGGGGGGTATTAGAGGGGGATGCTTTTCTCAAGACTTTCTAATTGTTCTTCGAAAAATTTAATCTGCTCCTCGAGGTCCTTCTGTTCAATCAGCAAGGAGGTCTTGACTTGAACAAAGCGTCGGTAGTCCTGGAGCTGCTGCTCAGTCAGGTATTTGGCAAGGATGCCAGAGACCACTCTTTCCCTACGATCTAGATTCTCTTTCAGGTCTTTTGCATCTTCCCGTTGTCTGGACAAGAGCTTGTGCCGTTCGTTCAGCGATTGCTAATAGGATGAAAAAACAAAGCAGCACACTATGAAAACTCGTAATTCCTGGCAGACTCTAGATCTTCATTTGGAAGCCACAGTCGATTTAGTTTAATTACTTCCTCTTGTGGGCTTTGTGTTCCACATGAATTTTTCCTCGATTGAATTACTCATTCTTGTGGCTTGTAAGGTAAAGACACCCAGTAAACCCCATCAAGGCTCACTTCTTCTATGCTGCCCTCAGGAAAAAAATCAATCTACCTAACATTCTGTTAATTTTGGAGTATCCTGTACCAACCTTCTTTCAATTAGAAGCTCTTTAATCCACATATCTTTGTATCTTGTGAGTTGCGTGTGGCCAGAGTGCCAATGTCATATTAAAAAGACAGTGCGACTTCTATTAAAAGGTCCATACAATAAAGTAACTGCTGCAGAGAGTAACTGTTCATCTAAAGTTTCTTTTTATCGAATCCACGAGAATCAAGCCTTGCCTGTTCTACAGGATTTTAATGTCTTTCACATTTTAGCTAATTCTCTTTCAGCTGTAATGATTTTCACAGGGATGGCACTGCCGGAAAATGTCAGGTTTCGGGGCAGTGTCCATAAACATACCACAGAGCAGTGGTCACCATCAACACCCTAAAAAGGGGGTCTAAAATAAGACTGCTGGTTTTGCTGACATTGGGCAATTGCAGCGACTGGAGATAGTTGTAAAAATGCTGGCATGTAACCAAGTCGTTATTGAGCATGTTTTACAAAATCTTGACTACATGATTTTAATGTATTTACTATGAAGACTATAAACATAACACTAAAGAAACAGCAGCCCCCTTCCCACCCCCCCACCCCCCCACCCCCCCCGCCAAGTCTGGTGGCCAAAGGCAGTGTGAAATACTGCCCCAAATTATTCGTGTTAACGCGACTGACATTTTGGAGCGGACAGATCCTGATTCTCCGTACCACACTGCACGGCAGGACTCTTTTAGTGCCCTTCTGCATGTGAACTACGATAGACCTCTACAGCTACAGGTCAGCAGCAGCACAGCTCCAGGAAATCCCAACTTTTCTAACTCTGTGCTTTTTTAACTTCCAAATAAAACATAACAGAAGGTATTGTATTGATAAATACGTGTCTAAAAGCAATAAGGACAGCAGGAAAGCATCATTCCTGTGATAAATTTGGCTTTGTCTTCTCTAGCAAAAAAGTGTATTTCAGACTTGAAAAGATTTCCCAGTGACGTGAAACAATTTGTAATTTTCCAGCAAAACTGGCTAGTTGAGTTAAACTACAGGGAATTTTATCTCTAGTTGCAACCACATCTTCCTGTTCGCTATAGTTACAACAAGCCCATTAAGTGAAATACGATTTCAAAGGCAGTAATTACTGCATTGAAATTACCAGTGGGGGAAAAAAAAACCCAAACAAACAACAAAAAGCCCTCTGAAGCACCGGTTTGGAGCTCCTGCACAGGGAGCAGCCCGAGGGTTGGCAGCCCACCCCTCTGGCTGGGGCTCTCCTGGGGCTCTCCCGCTGCTGCCACCCCAGCACCCCGCTGCCGAGCTCGCTCTGCTCTTCTGATCTCCAGCACCAAACCCGTGGCCACACCAGAGGTCCACTCTGCTTCGGCTGTGGAGACACAGCCCGTTGCGTGGCACTAAACGCTGCCCGGGCAATGGCTGGTTAGGATTCATATATAATTTACAACTTTCGTTTAGAGCTGTCAGACAAACGAGGTGAGAACTGCTCCAGCTGGAAAGAAGGCAACAAACCAAATTAAATACCCCGCTCGCTTGTCGCTCACCTTCTCCTCAGCATCTGTATTGCCATCGATCCTCCTCATGGCATTCTGGACTCGGGCAAGGCGGCTGGAGAGGCAGAGCAAGAGGCTCACAACCTTCTCCAGGTCACCGATGAACATCATGTAGCGCTCAAACTCATTGGGCTTGCAGACCTCCCGCACCATTGCCTCCAGCTCCTCGCCTCGCGCCGCACACTCCCTGCCTTCAGAGAGGACGAGCTCCCTTTCCTCCCACAGGGTCCGCAGCTTTGACCGGAGGCTGGACATGAGTTCCAGCTGCAAAGGGAAAAAAAAAAAAAAACATCATAGAAAGCTGTTATTGCCAAAGAGAATCCATATCATTTCTAGAGAATGGATTTTCCTCACATCATCTTTGTCAAATTTTTGACTTTTAAAATAATTTTAAGCTCTGGGAAAGAAAAAGAAAGAAAAAAAAAAAAGCAAGATTTTCTGAGCTTTACTTAATTCTCAAAGTCTGAAAAGCAAATTACTGCTAATCACCTTAACTGGTGATATAATCCCTAGCTCAGAGAGCTTCCAATCCATCAGAAGTGAACTGCAATAAAGATTACAACATGATTACACATGGTTATGCTCTAAGACATGAGCATGAAGTCACAGCTCTATTACCGAGATTTACAAGAACTGACTGGAATTTCATTTATAATATGCACTGAAAAAGTCCGTTCCATGGGTGATTCAAGCAAGCCACAGTGCCTGTGTAGGAAGCAGAGGCGGCTGTTTGATACGGAAATGTTGATATGGAAAAAGGCCCCGAGACCGGAGCGTGAGAAGAACCCTATCAGCTTTATTTGGAAATCAGCCGAGGCCACCGTGAACAGGAGCAGCAGCCAGACAGCAGGTACCAAAAAACATCACCATGTGCACAGCAGGAGGAGTTTCAGGAAGGCAGATTGTCATTACCTGGGATGGAGCACGGCCAGGTTTCTACAGGAAGAAGAAATATTTATCTAATTCTTCACAGCTACACATTGCCCTTCCAAACTGCTGTATTTCTATCGTAGTCCAGCTATGTCCAAGCTACCTCTATTCCCTGCACCTATGGAAATTAATAGGGCACTGTAGTGTGCAGAAACTGCTGTCAGTTCTCTCAGAGTAAAAAATATTTCTTATAGGAAAGACACGGAGCTGTCGGAGCGGGGCCAGAGGAGGCCCCGGAGCTGCTGGGAGGGCTGGAGCCCCTCTGCTGGGAGGACAGGCTGGGAGAGGTGGGGGGGTCAGCCTGGAGAAGAGAAGGCTCCGGGGAGACCTCAGAGCCCCTTCCAGTGCCTAAAGGGGCTCCAGGAGAGCTGGGGAGGGACTTTTTAGAAGGGCATGGAGTGACAGAACGAGGGGTAATGGCTTCAAACTGGAAGACGGGAGATTGAGATGAGATCTGAGGAAGAAATTCTCGGCTGTGGGGGCGGTGAGCCCCTGGCGCAGGGTGCCCCGAGCAGCTGTGGCTGCCCCATCCCTGGAGGGGTTCAAGGCCGGGTTGGACGGGGCTGGGAGCGACCTGGGCTGGGGGGAGGTGGCCCTGCCCGGGGCAGGGGGGGGAACCTAAACCTTCCTCCCAACCTAAACCATTCTACGAGTCTATGATTTAGGCTGCCAGTTGTAATGAATTTACAGAATTTGAGACCAGATTTGAGTGCTAAATTGTGAGTCAGCCGCTGCACAGGAGCTGGCCTCGCGAGGAAACATACAGCCAACTCTGAGTGCTTATGCCAGAGACAACCCATCCCTGATGACCTGCTGAAGAGAAATATGTGGGAGGAGAGATCTGAATCAAACCAGGCAGGACTGAAATACCACCATTTATGATCAATATGCCAATTTGCCAGGACTTCACCTATTAGCAAAAATGGTTTCGAAGTTATCTGTGAAACGTTATTATTGAGATAAAAGTAATGAATAAAAATAGCCACAGTAATAACTTATTTGTCATGGTAAAGAAACCACAGTTCCTCTGATGAACATCTACCTACTTTCTTAGCTGTGATGTCATCGAGGTCATTTGTGCTGTCTCTGCTCCTATCCAGGACTTGGTTTCCCTTAGATGTAGGATCTTCACTCCTTTGCTTGGCATCGTGTTCAGGTTCAGGACATTCTTCTGTTGCATCTTTACTGTGTTTCCTGCATGGCAATAGAAAATGAATATCCATGGCAAACACTCAGAGTTTTGTTCTCAAACATGGTGTTCATGGTTTTATCCACCTTGACTTCAGAATTATTTTCCTCACTTCTCGCAGCAGCATTTTTTCCTCATTTTTTTAAAGATACAGAGCAACAGATTTACAGCCCAGGTTTGTCACAGTCCCTTTTAATGAGGTATCATCGAACCACATTTCTTCTGTCATATACCCATAGCTGCAGATATTTCTTGGTATGTAAATCAGAAAGCTAAAGTATTTTGCTAATGAAACAAAAATAAAAAAAATATACGCTCAAGTCATCTTACTGCTAGTACATACATGGTATTCATACACTAAAATAGCTTTAAATACTGGGTAATTGGTTTTGTCTACTTACTCACTCTCCTGAACGTGCCGTACGTCTCCCTTTTTTCGGCGTGATTTATCCGGCATGGAAACGTTAACAGGAAACAGACCCTCCATGAGGTCTAGAGCAGTTTTTCGACCAGGGTGAGGCATGAGAATATCAACCAGAGAATTGTCTTTGGCAATGATCTCCATAGCAAGTTCTTCGTACCGCTGGTCTTCAGGAGACTGCAGTCTCCTTCTGGGCAGATCTGCCGCTCTCTCGGGGAGAATATCATCTTGGCTGTTGTGCACAGATGTGTCCTTAGCAATGAAACCTTCGGCTGTATCTTTGTCTCCTTGGGGAGGCTGAGCGAAGGCTGTGTGGCAGCACGTTACTTGCTCCTGAGGAGCTGCAGGCTGCTGCTCTGGACACTTTGTTAAGGCAGTGCCATTCAGAGATTTAGTCCTGCATTCCTCCTCCTCCAGCTCAGCATCCTCCTTGCTTCCACTTCTTGGGGCAGGAATAGAGGTTTCAGGAGTCAGCTCCTTAGTATCCTGACAACACGCACGTCCGATTATGTCATTGTCTTTACGTTCATGATTCTCACGTCCATCTTTCTCAGGATCACGGAAACTGTAAGAAAGAAGACACTTCCTTTTGCTTCAGACGATAAATACTCTATAATAAATATTTCTGCAGACTGTTTAAGCAGCTACATGTAATTGTCATTACCTTTCCAGCTTCCTCTTTTTATTAAATGTTTTTAAATTCAGATTCCATAATACCTACTAATTTTGCCTGGGGAAAAAAGGGAACATGTAAAACATTTAGCTGCACCAATCCATATAGTTTGAATCTCCATTTAATTTCTCATTTTCTAATTATGACCAACATGCATGTTTTCTGAAATAAACTCATGATAAAAAAGTGCCCTAAAATGTCCCACCGATGCTGTTTGACAAACGGATGAAAAGCACGCAGCCCTCCTGCCAGCCTCAGCGAGAACGCTGCCGACAGGACGAGACACTTGCAGGGACCGGGGCTCACGCAGCTCCTTCTGCGGCCACATCTGGGCACCACTGGGCAGTAACAGGAGGATGATTTGCATTTTGTGTTTCCCTCCACCAACCCTCTTGTAACACAGTGACTGCATTGCGGGAGGGTAAATCTTCACTCTCTTGTTCCCTACGCCTTCTTATCTCTAGAACAAGAATGTTTCAGCTCAAGATACGCCGTCACTGCCTCCTGCGAATCCTCAGTCCTTCTTAGAGAAGACTTCTAGTGCTTCCTTCTCTTTAGGCAAACTGAATATCAACACAGAGGAAACACTGTTCATCTGAAGCTTCTGGTTTGAAAAGGCCATTAGACTTAAGTAAAAGTTTTATTAAATCCTTTCAGCTAACCATTTTGAGATCAAACTTCTACTTTTGAGTTGGCCAATGCTTGTCTGACCCATTGCTTCGAGTTTTCTGACGCAAGACTTCAGAAGAAACTTTGATGGGAAAAGCTACTGTCTGCAGGGCATAAATAATTATATTAATGATGTCAGAATAAGTAGATATATGTAATTTAAAAATGCACTTTGGACCAGAATTTGCAAGAGTATAGTGGCACTGTTGAACACAAGACAACTGGAGTATGCATGGACCATCCTCTGCAATCTCTGATGTGCACGTATGCCTCCGTGTAACTGCTTGTGAAAACAGCCAGTGCATCTGTATATTTAAGTACTGTTGTATTAAACAGGACTGAATGAACAAACCTATTTTTCCCTCTAGCAAAATTTTTCATAATCTAACAGGATTATGAGGGGACAGCAGAGAGGAAAACTAGAGGGATTAGATGGAAGGAAAACTTAGAAGGCCCGATTTAACTACGTTAATGTGACATACAAGCTTCAAAGTTGCAGGCACAAAGCAAAAATTTTCTCCCTCAAAACAGGCATAGAGGTTTTATCCACCTTTGTTTAGCTCTTTCTCTAAGGTCACATATAAAAGCAATGCAGCAATCGGTCCTTCCCTCCCCTAACGGTACTGGTTAAGACTGTCTCTGTGGATGGTGTGAGTCTGTCCTAAGCCACATGTGGAGACACGAAGGTAGGCATTGTCCTTCCCTGAAGGACACCAGGGCAGCAGAGAGCGATGAAGAGACTTAATGCCTAACAGTGCAGACTGCCGTACCCCCCGTGGAGATACACACACACACACACACACACACACACACACTAGCTTCTAGATTTAAGAAAATACCAGCAGATTGCTGTGCTGGGAAAGCTTCCACATGCTTGGACTATTATATTTAATGCCATGAGCCCCATGCTATCTCCAGCCGCCACTTGTCTGGGCGGGTTTCCCGACACAGACGTGGGGCTCTGCGGAGAGCGCGGATGGCTCGTGGCTGAGCTGAGCGCTGGTGAGACACAGAGCGTTTCATGTGGCCAAACTCAGCTGTGGCTCAGCGATGAAAGTCTTGCTATTCCTGAAATTCCCTCTTCTCTCATTTCCCTTCTTCCAGCTCTGCTTTGCAGCTTTAACACAGTCATTTTAGCTTTTCACCAAAAAAAAAAAAAGAAGTCAGCTTGGCAAAGGGAAATTTACTCATAGTTTGTACTAGCTAATGACTAACAATGTCACTTAGATATCTATTATATGCACCTTTTCACTGCAATTAAAAATAAACAACTCATTTGACCTTGACTTCAACTACCTGGTTCTGGTGCTTTAGTGATGCCCTCAATGCTGGAAAAGCCTTTCCATCAAAAAGCTGCTGGAAATACCCCCTGCAAAACACCACGGCATCGCAACGGGGCCCTGTACTGTGATACCCAAATTAACGTGAGGATGACGTAACATTGTGATCACGGATTGACAAATGTTTGGGAGTGATTGATGATGAAAAGAGACACTGAAGAGAATCACCGCAAACATTGCTGGGCCTTGTTCTTACTCATGCTCGGGCCTCATTGTGATGGCAGCGGGTAGGAGCAGCTCGTAAACACCCCATCTGCAGCAGTTATCTCGGAAAATGGATAATATCAGTGGAAACTGCCTCAAAATTGTATCGTGCGATTGAATGGATGCAAAATATGCCTAAGAACGTCCTCAAGCATTTTTCACTAACCCACGGACACTACTGGTACAGGTAACGATCATAGCTTGTTCTTCCCGCTGGTCCCCGCTGGAACTTTTATTTGAGTAATTAACACTGCAAACATGCCGGTCTAACCTGCATTTTCTACCACAGCTCAACAGCACTTTCTGGTGGAGGAAAACAAAGAGAAAAAAACGAGTTACAGCTGTAACAGAATGAAACCTCTACTTACAGCTATTTCCCAAAGATGATAATCTAAATTAATTACTAATGAAACCCACTCTGGATTTCTCATCTTTTCATTACTTAATAGATATTATAGAGCTATGATCGAATATGTTTCTGTTCAGAACTTCCAGTGACGCTCACGCCGACCTGCTAAGCCTCTTAGCTAAACTAGGAAATTTAAGAAAAACTTCAGAATCTTACTAAAAATACATTTTTTTTTCTAAGATAAACAAGCCTGCAGAAACTATTGGGAACTTTTTGAACGACTGAAGCAGGGGAAATTCTATTACTACACAAGTGTCAGCGTCACTGCTTTGTTGAGACAAAGTGCAGATCTTTTCCTCCCCTGACGCTCCTCAAACAAGCCAAACAAATACAGAGAGTTAACACACAAACTTGCTAGTTAGCTATGTGTAAATGGCACAATTATTTTTTTTTCCCCCTTAAAAAAACCACACCAAAAGCCCCTGTTACACCAGTCGGTGAGCACACGTATTTCAAGACTGGGCGTATCGGAGCTGTCGCGGATGCCGTTTTTCCCGGAGCTCAGATGAGGGAGCTGCGATCCCAGAGATGTGAAGGAGCGCGGGAAGAGCAGCACGTACACTCTGCATTTCCCGCTTTTGCTCCACACTGTAGAAACGATTTTAAAGACTGTCCCAGAATGAAATAAATAGCGTAGCAGGTGAACATTCCCGCACGGGCAAAGGATCCCAAGGCACAAGGAGAGAAGCAGCCAGCCGCGGCTGCCGCTGGAGCTCCCACGCCCGGGGCATCGGCTCGACCTTGGCGCGGGCGGCGCAGCCTTACCTGGGGGTGCCGAGACGGCTCTCGCACGGCCGAGCCGGGGCCACTGCGCCACCGGCGCTTCTGTAACTGTCCTGGAAATGAAAACAGCACAATGGTACTACCAGCGTTTTCAGACTAGGCAGCCGTTTCACTTCACCCCCGTGTTTGTTAACCCCAGAAAGAGAAGCCAACAGTAGATCTCCGAGGAGGTACACCAAGGTTTTTATTTTTGAGTTTGTCTATCTCTTTTTATTAATGAAATTGCTGTTTTGCTCTTCCTAGGTAGCGTCCATCTCTTTTTCCTAGAAAACCAAAGAACAGCTGGCAACAAAAGATATTCCCTCACTGACTCTCACAATTCAAAAAGTAGGCAGCATTGGAGGAAGCCTATCAGCCTCTTCAGTTGGGTAATTTTAGTAGTATATTTATCATAGAATCATAGAATGCTTTAGGTTGGAAGGGACCTTGAAGATCATCGAGTTCAACCCCCCTGCCATAGGCAGGGACACCTCCCACCAGCCCAGGTTGCCCAAGGCCACCTCCAGCCTGGCCTTGAACACCTCCAGGGATGGGGCCTCACCAGCCTCTCTGGGCAATTTATTAGATTATTTGTTTTCTGACCCTTTCATCTTCTTTATTCTCCTTGACAACAATATTGACAGCCACTGTCCTTCAAATTCAGAAGCCAAAAAGGTTGGTCATTTATAAGAATCTCTCTCTAATAACCTTTTCTGGGATAGTGCTCTAATGAGGTTAACCACGGTGACTGCTGGAATGCCAACGTCCTGCATACAGCACACGTTCTCTGCAAACGTGCCTCCCGAGCGCCATAGCCCATGCGCTCCCCTCTTTAGCTCTGGAGGGGACCCTCTCGAGCCCGGTGTTGTCCAGCCCTCGCGCAGAGCCTATGGCACTTGCACAGCGCATCCCTTGAAGCAGACACTCCTCTTCCTCCCCGCCTGTACCTGTGCGCTCGCTGAACGAGAACAGATAGCTCTGCCCAGACCACATCGGCGTTTAACGAAGAATTATGCAATTCTCTTGTAACTTTTCACATTAAAGAACACCTTGTTTGTCAGCAATACTTTCTTACAAAATACTTTCGAGAGTAATGAACTGTTATCATTAATCATAAGTATTTAAGGCATTAAAATTGGTAGCACTTCTCCCCAAATCCCCCCCAATTATTTCTCCTGCACACTGCACAGCAGAGCATGCATTTTACTTTCCAGCAGCTACACAGCGTTTCCTATAGATTAAGTAAATGTGACTTCTCCTCCGCATCTATCATCTCTCTATCACACGCTAAAAAAAAAAAAAAATTAAAAAAAAAAAATCAAGTGTTAATTCCTCATGCCTCATGTTCAGCAGTTTTTCATGTGAATCATCCCACAGTTCTCTCAAAGAGGTGGACAGTCATAAGTTGGACTCAAACACTAATTACTATCTTAGTATCTTTCTTACCTGTGTGGAAGGAGGAGTCGATTTTGACCTCTCGCGAGCTCTCCCAGCTGCAGGATCACCTGCCTGTGGGAGACTCTCAGCTGATGCACGCTTGCTGGTGCGGGTCCCGTCTGCTTCGCTGGGAGACGGGTCGTGCTTTGAGGCGGCCGTACCAGCAGCAGCAGAGCTGGGATCGCTCCTGCTGGCCACGCTCGGCGGGGGAACAAAAGCCAAAGGAGGAGAAACATCTGGCGATTTTTCTTTAGAGAAAACCTCAGTGTTCTGCACCTTCCTGCTCCCGTTTGGATCGGAAACCTTGCCAGGAGGCCATCTGGGATGCGACAGCCTCTTCTGCAGGGGCGGCTTATGCAGCGGGAGGTGTTGTGAACTACCTGGCCTTTGACTAATCTTTCGCTCCATGTATTCGATAAGTGCAGTGTGCTGGATTTGTTTCAGCTCCATCCTGGAGATACTTGAACTGGAAAGTGCCCTCCCTCTGTTCTCCACAGTCTTTTTCCTAGCTGCCACCATATCCTGCTCAGGGATTTCATCCCTCGCTTGATTCCATGATACTTCCTTATCCGCCAGCTGATCGAGTTTCTCAGGTTCGGAGTAACAGAGTTTCTTTTGCTCTTTGGTTACCCTTTTCCTTCCCCCTATTCGACCTGATTGTGGCCTCTTAATTTCTTCGTCTCTACTGAAACTTTCCAAGGACTCTAGATGAGAAGGAGAACAAGGAACAGGTTTGGCATCCTCACCTGCACTGGATAACGAGAAAGACCTAAGGTGTTCGATTGAAGGCCTTTTAGAGGGTTTCTGTCTCAGTCTAACGGGCAAACTCATCTGTAAGTCTTTTCTTTTAAAGGAGGTTTCTCTCAGAACCTTTTTCTGAGCCACTTTAAGTTTCTCTCTATAGTCATTCTTGAAACTCTCATCCGTGGATGAAGCAGGACTCCTGAGAATGAGATCTTCAGTCTCAAGCGGGAGATCATCAGCACTGCACTGATGGTGGTGGTTGGTCCTCTGAAGCCTATTGCTTTCCCTTTGTAACTCTGGACACCGTGCCAAGGCGGAGTAGCTGCCTGCTGGAAATTCCTTTGGTGAGCTCCTCGAGTCCTCCTGACACCGGGTGAACTTGTGGTGGTGCAGGATGTTGGTGGCTTTCCCCCCAGAAAGATAGTAAAGCATGGGAGTCGTCTGCCTGGTTATTTGTTCACCAGCAAGATCATCCTGAAGCTGTCTTAAGAGCTGTTTTTGAAATTCAGGTTGGTATTTCTGATAAGGAACAGGAGGTTCCTCTTGTTCTATATGCACGCTAAGGTCATGACTGCTGTTATTAGCCTGTTTTTCTTTCTTGACTTCATGAAAAAAATGAGATGTGGAATCTTCCTTTGGTTTGAAAAAAGCCATTTGGTTAGTATCATCATAGCACTGCTTATTTCCCTGATCTGACCCCTCACAGTGAGGGTGCTCCGGTGCTGCAGTATCGTAGCTGCAGGACAGTGACGGTGTCTGCGTTTTGGCTTGCTGATTCAGGAGTGGTTCCTTAACATCACTCACAGTTTCTCCTTCAGAGTCACAGCACTGATTTTCATCTGCACAACTGTTCAGCTTCCTGGAAACATTTTTAATTAGAAGAGCATTCTCCATATATTTTAAGTCACAACTGTCCTCAAACACATCTTGATCCAAGCCTGAATGCAGCTCGGCAGGGAGCGGGCACTGAGCGCAGGGCAAGGAGCCTTTTCGTTGGCGGGGTTCTGGCACTGCGCTTTGCAGATCTGCCTCTCCGAAAGTTGGCTTACGTACGCTGCAGGGATACTGTTTGTCTTCTTGTGTATCATTAACAGCGCTGGGGTTGGTATGCACTGGGTGACAGGACTTGGAGTTCATCTCTTCAGGAATTTTATAAGCAGGAACTGAATTATAAGCAGAAAGTATTTTAGGGACATTAGCCAGAGAGTCACTCTTTAAATATTCTTGAAAAATGAATGAAGAAGGTCTGCTGAAAATGTGTGGATTGCTTCTCTTTATAGGTTGTTGGGATAGGCTCCACTCTCCGTTTTCCTCCACCTTTAACCCCTGAATTTTTGCTATAGATACCTCATTTGTAGAATCAGAAGAAAAAAGGCCCTTGTTTTCCAGCATCTTCCTCCTAGCAGCCACTATATTTTGCTCAGTAATTTCATCCCTGCGTCGACTCCCCGGCACATCCCTATCTGCTGGCCGATTGTCCTGCACGCAAGGAGCTGGCTGCACGCTACGCTCGCCGTGACTTCCAGAGCTGTGCCTCCCTCTTGAGTTCTCAAGGTGTCTAGTGACTTTATAGCTATCCAGTCTGGTGGGAGGAGAAGGCGGAGGTGCAGCCAGAGGCAGGGGTCCCTGATTTGAAGTCCCTCGGGCAGGAGTGCTTCCACAGCGCTCAGCGAGACTGGTGCTGTGAGAGTTACTATGGACGCTCAGGTCCGGTGCCTGGTACGGATGCAGACGTCTGAGGTCAGAGTTTGCTGCACTGAGATTATAAATACCTCTTACATATTCTGCGTCCATGTACGATACCTGCTCTGGAAGCAAACAGCAGTTTTCACCATAGCACGATGGGGCGGGATACTCTGGAATATTTGATCCCCCTGAGAAAGAGCTGTAAGCAGAGTCTGCTCTCCCAGGGAGGTGCAGGAGATGGTCTACACCGCCGACTGACTTCACTGGCGACAGATGGTTACCATTTTCAGGAGGGGTCACGGGCTCTACCAGCTCTCCAATCCTGCCACCTTGCCTGTGAGTCCATCGTTCTATCTCATTCCCTGATGAGGCCATTTTGTAGCATTTCCAGAAATCAAAGTCTGATTAAATGTCCGCAACTGAGTTGTCACAAAAGCACATTTTTGTCTGTAGTCACATTCCAATAATATCTAGAGAATCCTAAAAAAAAGAGAGAAACGTATGAAAAAGACACAGTGGGAGGATTCTGATTGCACCTGAAGAGATCAGACAACAAGCATCACACACGTGCTCAAGATGAGAACTTGAAAATAGTATTTAGTGTAGCTAGAAGTAAATTTCTGCCTTCAGTAATTACCAGAACCTTGGAATGATCATTTCCTCTATCACAAACAGAGCAACTAAGTCTTTATTAACAAGAGTTCTCTAGATCTTCATTAAATCTATAAGACTATACATACAATTAGAAGAAGCCCTCTCATTATGATTGCAAAATACCAAGGGCCAGAATCAACACTAGTTTCTGAATCTGCCTAGAAATAAACCTGAGAGGTTGGAAAACCCAGTTCAGATGCTGCCAAATCCTGGAGGTGCTTAAATACAACACGCATCTGGCTGGCTGAAGTTTCACAGGGACTTAGAGTTACGCTTCCAAAAATGCTCACAACCGTGGACCAGCGCCGAGCTCTCATTCCGATGGATGCAGCCCTGATCTAAACAGCACGGGGCTTTGCAACTACATGACTGCGATGACATTACACAAAGCGCGCCCCAAACCCCACCAGTGCCTCCACGTTTCCTTTCAGAAAGCCTCACACAGAAATACAAACACATGGACAGGTAGTTGGACACGTCAGTGCCCCATGGATAACTGTACCGAACACGCACTGCACAGATTAACCCAGAAGAATTATCAAATATGAAGAAATCATGATTATAATCAGTCTTATCAGCCTTCTGCCCCCTCCTTAAAGGCTTCCACTGTTTCTCAGAGAAGCAAGAACCAAATCATACTTTATTTGATGAACATGATGAAAACGGTTTGTTGTTTAAGTGAGCTTCCATGCCACTTCCATGCGTGCTCAAAAACACACATCTTGGAAAACCTTTCCCAGAGGCTTACAGAAAAGCTCCTTGATGAGAGATCGACAGAGTACCTCGACGAGAGATTTTTACTGTCGGTAACAAATCATAGATTTAAAAAGACAGCCAAATATTTTATGGCTGATGCTAAGAGCTCCCCTGCAAACATACCAAACGCACTAGAAAAAGCACCAGCTCAGAGTTCACGTTCAACAAATACACACTTTTTGCAGAGTCTAGAAAACAGCCTGTGTTTATTAGCAGCACTCGACATTTACTCTTTGATTGTTATACACGATGCATGCAGGTTTAGTGTATCAAATCTAAATTTAGTGTATCTACAAGCAGCCCGCTTAATAGGCCAACAGAAGACGTGCAGGAGGTGGTCACACTCCACCAGTGCGACCCCGTCAACCGCCTCCGCCAGCTTCAAACCCCTCCAACATGCTCACAGCCAGTATGAGCCCCTAATAACAGACTGAACCCGGCAAGGCAGACAGGTACTAGCCAGAGACCTTATTTAGTAATTCTCATTTAAGTGACTTCAAAAGACTGATTAGTTATAACAAGAAAGCCAACAGTCTTGAAAACCTCCGATGGCAAACCACTCCATGGGACACAGCTTCCGAGGAGATGCAAACTGTTTCCAAGTCCTACCAGAGTATTACACGTCTGTTTTCTCCAAAAAAGGTTGAACTCGCCAGACGTTTAATCTGTCATTCCCAGTACTGTACTTCTGCAGTGGGGCCTCAGACAGCTGGCAGAGAGCGAGGTTTCAGGGCTGATGTTGCTGTTTAATCAAAAAACTTCACATTCCTGCCTTGTTTCAAAGACAGTCCTGGTATCATTCACTTTGAGCCAAAGGAAGAGATGGACAGGAGCCAAAATACACAAGTTAATCTATAAAGGGAACTTGGACTGGTGGGACACAGTAAATAAATTAACTAGTTTCTGGGAAATGAAAACAGCGTAACACTGCACAGTGGGAATTTCTGCTGGGCTTTTTTGGAAATTTCAGTAAGAAACTGACTCAAGGACGCCTGGGGAAGTTCTCTCTCTCTTTAGAGATGATCTAAAATGCAGCTATGAAATTTAATTGTCTGTCCCTGAATAACAGGGTCACACAGGAAACATGAAGCACCAACAGCTGACGATGACATTCCCCTTCCTTTTCACCACGGTGTATTGAAGAATTTAGAGACATAAAAACCTTAAGACACCTGGTGAAAGGAAAACCGTGGATTTTCTGAAGCTGCACAGAAAGAGAAGCAGCTGAGAGAACTGCACTGACACTAAAAGCAGAATCAGACTCTACCACAGTCGCTATCACACCACTGTTAATTACCTAAACAAATGGATGCACTTGAAAACCTGGACCACCACAGCGACTGCTGGGGTCTTGCTGAGCTGTGCAAGGCTGGTGGTATCTGGAGGTGCTGGGAGGTGCACAGGACCAAACCCCATGGGAGCCACATTCCACCAGAGAACCAGAAGGCAGATTCCTCTGTCATTCTTATCTCCTTTTTTTTTTTTAATCAAAATTTTGTTCCAGTGGAACTTCTCCAAGCAGCTCTATTACTCGACTGTTGCTATTAATAGACCGAGCCAAGTCTTTGTCTGGGATGTGCTGGCACTGTTCCACTGAAGTTAATGGAGCCACCATGATTTACAACGAGAATTTGGCTCTGACTTTTCACAACTATGTGTAGAATTTAAATAACAGTTGTGCTTTGGTTTCTGTATATCAATGAGAGTACTCTCTTAGTTTCCTATACCAGTGTTTCCCAAGATCTCTTTTCCCCTATTATTTCAAGCTACCCGTTCATGATTTACTGTGAAGATTTTTTGTCTCAGGTTTTTATGATGACACCAGAAACAATAGGAAATATAATTTCAGTATCTTAGAAGACCGAGGTAAGAACATCTGACTTGGAAACAGCAGCAGCAAGCACTGAGTCCCTGTTAGCACCGGGTGCGGGAGGACATTGTGGCTCACAGGACATTCCCTCCTCCGTCTGCTCCTCCTGTGCAGTCTCTCCCATCACCTGTCTGAAGCTGCCTGCAGCCCTTCCTTCTGCTCCATGGGGAAGCGCCAGATAAGCTAGAGTTCCTCCCCCCCCCTCCCTGGGTGCCCCCTGGTCCAGGCTTGCCATGGCTCACATTTTGCCAATCTGTTTTGCTTAAGACCAAGTTTGCCATTTCACATCCCCGAAGAGACAGAAAAATGGTAAAAACCAAAGTAATATAAGAACAGCTGTATACTCTTCTCCAGAAGTCTCTGCTAAAATTTAAATAATATGATAATGAAACATATCTTAGGGAAAAATCTAACCTATTTCTTTTTGAGAAGATGTTTCCTAAACCCTGGAAGAAGAATCGTTGATCTCAATGTGTTCAAAGAACTATGTGAAAACTGCCTTCTCTTTCACATGGAAAAGAAAAACATTAATGTACTTAAAACTCAACTGACGTTAACAATGATGTTATTGTTCTCCTCAGCTGGTAGGTGGTAGAGCACCCTCCTGGACTACATTGTCTCTGGGTCTATGAAACCCTCTGGCGAGGCTGTAATACAACGTGCACATTCCAGACAGGCTTGCAATACTTTCATTGTAAACCTCTGAAAGCAAAAAGAAAAACGTTAAATTAAAAGTATATCAAAACCAAGAACACCAGAAGATGAAGGGACGCGTGTGTCTCTCTGTGCCCGAGGAAGAAATAAAGCCACTAACAACCTATTAAGATCCAAAGGTTTGGTTGGTTGTTGTGGGCTGGGTTTTTTTTGCATTTTGTTTGTTTTTTATTAAAAAAGGCTAACTTGACTTCCATTCACTTATTTATTATGTTTACTCCAATACTACCCAGGAAATCCTACACAGAGCACAGCCCTCTATGCAAAGCAGTTTGCAAACATAAAGCACTCACTCTTTGCTTTACAGATCCAACAAACTAGAGAGACAAGACGAACACAGATGTGGAAGAGAAAAAAGGGTCTCCGCAGGGAACAGGACTTGTCCGATGCTTCCCAGCAGGCTGATGGCTGAGGAGGAACAAGACCCAGATGACGCAGGACGCTCTGTACACGAGGCTGGGCTGTCTCTGGCCTAAGATAATGATGTTTTATGTCTCAAAACAAGATTTGTTCCAAGTTTCTACCATAATAATAATAGGGAAAAAAATAGTAGTAGCAAGGCAGTGCCAGGAAATTCACGTTGTTACAGCCCAGACTGTATGTTTTCTCAGCTCAGGTACCAGTGCTGTGCATTAAAACTCCTCGTTCACCCAAACCTTATCAAATATGGTCCCCGAGCATTCAGTGCAGGTTCAAGTCCTGCGGATGTCTCCAGCCCCTCACGGACTGCTGTTAAAATGCCAGTCACCACCTCAGCCTCTTCATTCTAGGGAAAGGTGGTTTGTATTGCACAATCTTGAATTCCTTGCAACCGCCTCAGTAGGTCAAAGCCTCACGTCTCTGGCAAATTAACTCTGTACAGAGAAAAATCAGTGACTCTATAGACTGCAGTCAATTAACGAGTTACTTGTCTTTTAAGGGCAAGCTTGCTTCTACTTACAGTTTGCTCTTGTTTGACCTCATTTAGATTGTATTAGGCACTGCTAATTAATCCATAACTCACCTGCAGTTATATACAATGCTTGCCAAAAGTGTCACCCATCTGAAACACAGGTATTTTCTTTATCAAGCCCCTGATTTACCCTCAGCAACCCAGGAAAAACAGCCCCTGGCACTGAACACAGCCACGTGGTATGTTCGCATACTTGTGCGGTTCCGTTAAAGTTTACCAACACAATCTTTCCATCAGAGAAGCAAGAATGAGCATTTTCCTTCATAACCACAAGCAGAGTTCAAACCTTCTTTTAAGACCGGGCTATTTGTGTTTACGGATGAGAAATTGTAATTTGGGAAAACCAAACAGGATTTCTCCTCCAAAACACTCCAGAGACAAAGGCAACGTCCTGCTAACATGCTGGCATGTAGAAAATTTCATAGATCTATTTCTGTAAAACTGCCCTTTTAAATAAAACAGCTCCGTGGAAATAAAGGGGGAAAACACAGCTATTAATCCGTATCAAACTCCAATATGCAACCGTTCTCCAAGCAACGAGAATCATAAGTGTGTGAAATGCAAAGCAAACACCGTGACCAACCTACCAATATTATGTCATGTACATGTTTGTGAATGACCTGTTCCTTATCAAAGGGTAAACACCTGATGTAAATATTAGCCGAAATTCTTCAGATTCCGATCACTTGCACAGTGTGCAGCACCTGACCCATCTGCTTCACAGACCATGAGACCTAAGAGATCTAATCACTACTAAAATGTCACCTGTGAGACTCTTGCTTTAGCGGCTGTCCTAGGGAAGCCCGGGGAGTCTGACATCCCGGGGAAGGCAAGTACCGAGGCTCTGGTACCACGGACACCTTCGGCAGGTTGATGATCTCGCACAGGTTCCCAGATCTCCATCCAGGTCTTCCTGGACAGAAATCTCTGCGCGTGCACAACACGGATGTGTTCTCAGTGACTGTATCTCTGAGACATGAGATGTCTGGAAATAAGAGCTGCTCCTTTGACCAGACTGTGAAATATCCAGAAATTCCAGACAAATGTCTGAAGTGTTCAAATTCCGTCACTTTCACGTGACTGTTGAAAGGGTGAGAGAAATGGAAGGATACCACCTCCAGGAAAGCGTGGCCGGCTGATCATCTTTGTGCCCAGCAGCTCTGAAAGTCACTGTTTCTCTCTTTTAAATAGATACGTTCCCTTTATTATTATTTTTTCTAGCCTATAATCAACAATTTTATCCCCCAGGACTTTCAGCTTTAGGTTTCAAACAGGAAGGCAAACGTAGCAGATGACATCCCCTTTAGATGACTGGAAAACACACGTTCTGCTAATCTGTATTTTTCTTGCAAAGATTTCTGAAGACTCTAAAAAGCAGATTTCCCATTTACCACCATTTCCAGAACTATCGTGCAGGTAGTTAACGGTTGCCAAGGACATCATACATCAAAACCCAAGGACAAACTTTCAAGTTTGCTTTGCACAGGCCCAGTGGGAAACAGCCTGCTACTGAGAGCCAGGGAAAGTCAAAGTGTCAGACACGTTCAAAACGGAGCCTAAATGGGATTTAGATGAGGTTTATGCCTTGTGTGCACAGGAATAAATTTCACCATAGTTTGAGGAATGTAAACATTTCCAGTAAAAACGTAGATACAGACTTGAGGCTTTCTGGAGTTATGAAAGTGTCTTGAGTAATTTAGAGGAGGATGAAAATAATACTACTGCGTCCCAATATCCCCTTTTGGGGCAGCAGGGGAAAGTCACGACAGACAGACACGACAGAGGGGAGATAAATCTTCCTAAACTCCCTCACCCAGCTCTGCCCTGCTCTCTACAGAAGGAAGATTCCTACTGACTAGTGTGGGAGCTTTGCTTAAGCCACGATGGCAGAACTGGTCCATCCTACACCTTCCCTGGAGTCATTTCCCACCCAGCGATGACATCTCACTGCTGGACGTGAACATTTGGCGTTTCAATAACACGCATACTTTGCTGGTGAAAAGCTGTGGCCCAAATAAAGTGCTTTGGGACCCGAGAACCACGGTCCGATCTCTGGCCAAGGATTTAATGAGGAAGATCAGGTTTGGCAATTCTTCACAGCCCTGTGAGAGACCTTTTTTGAGCTCCCAACAGAGTCTGACCTTTTAATTAGGGCAGTCACCCGCCACATACTTCTCCATTGTCCTTGAATTCCCTGACTTTCCTTATTCAGCCTCAAAAATTTCTCTTGGCTTCCATCATCATTACTCCCTAATCTACTAAACACCAAACACTTATTTTTGTTTCTACCTCTGAAAGCACTTCTCAAAAACTGCTTTTGCCAGAAATCACAGCTTCATCCCAAACATATGCATTTCTTTCCAATCATTCCCACTTTGTCCCTTCTTGCTTCATCACAATTTTCCTTCTTTCTTTTTTAAACCTAATCAAGTTCATCTGATGCCGTAAGTTTACCATCCATGCTGCTTTTACAGGCTACAAGAACAGACTCAAAAATATTCAGGAGCATTAGAGAATTGCAGACTCCAAAGAACTCAAACTTTCAGAAAGAAAAAAACTAATGACACTGTTGATTTTTATACGTATACCTTTAGAATAAGCTTATATTATCCAATATCCTAGAGAACACAGGAGAAAATTCCAAGTAAAAAGACTTCATTGGTCTCCTTCTCCCAGCAAGTTTAGGAAGAAGGCTGCTCTTTAAGGGCAGAAAGCTACTTTCCACTCTCCTGCTCCCCACTTGATTCAGTACGACGAGAGGCAGAGGATCTCTGATAGATCGGGAATCTCCGACAGATCAGGACACAGTCAGAGGACTGCTTTCTCCCTGATGGATAAGCCATCATATTTTAAAAGACAGCAAGGAAAAAGAGATTTTATTTCCAGGAACAGGGTAAGCTGCAACATGAGCACACGCACATAGATCAGTGGTCGGAGGCGTCTCAGAAGACATTCTCCCCATTTCGTCCTGGTTTGAGGTAACACCAGACAGCAAAGCTGTCCAAGAAACATCAGAACAAAACCAAAATTCTCACAGTCCCCCTGACCTACTACTGACTGCACTGAGCTTCCCACAGCTGAGGCATCAAGTCAAGCCCACGAGAAAAGAAACTGGCCTCTAAATAAGCGAAATCCAGTTCAACGTCTCCTTCAACTGATGTGTGCCTTGAGTCCAGAATAACTAACAGTAAGAGTAGGTTAGCACTCTGCGCAAGACAGAGTTTTAAAAATATGTCCATTGTTAACAGCCTGTAATTAGAAAAATCCAAATGCTTCTAACAGGCAGCTCCGGCAACCGCCACACATCCCAAACCAAATGTATTCACAGCTCTATATGGATCAGAATTTGCCTTTCCCAGGCTTTCTTAGAGCTCTGGGAGCGCTAGCGCACACTCCAGCTTATGAGAGCTGACTGGCTGGGAAATGCCATAAAGTCATCTTCTGAACAGTGGTTTTCTGAGCTACAGAGGCTGGCTGTTGTTATACCATAAAACTATTCTCAGTAGCTTAACGGATGGCTCTGTCATTACAGTCCCAGAGGCCCAGACACAAAACCCCCTGCAGACTCCGGTTTCTCTGGGCTGTAATTATGTTTTCCACAGCCAAACTGCCATGAGAACAAACATCAGTGCTGCTGCTCCAGCTATAGACCAGATGGATCCAGAGGCATCGGGCTGGGCCAGCGGCAGTGTCCAACTCGCACTTAATCAAGTGGGATTATATGTCTTATTTATGTATATGAATACATACCTGTGTATATATTTAGATTATAGCTTTTAGATGTAATAAAGATGGATTAAACAATTCATTAGCTGCTCCTTAAATGTAATGAGAAGATTTCTGCTGAACTTGGCAAGCTTTAGACTGTGTGCTATGAACATCATGAGCGATACAGAAACGCTCACGCTGCCTTCACTATATTTCCAAAGTCATTCCCATCTAGAGATTACCTACACGTAAAGCGTTGGACAGAGAATCCAACCGGATCTTCCCAGAGCAGAGGGATGGCACAGCCAAGCTGGCTCACGCAGATTCTCCTGGAGAAGAGCAGAGCACAGCAATCACCTTGTGCTAATTGGAAAACTTCATACCACTGAAGACAAGTGAGGAGGAGACTGAGCACATGAGAAAAATAGAGAAAGAAAGCAGACGTGTTGGCAACGGACCTTCAGCTAACAAAACAACCTCCTTTGTACCTCAGAGTGTATCTTCCAACTTTAATCATACGCTGTCAGTACCAGTAGGACTATTTGCCTTACCATAAAATCGTTCTAGAGTCCTACAATGGGGACAGAACCCAGCACTCTTACCTCCTAAGCACTTCTCCTTACTACAAATTAATTTTTTAATTAACTTACTACCCTCGATAAAAGCATGTCACTTTTTTCTTTCATAACACATTGCCAGTCTAAAATGTAATTAGCAAACAATTTTAGCACTTCCATCTTCTTATATACAAATTAAGGATTATGAATTAATATTAATTAATTTGGTATTTTAAAAAAAGTTAGCTCTTTAACTTTCTTGTTTTGTCATAAGAAACAGAAACTATTCCTTTCCAGAGGATGTCTGTTTTCAGTCTAATTCATCCAGATGTTAAGCATAATTGTGCCTGCCTTTGGGCTGAGAGAGACAGTAATGTAATATCCAGTTACTACAGAACATTCCACCGGAATAAGGGAAGAACACCAAATATATACAAGACAATATATTAGACCGGTCCATTCCTTTGGCAAGTATTGCATACCAGTATTTTCCCACATCTATCATTTGGGCAGAATTCATAGGCATTTACTCTTAATCTCCCTGGTTTCCATAACAAACAATGGGAAACTGTTTTAGTAGTTGAAAATAATCTGGAAGAAATAATCTATTAGTTACGTTAGTACAGGTTTAACGGTGGGGTGCAAGTTGCTCGGAATCACGGGCAGATATTAAGCACCTGCTCTGCAAGCAGCGCTCAGGCACGCCGCAAAACGGACAGATGTTGGAGGGAAAAGACTGAGGAAAGCATAAATTCATTTAATTCTGGGAAAAGGCAGTGCCTAGAGCAATAACAAGAGAGACTTTAACAAAGCGGCTAATGCCAGGGCAGGTACTGCCCCTCTGACAACAGGCCAGTGACCGCACAGAGAAGCGGAAGTGCCATTTAGAGGATCGCCTGGTTAGCGAGGAACAAGACTCCGAGTGATTCCCTGTCTGTAACACTTCACAGCAATTAGTACCTATCCAAACAGAAAGGTGGGAGTTTTTTCAGATATGGCTTTCTACATCTAACCTGTTCTACAGAAACTTCCTCTTCAAGTTCCCAAATCCGTCACCTATAACTGGCGTTTCACCATCAGCCTCGCCGCTTAAGCCCCGCCTGTGCTGGAGGACCATTACCTGCATTTCTACCAAGGGAACTATTTTCTGTGTAAAAATGTCTAACTGCCAGACCTCTTACCTCATCTATTTAACATGGACCAGATTTTACTTCTTCTGAAAATAAAGCCCCAACCCTAATCCGCATGCCCAAGGGCAGAGCAGAGCTCCTGTGCTTGGATTAGACTGGTGGTCATCCCAGAGGTGACACACGAGACTGTCCACGTGCACAACAGGTGTGAGATCACTCCCTTGCACATGATAACACGCTAATAATTGTAGCAGTTTAAAGATAAATTAAGTTCTGTCCTTGTTCACTTGCTTGGTTACATTCATGCATTTCCCTTCGAAAAATGTCATCTCGCACACGCGGAGATCCAGAGGACAAGCCCTGAAGTTGCGGCTGCCTTCTGTAATCACATGGGCCTGAGACTGCTCTCAACCCCAGGTCAAACATTTCAAAATGTGGTTTTAATATTTTCCAAGATATATCCTGCTCCTTCCCCTGTTTCCCTGCGGCCTGTCACAGGGAGGTGCCTCCGCATGGGAGCAAATGGACTTCGCCAGCAGATGCTCTGGAAGAAACCCAAGAGCCGAGTCAGTCCTTGGTGGGGAGGAAGGATCAACAGAAACGGGTCACTTCCACACTTTGTTTTCCAATGCAACACTCTTCTCCTGCCACCTCCACCAGCTCACACCTGGGTCTGGGCGTGATACGTCTCTAATCATCCTCCCCGTGTGTGACCAGCACCTCTGCTGGGCTGAGCACACACTCTGCGCCTCCCGTTTCGTGGAGACCTCACAAAGTGCCCGTGAACTGCCGCCACAATGCCCACAAGCACCCACGGGCATGGCTGGGTGCACCTGGAAGCACCACATAACATCGTACAAACCCTGCATTAAACCCTGTGAGGTCCGAGGACTTGTGTGATGTCCTCCAGCTGCCCTGGGACATGCTTCAAGGGCCGCTGTCTAGATGAAGGAAAATCTGCTTGTAAGGAGAGACTAACACCATCACCCAGACCGTAGCACAGATGCTGTGGCCCTCAAAGGTCTACACTCAGGGTTTCGCTGAATCGCTCTCCCTCCCCAAACCCATGCACTTTTCCAGAGATTAAGGAGCAGTTACTTAGACCACGGATCAGCAGAAACACTGCTCCTACCAGATTTCCAGCAAACGAGATACAACGCAGAGTAACCAGAATGTTATTTTCATTCTTTTCTTGCATAAAGCAAATATACAGATAGGCACCACAGCGACTACTGAATTACAGAGAGACAATACAGACCAGACACAGCCATCTAAAACATACGCACACACCGAAGTGACGTTTGGCTTAGTTACCTCTAGAGATGCGGATGCATGTTCACAGTAAGTACAGCTAGCTCCGATTCTCTACCCCCGGTTTTCTCTTTAGAAAACAAAAGCTAATGCTTTGGGTCCACATTCCAGCTATGTCCACAGAAAACACCTGAAAGTCAGTGGAAAAGAAATGGTAAACATCCGACTCCAATGTGTTTTCAGTGCAACTTGTACCGCGCCAGACATTTCCCCAATCCCACCTGGACCCAGCACGCGACCGGGGTGTCTCGGAGGCAGCTCCACGCACGGAACGGGCAGCAAAGCCACACAACTGACTTTCATAGACAACTCCTCTGCCTCAGCGGCGGAAAGTGCCCTTTGCTTTATTATATTCCGCTGCGCACAGCGTTACAGTGGCAGTGGAAAAGGAAGAAAAGCAAACAGCAGGCTCGGCTATTTCATTATCTCACCAGTCAATTATTAACGATGGTGCCTTTTCTGCCCAGCCGTTGGGCAGCGGCCACGACTCCCGCGTGGGCACAGCTGAAAAATTCCATGAAGATGCCGCCGAGGCCACAGCGGAGAGAGCAGGAGAGGCCCTCGCCCCCAGGGACCCGACGCACCCCGCTCCCGCGCATCCCCCCAGGGCGGCATCACCAGAGGGGCATCCTCCAGTCCGCACCTCATCCTTCGCTGGCCCCAGCCCGGGGTCACATCGCACTGGCCAAGAGCCCTTGCTCCGGGGCAGCTAAGCAGCACTGCTAAGCAAAAGCTCATTAAATCCAACGGAAAGTAGGTAGATTTAATGCAACAATTTGATTGGATTTTCTACTTTCAGAGAGAGAGAGAGAGAGAGAGAAAAAAAAAAGGGTTGCACAATAAAAGGCAATGCAGTTCAAAGAAACACTGAAGCTATGTTTTATATGCTGCAGGTTTGGGGGTTTTATTTATTTTATTTTTATTTTTTTTAAGCGTTTTGTTCATAAAACAGCACAGAAGGCGCACAGATTGAGGCTTTCATCTACTTTGTAGGACTCTGAATCAACTCAAGCCTCTGCAATAAATTCCTTCCTGCCTCCAAATATATGCGATGGAGCCTGACACTAACATTTTATAACGTCCTTATCTGGCGAGATGAATTCCCGCTAGTTTCTAGCTGGGCTTAAAAAATAAGCCGATTTTATGCCACTATTTTTTTCCTCAAACTAAGCTGCCAACTGGATAATGCCATGCAAGCAACAGCTCTCTGATTTGCTCTTATGTAACGTCTCTCAAGGGAAAACTGGGGATTCCTTCCACGTTCCCTACAAAAATAATCCACTTGCTTGTGGCTATGTTCAGTTTGCTTGTGGCAGTGAGGCGCAGACTGCTCTCCAGTGGGACACAGACTCAGGCTTTGGTTTTTGCCTGCCTTCCCCACGCTCTCTGGCCGGGTGACGCTGAAGCCACGGCGGAGTTCAGAATCTGTCCCTTGTTCGCTGCACAGCAGAAGCAGGAGGGGACGGGGATCGTTTCGTGGGGAAAAATCTCAACCCCGCATCTCCTGTGGGTGAGGAGAATGCAGGAGCCTCTGCAATACAGCTCTCTGATGATTCATTTAACCCACGTTTGAGGTTTTTCTGCGAGCACCCATCCTGGCTCCTTCTCAAAACCCTGTATGCAAATAGGCCATCCCTAAGCCTAATTTTTTTTTTTTTCACCAGCACATAATGTGATTGGTAACTCCCAGAGTATAGAGAAGGGCTCCCGGGGAGTTACTCAGTAACTAACTCGGTGTTTAGTCACTGCATTAAATACTGTTTTCACAAAGCAGTGACTTGGTATCTGATCGAGTCAAGTGTTCTGCAACAGGAGGCGAGAGGACCGTTTCCAATGGTCTGAGAAATACGAAAAAAAAGTAATCTTGCACTTGTGTGATGCCAGTTTGGAAGGAAAAAGACAAACCTGAGCAACTCCCCCTGCCAGGTGATGGGGGACAGCTCTGGGGACAGAGCTGGCGACACCGGTCACGCCTGCGCTGCGCAGGAGGGTTTGGGCATTTCTTTTCTAACAGTAAATTTTGTGCAGGTATGTCAAGATGAGTGATTTGTTGAAGCGCTGCAGACAGAAATCT
Organism: Vanellus vanellus; assembly: GCF_965231255.1. Taxonomy (NCBI): domain Eukaryota; kingdom Metazoa; phylum Chordata; class Aves; order Charadriiformes; family Charadriidae; genus Vanellus; species Vanellus vanellus. The sequence goes on along the minus strand of NC_138918.1, from coordinate 1,874,755 downwards.
GACCTTAGTCCTACATGAATAATAAAGGTTCAAACTTACCACAAGAAAAAAAAAAACAAAACAAACAAAAAAAAAAAACCCAAAGAAAGCCGAAGTCAGTATTTTTCCACCCGAGGCCTCAGAGGGTAATGCACCAACTGCTGCCCCTCCCGGGCACCGCGGGGCCGGCCGAACTCTGCAGCGGGGCCCTTCGCTTTGGAGAGTTCGGTTTAGTGCTGAGATTTGCCACAGATCTTTGTAAGCTTTGGTCCTTACCATTCCAACGCGGTTTTTCTTAAAGACATTTGAGCACATCGCGGTTACGATAGTGCCCAGACTTTTCCTGACACAGCACAGCACCCCACGTCTGCCTCCTGACCGCTCTGGACAAGAACTGTACAGATATCCAAGGTCAAGTGTCCTTAAATGAAGTCTCTCTAGTGTGTAAATGGGGGATAAACAACACTCCTCTGGCCACACTGCTGTCTGGATAAGCGCATTAAAAACTGTGAGACCCTCAGAATGAAGCACACCCCCCCTCCCAACCTGCGGGTGCTGAAAGCCGCTGCAGGGCGGAGAGCCTCAGCAAGAGCTGGGAGCAAATCACTCGAAACTTTGCAAAACAGGGCAAAGCCTCAGGAAAACGGCCCTGTCAGCAGAGTATCACGTAACCTGGAGCTCCAAACCAGCACAAGTTACACTAGTAACTTCCAGTAATACACAGCACTATACATACAATAGCAGCATTCACTAATCATAACATTATTTCAAATATAAATCACATGCCTCCAAATGCTCCTCCTAAATTATAAACCAGTTGCCTTGTAAAGAAGTAGTTAAATATTATATACGGTCCACAGCTCTGATGCTTTGTATCTCACAATGGCAAACTGTTCCGAGGCAGGACTTGGCTGTGGTGTGATGGGGGAGGACCGTGCGGCCACGCTCACCCGCTGAGCCCACAAACCCTGCGCAGAGCTAACAGGGAGCAGGGCTAGAGCTCCTTCAGGGCCCCAGCTGCCACAGTAAATCCACGTTTTACAAGTATTAACATTTAAACCTTCCCACCGCCTTTGCGTGAAGTGCTGTAGATTTGGGCTCAATAAGCGCCCTTTGCTCTGTCCTCGGATTCAAGCACAGAGCAGTGCGGCTGCTCGGGGGAGGGACAGCAAAAAGGATGCGCTCCTGAGAGATGGGGGTTAACCACAGCCCTGCCCCGACTCAAATGCAGTATGTTTAATGACTAATAATGATTGAATGAAATGTGGTGGAGAGACCCCAGAAGAGACCACTTACAGCTGCTTTTGGCAATTAAAAACACTACGATACGTTACAATCAGAGAATAGGATAGAACCAAAGCAGAAGACTCCCTCCCATGTCAGACACAAGCGCACCAGCCAGTCAGTCACCACCACTAGGAAATAACTAATGTATTCTCGGGAGGTCTACAAGGCATGAAAAAGCATGCTTAGGTTTGTTATCAGTATACTTACACGGGAACAAAAATAAACAAACCAAGAGTAAAAACAATCAAAGGATTTTGTAAAAACAACAGAGCTGAGGTTCATTTTATCTGCCCTGGGGTTCCTAAATGTTTAGAGTGCGTTTACATTATGTTTTCAAACTCTTCTTCGCAGCCAGAAATATTGATATACATGGTGGATTTCTTAACTGAGAGCTAAGGCTTTCAGGGAATCCTTGAATTTTTACAGCTAACGCTTTCAGAGATGCACAAAATGTCGTAATACGCATGATAAAGACGTCAGTGGTGGCCATCAGTATGCCTTTCATTTCTAAACACTGCCACAGTCATGGCACAAAATTTCTTGGAAGTAGAAAAGCTATAATTAGGATTACAGGCCAAAATTTGCCTTTTAACGCTACTTTACAGGTGCTCTGCTTGATCTGCACATTGTTGGGATGTGTTCTGCACTCCTGTGCAGCTCCTGAAGGCAAGGACCCATGGCTCTGGATGAAATGCAGAAAACGTGAGCCATCAACAACCACCAAGGGAGAGGGCTTCCCACTGCTCATCGACATCTCGCATTCTGCCACCGCTCATTTAATACTAATTGAACAGTACCAACAGTGCAAAAATGTCCACAAACTGTAGAGGGAACGGATCAGCATAATATTAAAATAATTTCTCATGGCTGCGACAGTCCTCTTTCATACAGCCCCAAACACATCGAATTAGTCTCTGGTTAGTAGGGTGAGCCCCTGACGGCGGGAGGATAAAGTGAAACCCACAGCTGCCTCGGGGATTCCTTGGCCATCTCACGCAGGTAAAGAGCGGTGGGCGATCGGCGCCCCCTCGCCCTGCAGCGCTGCCCCCTGCGCGTCTGCTTTCCCAGCCCTTTTTTACCAGGTGTCGGGAAGCGAAATCCAAAGGGGGAAGCAATACCAACAGCAAACGCTACCCATAAAAACCTCTGATCGCCCGGCGGGCTGTTACCTTTCAACGTTATTTTCATTCCTTGGCATCAGCTGGGATCCAGATGGCTGCTCAGAGTTACTGGCTTCAAAAACTGGGTCAATGGCGGCCCAGATAAAAAGTAAAAATAAAAATCCTGGATTTTACCCACCAAAACCATTCAAGTAACAGCAGCCCAACAGACAAAATACTATCCCTGAGAGACCTCATCAATCCCAGACTTCACAGACGCGGCCGCCCTACCTAGTAACAAACCAGTCCGCAGGGCCGAGCACTCAGTGCTGGTACAGACACGTATTCATTGTTTTTTCACTAGGATCCAATAACTCCTACAGGACTTAATCCTTGTGCATAACATTACAGCAAACATAGTATTTTTTAGCGTTTCCTACGATTTACTAAATTGTTCGGTAGTAGTTTATAGAAGAAAGGTAACACAAAGCCAGTACCATTGTTCTAAGTCACACCGACGTACCACGGATCAAAGACAGGTCCCCGCGTTCCTTCAGTCCCTGATTTGATACAAAACGTTCTGCAGCCAAAGCGACTTACGGAACTCTCCTTTGCTCGTGCTCCTTTTAAGGCTGGTTTCCCCTCTGACGGCAATGGAAGCAGCTGCAGGGGGGAGGGTTTGCTGCTGCAGTGTGGAGCAGGGGGAAGCAGCTGTGCGCCGGGGAAAGCGCACTCGCCGAGAATTGCCTTAAATTGGCACTGCCGCCCAACGGCACCGCCACGCTCGCAGTCACCTAAACCTTCACTGGGAGTTTTGGCGGAGTGGGGTTACAGGATTTTTCCCCGGTAAAATAGGCAACGGTAGGTCATTAGCTGAGAACAATCAAATCATACTTAAAAGCCTCATTACGAAAATAAAGTTTAGCTGAACAAGGTTCCCAAGGGGAACCATGTTGCAGGCACACTTAAATGTTATACCAGCAGTGTCTGAGGTCTTTGAACCCATAGAAAAATCTTTAGAGAATACCATATGCTGTGTCACACAATATTGGGACATTTTGGTGTCTGAACCAAGGGGCTGTACCAGCCTGGGTGAGTGGTTTCGACTTTACCGTTTAAGATAGTTTCTCAAACCGGCTGAAGTTCCTTTCGCGTGGCTCACAGATTACCGGCCATCCCTGGGCCTCGGCGCGCAATCTGCTCAACCCATTTAAATGGAAATGCAGCCGAGTCCCTGTCGCTGCCGAACGGGGAGCGACTGCTGTCACCCTCCTCTGCCCGTTCCTCTCGCCCATCCCCGACGCCGGCCTCGCTGCGGTTCGAGCGCTGGTTGGGCTCTGCCGGGTTCATTCAGTTTGCTCGTCCGGCAGGAGCTGCTCAGGCTTTTTATTTAGTTTTCTGCTGGTTTATTGAGCTGAAAGAGTTCACCGAGGAACTGGGCGCACGTCGAGCTGCCGCCACGGGAGCGGGGCAGGACAGCCGCGTTTCAGCACCACTGAGCCATGGCGGCAGTTCGTGCTGTAAAACAGAAATTCATGCCAAGTCCCTTCACACAGCGTTAGTGCTGTGCCGAGCTTGCTTTGACACCAGACGGAGTCTGGGTGCGAGATACAAAAAGCATGAGGGCTTGTCCCTCCAACCTGCGACCCCCCGAGCTAATGGCAGAGTGTGGACCCTCAGTGCTGCGGTACCCGAGATACCAACCTGGTGTACCAGCGCACCTGAAACCCGCTTTGACTCTGATACTGATTCCACTCAAATCAACGGCAAAACTCTTTAAACTGCCTAAATGAAAGGGCGTTTAAAAAAGAAATAGGGCATTGCTTTAGGAACGTGCCACTTATCAGAAGTTGTATATTTTCTTTTTCCACAGATAATTATAAAACTCACATTTAAATGAGATTTATCACTACATCTAAAAAATTTGTTCAGGCATCACACATGTATCTGATTATCAAAGAGCAGTGCAGGACGCCAATAAACAGCTCCCAAGGAAATAGTGATCTATTTGTTTATCTTTTAAGCGTTGTAAAATGTGAGAGAAGTAAGAAGAGAGGGACGTTACGCTTCCCCGGGGACAAGGGTCCGGCTGAAGAGCAGAAATGCCAGTGGCTGCCTGCTTTTGTCATCAGGCATGTGCTCCTCTCTTTCTGCACTTAGAAAAATAAATAAATATCTGGGGCTTCTGGTGGTGTGTCGATCCAGTCACAGGGCAAAGGCAGCGTCAGGCGCTCTGCTTTCTCTCACAACACTCGAGTACAATGGTGGCTTTGTTACGGGGAGGCTAAATAAATAACCTAGCCATTAGACGTCATAAAGAAAAGGAGCATTACACGATTAAGTTGCGGACACAGAGCGGGGCAGCTCTGCCACGCTCCCAGATAACCCAACGGTCAGCGAGGGAAGCCACAGGCTCTGCCCGCAGCTTGGTGCGGCTGCACGCAGCTTTTAGAGGCAGAAATTACACAGGGCGGACAGAGACAGAGAACACGAAGGTTAAGTAACTTAACCTGGGCGTTAAGTACAGCTCAGTTCAGAATGACTGCAAACAGGTATTTCCTTCTCACACGCTTTTGTTTACTGCCGTGGAGCTTATAAATGTCTGAAACCAGCAGGATCTGAACTAATAATGGCTCTTGAACGTAGCTTTTGAAAAAAAAATCAGTCTGTCTCAACGTGGCGACTGGAGCGCACGTATTTTCACAAGTAAAAGCGATATTATTCTAATAATCAAACACTGAAAAGAGTTTCAGCAGTCTCCAAGCAAACCTGGCTCATTAATCACATAACTTCACATTTGGGAAGCATCCATTTGGCCAGCAGTCTGGAAATGCCAGTTAATCATTTAAATTCCGGAGTCTCCCTGAACTTCAGAAGGCATTGGGATGACAGAATAATATACAAAGCCATTTTACATTTCAGGTTAATATTTTAGGAAGCATACATTTTCTCTTCTGTGAACCTTTTCTGCTAATAAGGACCTTATTCTGCAAGCTACGCACGATGGAAATTTCACAATAGCTTTCATGAGAGTTTTCACTATGGAAAAAACTCAGGAACTATTTTCAAGTTGGTTTTCATGTGCTAAAGTTGTAAGAAGTTATTAACAGAAAACAGGAAACACAGAAGGTGTCTGTTCTGGAAATTCCTCTAAGTGGATATACAAGATGCTACACATGATCTCTGCTGTTTTAATCTGATTTTATACATTAAAAGAAGCAATTTTCCTCGGTACCCAAAGTGAAATTCTATGAGTCTCACCTAATGACTGACAATTCACTAATGAAACCCACTAAACCTGGAAAGGCTTTCTTTTTTATTTAATATGAGCAAATCCTTCCCGTTTTACCAGTCTGTTTTATATAAGTTAGGCAAAATTACTTGCAACATATATATGTAAAGGTGCTTTGAACTCAACACTTCTCAGACGAAGAGCCGACAGAAGCCATTCTATGGACAGATTTGGGGCTACACAGCGATTTGGCCACGTTCATGCAATAATGGCAAAAAGTCTAGTGCCCAGTCCCCTGCTCTACTGACTAGCCCAGATCGCCTGTGTTAAATCATCACGCAACAGGCGAACTTTGCGGGTGCGCTGTCAGAGGGCAGCTCAGGTTGTGGTCTCAGAGCCTTAAGCCCGAGAGACCCAAGAGTAGGCATGCAAGCTCATACTCCATTAGTATGGCAGACGAGGTTCTACTGACCCCCCTGAAACGCCACCCAAGACGCCTCTGAACCACCACAGAAGCAATTCTAAAGACCACGCCACTTACCACGCGCCTGAATATGGATTTTAACTGTCTCTTCCACATTAGTGCATGAGATGTGCCACGGGGAAAAGGAGGGCAGCTGGTGCGAAAGGAAGGGCAGGGAGGGACCGACACATCCCGGAGTCGCTCTCACCCGTGTAATTCTAAGCTTGGTTATGGTTCTGCATCTGTCCGGTACGTGGGGCTCCTCAGCCCTCGCTGCAAAACGCCACATGGCAGAAACCGCAGCTGAGCTTCCCGAGGAACAGATGCTGCTTATGGAGAAAGTCATATTCTTCAGTTAAACAACTACTTTCAGTCAAGGGTTCGCGGGGAATTCTCATGAGATTGGGACTGGAAACTCAAAATTTCACACCAGTAGAACGTCAGAGACATGAACCTTGCCAGCCGAGATCTGCCAGGAACAGCCCTCTGGCATTGTCCCATCCTAGATATTTTCAGTTTGACAGCTGAATTGGTTAAGTAAGAATTGCTTCAGTTCATATCAAAAATCACTTTTTCAGCTTGTCTATAAAAAAAAAAACCACCTTAGAAGTACAAACTTTTGTTTTGTGCCAAATAGAATGTTCCAATTCCACCTAAAATCAAACATTTTATTTCAAGGTATCCAGGACATGCAAAACCATCGACGAACCACCAAACCGTGGAGGTGGTGAGCAGCGCAACTGAAGAGCGTGTAACCTGGCAAGGGCTGCAGAACGCAGGGGGACACTTTCTTGGGCAGTTAACTCCTACGGAGGTCTCCTACAGCACTGCAGGTAGCTACAACAGCAGGGCACCGCGAGCACAGCACTCTTACCCCTACAGTCTCACAGTTAAATTGTTTTAGAGCTTCTTCTACACACAGCCTTCAGCAGCAGGGCCGGGTGAAGGAATACGGGGCGGGGGGCTGGCACAGGTGCAAACCGCACACTTGCCATCAGCAGAAAGACCACGCTACGCCTGGATTAGACAAAAATACAAATGCTATGAGCTCATCTGATGCGAAGCTGGAAGGAGCCTTGAATGTATAAGTCCCTCAGCAATGCGGAATACGCGTGGACGGCCATCGTGGGGAATCGGCACAGATGACCTCCTTTCAGCCTCCACCAACCACACATTCCCAACACAAGGCAAGCTGTTTCCGCGCCGGAGCTGCAGTCAGCATTCGAGGGACCAGAGAATTCCGGCTCTCCCAGATCCCGAGGCATCACATCGCGGTTGTTTTGAGCGTGCCGAAGCAGGGCGGGCACCGCATTCTAGGGCTTTTATAAATCTCCTAAATCAGACCTCGCAGTGCTGGGAATATGGTTTCCTTAAAAGGTTCGATTGGGTGAAGAGCTGAACGGGGCAGTTTAGAGAACTGAGACACTGGTCATCTCTCAGGGCAATTTTGGGAGTGCCAGCAACACACGAGCAGCATCCCCTTGCCCGTGCTTGGGTTTCTGCAGTGTATGATATGCAGTCAAGTCTTTCTCGAGCCTTCTGCAAATGGTCCTGTAAAAATGGCTTGTGATATTTTAGATAGCAGAAAATTCAACTTTAGCAATGTCCTGGTTTACCTCAAACCAGGACAAGCAATAAATATGCAACATGATGTGAGCGTTTCACAGCCAGAACAGTAAAAACCCAGAGGTTGGCTTTACGGTGATTAGTCACAGAAGTATGACAAACCCTTGGGTCAAACCTTTACATTTTACAGGCTCCAAGATTATCACAAAACTCAGCTCAAAGACTATGTTTACTATCTAAACCATTTGTTTTACATCTCATGAAAAGCTTGTTGACAATTTTAAAATAAATACTTATTTTTCATTTTATATTAGTAAGTTTTTTTAGAAAAAAAAAAAAAACAAAACAACAACCCAAACCACAAACCCTTGCTGATTTATATTATTATCATAATTAACAAGAAGCATTTGCTTCAAACCAGGATTTAAATTTTCTTAGATCCAGGCTCAGCGGACAGCCCAATGCATAATTACCCCTGGACGGATGAACAGCAAAAAGATACAATTTTCAAATTCTGATCATACTCCTTCCCTGTTCTTGAAGCTGGAAGCCTGTATAGCAACAAGGACAGGTACAGAAAAGCCCATGACCCAAGAAATAAGCTTATATAGCTCCACGCATGGAATGCTGCACCAAGGATAAACTCCCAAAGAGGAGAGATGTCGTTTCATATTTGGGATGAAAAATAGACAGGTTTGTGTATTCTAGAAAGGTCCTATGCGTATCAGCGTTGTTCCACATTTCCTGCTATAGGTACTTAGTACAACAAACGTTTATCCATTTGACTGGAATATTCCAGCTGGAGATCTGTTCATAGGGTTTGGGTGTTCTTTTTTTAAATTGCCAGGTGAAGTGTTCCAGCTGTTTAAGAAGAAGTCTCGGGATAATACATTGTCTTCGCAAGGTCAAAAAAAAATAATCTGACAATCTGTTATGAAACAGTAGCTCTTGTCCTTTAGAGTTCAGACTAAAAATCTGGCAAGGAACAGCTATTGCACCGAGTACTTGGTTTTGATTTATCTGTGAAATCTAAGTAATCTAAATTTGGGACCAAATTTAAATCCCTGAACAATTCCTTTGCATAAATTCAGCAGAGACTTGATGTATTAAAGTTTCCACGCAGTCAGTCCACAGCTTACAAGGCTATTCTTGGAATTTCTTTTGGACACAGCTGGTGAAGCCAGAGCACCTCTCAGCTCCGCGCTCATTTCTGTGCTGCCTGGATCACAGTCAGATGGAGCAAAGAAATTGCCAAATTCAAAGAACAGGTGGAATATAGTAGAGTAAAAGCGTGTTGAGGCTGGACTGGTAGGCCAGAGGGAAAACGATGGGTAAGGCTGTCCTAGCAAGGAGGCTTAAAATAGGAGCCAGTAAAGGAAATTAATTGGGGGGGCACCAAAAAACCAGAAATGCTGATTTGGAGGAGGGTGAAGAGGTAGACAAAGATCAGATGGGAAACTAGGGGAGTTTGGATTTGTTTGGCAAAGAGATTGTGGCTTGGAAGTAAGAGAGTGACGAGGAAGAGTTGCAGCCCAGGCAGGCGCAGGAAGAGCCAGCAGGAGAACAGGCAAAAAGAGAAATGGACAAATTCGCAAAGCTCAAGATACAAAATAAAACTAAACTAATAAAACCAGGGAAATATTAAGTATCCTTGACTCAGTGAGAAAGACGAGCATTCTTGCTAAGCAGGCTAGAGGCTTTCTTCAAAAAGCCAGAAGAGAGCTGGTCATTCTGGCGATTAAGGAAAACTACCACCGCAGCGTGAGAGCCCATCCTGGGCAGGGAAAGTACAGCTTGGAAAGCGGAATGAATTACAGGCCCACAGATTGTCCAAGTCTAATAGACTTCACTCTGGGATACTTAAAGGCCTGGTTAAAGCAGCCTCAGGACTGTTACTGTTTATCCCTGAGGGCTGATGGAAGCTGCTCACATCACAGAAGACAGGAAAAAGGGCAAATAAAACGCTTGTCCAAAGAGGGTGAGCTGGAAGGAATAGAGAGGAAGGAGAGAGAAAGCATCTGGTTGGCTTAACTTTGATTTGACCATGTCATTGCTGACACATCCATGTTTCTAAACAGCCTGTTAACTTACAGTTGCTTATGATCAGTTCATTTGACTATTTACATTCATTCACTTTGTACGTTTTCTGCACTTCATTTGTTGTATGAGGATTTCCCAAGCTCAAACGCTTTACATGCGCCTATACAGTAGTTTGAAAGTATTCATCCTTGGACCACCTTCTGTCATTCCTCATTATTCTGTGAGTGCTTCCAGTGTCAGACGCGAGAAGTCTTTGGGATGGCAAAAGGCTGATGGTAGATCCCCAAGCTAACAGCCAGCGCGCGAGCCACTTAACGCGCTGCTTGTGCCTCGTGCCCGGATGCGTTTTACCCTGGACCCAACACCTGCCTGCACCAACCACTGCTCTGACAGGAAGGCAGGCCATGCTTGTATTTACGGAATGATGTATATCTCTCGAGAACAAGTACAGGCACTGTTAATTTGCATATGACAAAATTATAAATCTCCTTCCGAGACATATAGTCTACACCTATGCATGCCCACAGAGCAAATAATGTAAATTCTGTGTCATTTGTGATGATGCACAAAACTGTACTTGGGCATAATTTTCAAAACGTCAGGTTCCCATTCTGGCTTGATGTGCATTGTACAACCATAGGAAGAGGAAACCCCCTGAATCAGCAGGAGCATCACCCTCAGGATTGGTATAACTGATTTCACTTCCAGGTCCTACTGCCAGATGTTCATTCTCACACCTCAGCACCCAGCATTATTCAGTGCCAAAAACTAAAAAGACTTTGCACCATCATCCTCCTGATAGTGAAGGTTCTTCCAGGTCATCAGAAAATGCCCTTGTCAGATTTTAATAAATTCATTCACTTTTAAAGATATACATAATCCGACACAACAACGTTAAGTTCTGTTGCTATCCTTTAAAAAGTTTTTTCAAGGCCAACTGAAGTAAATGGCACCTTTACATTGATTTTACTGTTTTGAATCAGACCCAAGTCAGACCCAAAGCAACGGGCAGGAGATATCCAAAGCAATTAATCTTTTGCATACACTTGAGATAAATACATCCCTTGTTTAAAGAAAGTCTACATTTGCCCTCCCTTGTTTGAGCGTGCAAATGGTACTCTGAAAAAAAAGCGCAAAAAGCTGTGCTGGAACACAGCAGGGCGGCAGCCAGGGAACACAGAGCGCCTGACCTGGGGAGAGCAATGCCGCTGGAATCGGCTCAAGGCGTCGAAATCTGCACTGCCCTGCACTTGGCCAACACTTCCAGCACAAGCAGTGGAAATGCGGCTCTCCAGAATATTCCACACGATACCTGCTGAAACAGTGAGCTGCTATCGCTGTACCAAAGAGATGAAAACCCAGGTAACAGAAATTAGAGGGAATTGTTCAAAGAATAAAGTTTACGAGATATATTCAAATTTGACATCAATGGTATTTCTAACACAGTTTTTCCTTTGCAAGTAACTTCTAAAGAAATTAAAACTTCATTTTAATAACTAAGATTAGGAAAACACTATAAACAAAGAACTATGATTAGTTCTTCACCTCTGTCCTTTGCTTTTTGTTCTCTCTGTATTAAAATTCTATACATACAAAATTACATTAAACACACACTCACAGAACTCTTATTCCACTGCTGTCTGCCCCACCCTCCAATCATGTTACAAATCCATTTTCCCTGTTTTGTGCCAGCGAGTCTCCTGTCAGGTCACAACAGTGGGCTCTGCCAGTGCCAGCTCTTAGCTCCAAACTGGCCAAGGCCCACTGGAACCAGCCGTGATGGTGACAATCTGGTTTATCATCAGAAGCCAAAAGGTCAAAAGCAGCATCTTCATTTATGCTTTGGGACTGGCACAGAGTCAGCCCAGCCACGAGTGGAAACCCTTGGAGATTCCAGTATGTTGAGGACAGAATCTTCAGGCATTTAAGTAACTAAAAAAAGAAAATCAAAGTATGTTTTTCAGAGACTTGTTTGTTAATTGGCCAGACTTGGGAAGATTTTCAGAGTGAACAACAAAAAGCACATCCCTGATGCAAATTCATGCAAAACAAAATTTAGTTCCCTTCTCCAAAGCGTGGGAAACAAAGCTGTTCAGCGACCGGTCAGAAGTACTGAAAATAGGCAAGACATAATTTTCTCCCCTAAGCTTGTTCTTAGAAATACAGGATTCACGTTGTCCCCGTTTTCCCAAAATTCTGGGCAAAGCAAACAACCAGAACGCAAATTCTCAGATGAAAAACTCTGGCAAAGTCATAATGAGGAAATGAGTGTGCTGCAACTGAAAGCACCGGACACCTGGGAGCATGCGCAGCTATAGTCCTTCATCCTTCAACTTTGAGCCAGAAGTGAGGATGGAGAGGCCGTGTCGGGGCTGAGGGCAGGCACCCTCCCCGGGCTCCCCCGGACCCGGGGCTGTGCGGGCAGGGGGCAGCCCAGCAGCCCATGCCCCAGCCCCTCTCCAGCCACAGCCTGAAGTGTCTGTCACTGGATGCTCAGATGCGGTTTCCAGCTTCCGCGGTTCGCCCTGAGCCGCGCGTGCAGCCAGCAGGACCCCGGCAGGCCTCAAAAGCCCTGTTAGTGTGAATCTGGCCCTGGGCATGTTTGGACTTGCACCTTGGCACTACTAAATAAAGCCAAACAAGAGACAGTATCAGAGCGTACCAAAACCCTCTCAGGCAAATTCATAAGTAAATACATTTGCATATTCTCTCACCATTTGTAAATGGCTGGAAAATCTTATGTGATTCCCTCCCCCACGCACCTAAAAAGACTTTTCTTTCTCTCACCTCCCCTATTTATTCAACCTGGATTTCTATTTTCTAAATACACACTCAAATTGTTTTTCAAGTTTTAACTTTACTATTTTCTCCTTCATTTTCACACGTAAGAGCATGCCATTTGGAGATGCTTCTACTTGTTAAATACATCACTTCATGAATATTTTGCAAAACACTGAACACGCTAGAGTTAAGTTGGAATTCTTTAGAATACACTTAATTGAAATACATTCAGTTTCCACCTGACAGTGCTTCATTCTTGACATTAAATGCTGCTAAGGAGACCTTTCTTTCTGAGAGAAGAATCCTATTAACAGGTCTCTGCACAACAGGAAAAGAAGGGTCCAGGCAATTACTGCCCCTGTGATTTTTGCAGGAAATAATTATGTAGCTCAGCTCTTTAAATTAATAGAAAGATTAAAAACCCTCCTGCTGAAGACAGCATAAATAAGCCACATTGTTATACAGCAAAACTCTTTTAGTACTGTAATTCCACGTATTCTCAACGATGAAAGAATGCATTTTACCGCCGAAATAATATCAGGTTAGATAGATAAAATCATTTAAAAAAACCCTTTTCTGTTCGTAGCAGACAACAGCACGTTATCTGGCAGCGTGCCTTTAACACCACACACAGGATCAGAAGTAACACACCAAAGAAACACAACCAAAACCCCCTCTCCCCACTCTTTCCCCCGTGACCGTTCAAAGCAGGCGACGGGGCCGCGCTGCATCGGCGACACGCGGTTCTCGTGGGAATTGCGGTACCAGGTTGGCGAAAACGCCGCTTTTGGAAGGTTTCCAAAGATCTCGGGGGCTCACTGAACTTTCGCTGCCTTCGCTGCGGCTCTCCCCCCCCTCCCAGCACTCCCGACCCCATCCACCTCCGCAGCCCCCGTTCACCTTCTCAAAGGCGAATCGCTTCCAGACGGCTGCTCACGGTTACAGTAATTAGAAGCAATCAGTGTAATTTCTGTAACACGCATCGTCACCGCCAGCGTTCGTCCCATCAGGCTGCAGCTTCCTCTGCCAGGTCCGCGGGGACAAAGCCGTCCCCGAGCATCCCCCCCTCTCCCCGGGACGGGCTTACCTGCCGCCCCCCCCCGCGCTCCCCGAGCCAGCTGTGCCAGCTGTGCCAGCTGTGCCGGCAGCGCTGCCCGCACCGGCAGGAACATCACCCACAAAACTCCGCCGGTCTCCGCCGCTGCCGGGGCTACTTGTAGCCCGGGAAGGTGGCGGGGAGGGCCCTGCCCAGGGGGAGGCACGGAGGTGGGGTCAGGGGAACGAACCTGCAACCGCCGGCAGGGGAGAGGCGTTTCTCTGAGCCGCGTTTTTATGGAAAAGGAGGAAAAACCCCGCAAAGCCCGGGCAGAAGGCAGAGCCGCCCGCGCACCGCCGCCAGCCGAGGGCTTCGCGGCACAGGAACGGCTCAGGGTGGAATCACAGAGGTATTGAGGTTGGAAAAGACCCTTAAAGTCATGGAGTCCAACCCTAAACCGAACACATAGCCGCACACCAGGAGCATATCCACGTCTGAAGCGTGAGAACAGAGAAACTGGAAAAGAATATCATTCTGGCATTTATTTTCCTGCAAGTTTAAGAAGCTAAATTAGCGGGTTTTCTCACTAAGAGTCACATAAGGACTTGCATCTTAACCGTATCTGGTAATACTGTAAAATAAACAAGACCTCAACAAAATGAAAAACACGGTTTCCTGCGTCCTGCCTTATAGCCACAACTGAACCCTACGGCACAGATGCTGCAAGAATGGCCAGAACTGTTATTTTACTTCAGGGGAATAAAAACTTTTCTGGAAAAAAAAAAAAAATCCCATCTGACCATCTGATATACAGCAATTTACCTGCCCTGTATGCTGTCTGAGGTGAGGTTTGAGGTAACAGCAGCAGGCTGTTTTTCACAATTTTTATTCTTCAGAGCTTTCTTTGCTCTCCAGTTTGTAACCAAGAGATTGCCAGGCAGGAAAATACACCAGGAAGGCTGAAAGGGATAATAACAAGCTTAGCAAACTCAGCTTTCCACACCAGCGCACCAATGCAAGAGAAAGAATATCCAATAAAAGACTCCAGTTTCCTAGTTTGTTCGAAGTATTTTCTTTCTTCCTTCTGAAAAAAAGGGAAAGGAGATAAACATGCAGACAGGATTGGAGGAGTTATGAAGAGGAGGGGGAAAAAAACCACTCAGACAAACAAAACCCCCAACTACGTTCTACCTTCTCATTTACATTTTTTCACTGAATCTTTCTAGATACCTATAGTATCTAAAACGTACCTGACTATACTATTGTATAACTTCACATTATACCTAAATTAAGCCAACTATAAGAAGCTCTCAAGTCGCTACCTCCAACCTTTTTCCTTCCCAAAGAGCACATACCAGGCTGCCCCACAGCTTTGGGCTGAGCGTGCAGCTGGCGAACAGGTCATTCAGCGCACAGCCCGGGTGAAAGCTGTTCACCAACACATGGAAAAAAGGCCAAAAGGCACGGAGGAAAAGGCAAAACTCACCCCTGACAGCAGTAGCCCTCAGATGGGATTAAATGTATTCTGAAACTTGGCCCAAAAGCTGCATTTTATGGATGTGTGTGTAGCACCTCCCTGTATCAGAAACAGCATGTGCAAAGAAATGACAGTTCTGTTTACTAACTTCAGAAGTTTGATTTCCATAAAAACTTAACTGTATTAAAAGACTGTCTCACCCAGGTTCCACCTGGGCAGTTGCATTTGTAAGTGTGCACAAAACTTTCCCTATAATAGCTTCTCAAAGATCTACATAAAATAAGTCAATGTCACAGATTTCAGTCTTTGCAGGTAAGTGCATACCAAAACCTTAACTTCAATATTTTTGCTATATGCCTATTAGATGCTACACAGCCTAGAAACAATGTAAACGGAGGTGTCCCTCTGCTGAAGGGCCCCTCCGGGAACCGTGCTCTGCTACCTACGGGAGCTCTTTCTTGCAGCTGTTGTTTCTTTTCAGAGTATGAGCTCTCATTATTTTTTTAAAGAATATCTGATTACAACAAGGAGAAACCTACTAGTTTTCCATGTGATGTTTGCTTAGCAGGTAAAATTGTGAGTGCCATAGTTTAGCACTGAATATCTACATTCTCCCCCAATCATCCCATGGATGATGAAAAGTAATGTGTGAATGAGTTGTAAACCAAACTCTTGACACAGAAGAGCTCTAAGAAAGCTCTCCAGAAGCATGTACCCTCACATCGGTATGACTGAAGAGGTTTGACAAAGATACCACACCGATATCCAAGCAGCCACCAGCAGCCTCGCAGCAAAGGAAAAACTGGTCTCATTTTCAGAGGCTGAGTGAGGCTGTCAGGTTGCTCGTTGCTATTCATTTGTTTTCACAAGAGGATGAAGTAAAACTTTTCTCACACTGCTGCCTGTTAAGCCACTAAACTCATGTACCAAATGAACTAACTGATTACCCCGTCAAGAACATTTATTAATTCTAGTTGTACAAAGTGTCCACAAGGTCACTTCTCCTCAGAGTTATTACAGTCAGCTTACAGCAACGCCCGGTGGGATAACGGGAAGGTAACCTGCCCAAAGGAATGGCAGCAGCAGCTCTGAAACGCACCGCCGTTCCAGCTTGTCATTACCTTCCTCTGCATCCTCTAAGAAGCCGTGATGTTTATCGCTGTATCCTTGTACAGCAAACTCCATACTCAGGCCAGTCTGCTTCATCTATCAGCTAATATTTTGTAACACTTCAGAGAGTTACTTATTTTTATTGACATATAAATAGTACAATAAACCAGAGATGAGGTTTCACTTTTGGTCAGAATATCCTAATCCCATACAGAAGGCACGAGATATTAAAATGTTTTGTAAAATGATACTTCCACAAAATGAGAATTTATTTTCATAAATCTAGAAACTCTATGTAGAACTAAACTGAGTATTGGATCAGCTACAGCTAGATCTTCTAGCAACAAAGAACAAATGCCTATTGTGAACAATGGAAATGTACATTAACTTTAGGCACCGTGAAGTGGGAAGTGGGAATCCAGTACTTTAGAGATGGATGCCTTAGTGAAGCAGTCAGAGGTGGAGGCAACAGTTTTTTTCTCTTTGGTTGACTCACTGCTGTGCCCTTGGCAGGAGAATAAAACATAATATTATGCCACTGGATAAATCCACACCATATGCCTGGTCCCCTTAGCTCTACAAGGATACAGTAGAAGGCAGTCTTCTTTAGCCAAGGCAGAGAGAAGCCACAGATGGCATCTCCGCAAGCAAAGGGGTGGGTGACCCGTCTTGCCCCAGCCCCTGAGCAGCCGCTGACACCACCACGTGGGGTGCAGTTCAGAGACCAGTGTCTTCAGGTACGAGATAGGGGGAGACACCCCTGGAGGAGGGGTATTATTTCTCTTCTGAGCGCTCCTCACTGCCAGGTACACCACAACGCTCATCTCCTTCCCCTTCTCACCTTCCTCACTGGAGCCAACCACCAGGGAATGATCTTTCCTCGTCCCAATGCTTTGGGGACCTCGGTGGGCACGTAAACAAAGACAGAGGCTCTCTTGGGCATATTCTCCTCATGCAAGTTTTTCCCTTGCCTGAGGAACTGAGATGATTATAACCGCTAAATTTTGAATTATTTGATGTTCTAAAACCTGATTACTGTGGAAAAAACACCGTGTTTCACCATCTCTCTAAATTACCTCATCACTGCTGCTGGCTTCTTACCTACCTATTACAGCAATCTCCTGCAGACACCAAACAATACTTGAGATGTAGTCATGATCGTGGCTGTGTGCCGAGCTGTGTCTACCTATTTCAGGTCCTTACAAAACTAGCATTATCCTAGTGCTTGAATGGTTCATAATGTTTAATATATTCATCCTCAGAGCACCCCTATAAGGTAAGTGTACTCTGGCGACTGACTCTCATGGGGCCAGCTCCTATTGTTCACCTGTTAAATTTTCAAACAAAATCTTAATGCTGCCCCTGATGCAAACGGCAGCAATGCTCTCTTAGAATCTTCTTTAAATCCCTAAAACTCTGCTACTCTATGATGCCGACAAATAAAAGATAACTGCTTGTATGCTAAGTCACTTCTCTTGTCCTATATTTAGATTACAAACTCTCTGGGCAGTTTAGTCCGTATTCATGCAGCACACAGGGAAATAGGGTCATGGTCCATTAGGGAAATTTCCAGGTTCCATAAGTAACAATAATAAAGTGATGATAAATTAAACCATAAAGAAAACAAATGATACATGCAAAGCTGCATAGGTAGTAGTAGTCTGCAAGAAAAAAGGAATTAATAAACTATCCATCAGTGCCACAGCTTATGTCTACGTCTAGGACATTCCAGTTCTTTTCCAAGTGCTTCAAGAAAGTTGACCTTTCAGCTACAAAAATAAGTCTTGCATGGGACAATTTCAAATATGATAAAGGGGAAAAATCTCACCCACTGTGTCTGTGAAAAACAGCTCAAATGGCAGGTGTCACCACATAGACTATGCAGACTGCGGCAACGATCAGGTACAAGGCGGCAGTTAGGAACAGAGGCAAACGGAGCCCGATCTTCTGGCTATCACCAGTTTAAGGGATGGCTGATGTTAACGTCAAGGAGATAAAAATGGGCTGACTTGAGCATAGGCTGCTATCATCAGTGATAAAAAAAATCTGGTTTACACTGTAGTCATAAGATCAGTGGTACACAGTTTTTTAGCTCTGATTCTGTCTTGTCCAACAACGTCATATGTATACATGCATTGGTTCTTTAAAATAATTTGTTTGATCTTTTTGGTTTATGGCAGGAAGAAGCTATTAGAAGTAATAGAAAACATTTCTTCTTTTTAAATTGTTAGAAATTGCTAGAGCTCACATCTGTAGAGCAGACACGTAACTCAGCTGTTAACTCTGCATGGGCAGTTAGCTAAGTTTCTGCAACATTATTAATGGCCCTTGCGGAGAGCACCTGATACTTCTTATATTTCAAAGTCCACTGAGTCAGCTCAGCAAGCCAAAATGGAAGCATTTTGTTTATCCGGGCATAACAGCTATACCTGTGATTAATGCTTTTGCTCCCATGTAGAAACAAACAAACATCATTATCTAGCTACAGGGCAAAGCTACGCATTCTTCAGCTCTGTTTGATAGGAATTTAAAAATTATTAATAGTTTGTGGTAGTACACACTAGGTACTCGCTCTGTATTTCCCAGGGAAAAAAAGGAAAATACTGTTTCTGCTGCAACAATCTAATGATTAATAATAGAAAGAATAAATATTTAAGATATATAAAACATGAGACCATCAAACAATCCATAACAGTCTGGATTTTAAAGAGATATGATGAAACTAATTTCCTTGGACATCGTGTTTTACTAAACAAGTCTTTAATATCTTAAATGCTTTTGTGCACACGTATTTGCAACTACCTACAAGCGTAGGTATGCCAGAATCTTCACTCAAATACAGCTGCAATCTATAACTCTTCAGCCAACTCTTCAGCATTGAGAAACCTGAAGCCCAGCAAACAGTCACAGTTTGGACGATAAACTGGCTTTGGCAGCGAGTGTGGCTTACAGGGCTCTCTCTTTCCTGTTTCATTCCCTCCCCCAGCTCGACTCCCCTGCAAGTCAGTATGCTTCAGCTCTGCATGTAGGGATTGCTGTGACTGCACTGGATCAGTAATCTGCTCAGGGGAACCGCATTTCAGAGGAAAAAAATCAACAGCAACATAAACTCCAGTTTTCTCCCTCTTTATTATAGCCTACTGCAGAGCAAAGCAAGTCCAGTTTATTAGAAGCTGCTCAAGAACTGCCTAAAGTTATAAATGCATTCATGCGAAGACTTCAGTAACAATAAGAACCCCCAGATTCCTACAGCCACTCTCAGAGCATTTCAGCTCCTATTTATGCATGGAAAATTATCACATTTTCTAAAGTGTCAAGTAGTCAACATATAGTCAAATCAACTGACCTATTAAACATTGCACAGGTCTAGAGCAACCAGTTACTAAAAATGTGAAAACTTTGCTGTGAGATCCTTTGAAAGGCTCCTCAGCATCTAACCCAGTTGGCACAAGGATGAAGGAAAATAAACAACATCTAACCTTCTTCTACACCAAAGCAGCACAGGATGCTAATCAGCACTATGCTTGACCACGAGACGAGAAGCAGTTGTGTTGGTGGCCCTCCAGCCATCACTACAGCAGCTCCCAGCTTTGGCCAATACACCATCAGGCAGTTTGTGTTAGGTTTCTCCTTGTCATTGCAATCAGTGAAGGTGCCCCTTCAGTGATGTATCGGTTCAAGTTGGATATATTTGGACTTTGACTTCCCTGCTTAGATTTCCAACAAGACAGCTAATAAATGTGGATGAGTTTTATGATCAGGCCACTAGACTATGCAAAAGAGTGGGATACATCTGGTCAGGGCTAAGTTTAAATCTACAGTTTAAAATCTCCATGTCCTTTCACATGTTTCATCAATTTTTCAGTCGACTTAAGCAAAATTTTCAAAAGCTACATGTTTCAGAATACCCTCTTCAAGGCAGTGTATATATAAAAACATGTAATACTATTTTGGCACTCACCATACAGAATAACAGTCAAGGATTTCCTATGCCTTTATCATCCAGAAGTACCACTCATGTCCTGTTCAGCCCTGAATTATTCAAGATAGGCTTAATTGTTCTCAACTTGTCCAGTGGTTTCAACAAGGTAAAGCAAATATTCACTTTTTGTTTGATTATTTTCCTACCATTTCAGCTCCCTGACTGGACCCACCACAAGATCTGATAACATCAAAAATCAGTGCAAAGGAGAGAGCAGGAATGCACATTTGGTTCATGGAAGAGGGTAGGGTTAAAGGGCAGCTTAAATTGTCATGGGACAGCAGAAACTGTAGTTACACGTGTTTGAAACTAACGTAAAGTGGGACTAATTCAAACCCACAAGGGAGGGAGCACATGAGTTTGTTTGGTGCAAGCATGCCTGACTGAAGGATATATTTTTACAATAAGATCACCTTGTACAAAACAGTTTCAACGTAGCTGACCTTAGAAGTGACAGTATCCCCCTCTTATCATAAACAAATCAGCTCTAATTTCATATTGTAGATTGTTATCTGAATTCACCTTCCGCTCCAAATCAAAGAATGCCAGACTGACATTTTTGTAAGTTAATTAAACACTGTCCGAACAAGCAATCCTTACTTAGAAGCCTTAAGATGTGAAAGTTAGATTATGGGTGACGTTTCACTAGAGTATTGATAGCATAGCTCTAATTAAAAACAGCTGTTACAAAACCACAATTTTCCCCCCTGTATTTTCCTAACTAAATAAAATTAAACTCCATCCCTTTAGTTTTGTTCAGCTACAAGAGTTTCTAAATGTTCCTGATATAATCAATATTGCTTCATTTGGAGTCTTTTGGAGCATGCTCCACAGACATCTGATACTCACTGAAAAAGCACTCTGCTTTTTGGATGCCTTACATCAGACTGGAAGTAAATATGTGCTGTGTGCTGGAGTGAAAACGAATCTGAGGGTACTATAGTCACAGTTACCTCTTTCTCAAGTGGATATTACTGTCTACAGAGAAAGGAAATACGAGAAATATATCAACAGAAAATGAAAACCAGTTTCCTTCTTTTTTTTTTATTAGCTTAAATTGCTAATAGCAATAATATTTAGCATTATGTATTTCTGCAAATATACGGATTTAGTCAGACTAGCCAATCCTAACTTATCTCCCCAGCTCCCTCTGGAGGATGGCACACGCTCTTGTTTTGTAATTCACCATGTGAAAAAGGTTAACTCTCAAAATAAGGATTTTGTTTATAATATGCTTTCATGGGCAAAGGCTCTAGCCTAAACGCAAACAAGCATGTGGTTTCAGTAGACAGCTGCAGATCTTTCTCTTTGGTTTCTAATCAGAAAGACACCTCCCTTCTACTCCACAGCTGCGACCTATATAAGGGATGGGGCTTAGGTGCTCTTTTTTTCTTGAATATTTTAGGGGAGGCGTTTTTTCAGCTGCAACCCTAAAGAGCATGGAGAGTACTTGGAGAATTTGTGTTTGTTTCTATTGCTGTCTGCATTGGCTTTCTTCTAGCATCCAGTGTTCCCCCCACTCCAGGGGTCGTGTACTTGCTGACAAGACCCCTGGGTTACTGGTAGCTCCTGAGGACATCGCCAGTGAGCTAAATCCATTGCTGCGGCTGCCAAAAGGTGTGAGACGTGGCTATGCCCTCCTGCCTCCCCTTCTCAAGGTGCTGTCTGACCGGGGACACCAGAACTGGGAAAGCGAGGCCCCCAGGCTACAGCCACACTCCAGGGCCCTTCGGTACATGAAGAGGCTCTATAAGATGTCTGCTACCAAGGAGGGAATCCCCAAGGCTAACAAAAGCCACCTCTATAACACTGTTCGACTTTTCACTCCATGTTCTGAATGCAAGCACCGCCACAGGGACCTAATGAAAGGTAGGTGTGGGGTGGCTTCTGTTGCAAAGGTTAAACGGGGGTTTTCCATGTGTTCTGTGCTTGCAGCATAGTATAAAAATATCTTATTTCTTTAGAGTTGTTGTTATTTTAATCCTGATGGTAGGAGTTTTTCATAAACTACTTCTCCTTGAATGGCATTAGACATAGACTTCTTCACAGTTTGGGAACTGCCACACAAATTGTACTGTGTTCAAGATACTATTGATGTTTCAGCCTGACTCATTATGAGTCAGAGAAAATTCTACAATCGGTTCTAAGACAGAACAGTGGAAAAAATGGTTAGGCATAGTGGGCATGACGTTTCCTCTACTGCCTGTCTTGGTTCTGCTTTTTTCAAGGCCATAAAAACATAGCGCTGTAATGAGACTTGGAACAAACTGCCAGAAGCCCATTGCAAGATGACTTTTCTCCTCGCCTTGTATGTTTGCTAGGGACAAAACACGACCCAAATGTGTGACCCTCCTGAAGGGAAGAGTAGAACTACTTGTAAATCAGACTTAGGACTGAAAAACTGGGATGGCTGAGCACTTCGTAACTTACCGTGCTTTCATGGTTTTCTTAAATGTGGGCTGTCACAGCGAAAGCAGCTAGGAATCCCTGGCCTTTAATTCTACTTATGGGACTGCTGACAAGTGATCTGAGGTCTCCTGACTTGGATTTTTCCACTTAGAAAGACAGATGACGTTAAACACAAATATCATACTTGTGCATAGTAACAGCACTTTGAGACTGAGGTTCAGTTAAGAAGTATTCACTATGAAAAATAAAATAAAATTAAAAAAAAAATAGTGTTCATGACTAAAATTTCCTGGCATAATATAATAGTTTCAGAAATATACTCACAATTAACAGTTAATCTCATGATTATATATCCTAAATGTAATAATAATTAAAGTAGCAGCCTGAATCTGGACCAACTTCCTACAATTATTGAGGCTATTCAAATTCACGATTGTAGAAAAATTCATTACTATAGGAAACATAAGTTTATCAAGGGTCTACAGAGCCCTCATCTGATTTCTGAAGTTTGAAGAGATGACTTAGTATATTTGTGTGGTCAAAAATGAGCAATTTCTAATTTACAGAAAAAAATACAGTGGTGAGTAGTAAAAAAAGCAATCTATTAAACATATGCTATGTCCACATCTGGAAAACAGGCCAGGAAATGAGTTCATCAGTCTCAAAGTAAGATGGAAATTGGAGCAAATTCAAAGAATGCCAGAAATATTCTTAACAGTGGGGCAAAGATTAGAGTAGTTTATCTTACAGTAGGAGTGAATGTGACAGAAATATGCATGCAGAATAACTTGGAAGCTCTGGTTCTGTTTCATAAAAGAAAAGCAAAGTGAGACTCATGAAACAGTTTGGGTTTTTTTTTTTTAATGGGGCTAATAAATAAATTTCTGCCCTGCCATTACTCAGACTTGTTGGCAGCTGCCCATCAAGAGATGTAAATAGGAAACGATATGTGAGTAGGAAGAATAATTTGAGTTAACGCTAAAAGGCTCTGAAAACATTCACTTAAAAAAATGTAGCCGTTGTCTTTTGTGGCTTGTATAATCTGAAGTGTCTAGTTTCTGTGTCCCCATATCAACACCGAAAAGGCAACTGGTAACTTCCTCCTGTACTGTGGTTTGTTTTGTTTTTTTTTTTTTTTTTTTTTAACAAAATAAATCCTAATATCTCTTAAAATCATGGGGTTTCTTGGTTTTGTTGTCATTTCTTAACTTTTAAGTCTTATGACCCTGACCAAAGTAGAAATTCCATATAATAAAAGTAAGGGAAGACATCTAAATTGGTGTCTTCTGCTGCTGATTTTTTTTTTTCTACTTATCCACTACATGATAGTATTTATGTCTAGGGGGAAAATTAAGATGCACTAACTCTAGGAGATTTTGTTTCCCTTCTCAGGAGATATTCACTCGGTGGATTTACTCTTCAACCTGGATCGTGTTACTGCTCTCGAGCACCTACTCAAGTCTGTCTTGCTCTATTCCTTTGACACGTCGGTTCCCATTTCTTCTTCCGTTACATGCATGTGCCATTTATTTGTTAGAGAGCATGATTTTTCTAGCCAAGTATGTCCCAGCGTTTCACACTCTGTAGCTTTTAGCCTGCACTTTGAAGTTAGAAAACGCAAGTGGGTTGAGATTGATGTGACTTCTTTTCTCCAGCCTCTAATTGCTACTAACAGGAGAAATATTCATATGGCTGTGAACTTCACTTGTCTGATGGGTGATCCACAACAGAACACTAAACTGGAAAATCCCATTAATGTGGCACTGGTTCCCCCTTCTCTTCTGCTTTATCTGAATGATACCAGTGAGCAAGCTTATCACAGGTGGAACTCACTTAGACACAGAAGGAAAAACCCAGTGCGGCCCAGGCAAAGGAACAGTCCACGTATTGATTCTATGGGTGACAAAGGAAAAGAGAATTCACAGGGTAAAAGGGCCTCTCGACGTCGAAGAGATGAGAATCTGAAAGAAGCACCAGCAACTCCACCTCATAATTTGAGCGAATATTTCAAACAGTTTCTGTTCCCTCAAAATGAGTGTGAGCTTCACAACTTCCGTCTAAGTTTTAGCCAACTAAAGTGGGACAAATGGATAATAGCACCACACAGGTACAGCCCTCAGTACTGCAAAGGTGACTGCCCGAGGGTCGTCGGGCATCGTTATGGCTCTCCTGTGCACACAATGGTACAGAACATAATATATGAGAAACTGGACTCCTCTGTTCCAAAGCCCTCCTGTGTTCCTGCTGAATACAGCCCGCTGAGCGTCCTGACCATAGAGCCTGATGGCTCCATCGTCTACAAAGAGTATGAAGATATGATAGCTACGAAGTGCACTTGTCGGTAGTGGGTGACTCCTAATTGGTTTTACTCCGGGTTTGGGTATTTTTGCATTCTCGATGTATCTGTAATCAAATGAATAGCGTGTTTGTAATTCTAAGAGCTCTATCAAATCAGTTAGGATTTAGCATGGAGTTAGTAGGTGGTGTTTACATCATAGCACTTATTTTTGTAGCCACTCAGCCTTTCTAGAATGTAAAATTAAATGTAAATACTATCTTTTTATTGGAATAAATTTGCATTTAAAATGTGGAAAAGGTTTCAACTACCAGATGTCTATTTTAAGCTGTTTTGTTACAGATTTAAAAAAAGAAATAAATGCCTATCATGCATACCACTTACATTTGCTGCCTGCTAGTTTTCCTCTATATAAAGAAATCTTTTGCGTGACATCTCCAGCAAGTCTCTAGGAAGACAGGAATGTCTTTAATGTTAAAATGACTTAGTTTTTTTGTTATTTTTCCCTACCACATTTCCAGTTCCTCTAAGCCAGAAGATGACTCTTCATTATGCTTCTGTAAAAAGTTACAAGGTTGTTTCTTGCTTTTCTTCTGTCGCGCTCTTTGGGCTTTCTCAAGCATGGGTGATAAGAATTTAAGGACACCTGTGTGGTAACTTGTAAAAATTTAAACAACAGAACTATTTGAGTAAGAACTGGCACCAGCTTACTGGTGAGCTGTTAAAAACAGAAAGACTTGATCTAGTCCAAGAACAAATCCCACACTGCTCAAGGGGTGAGGGTGCAGGATCCTACATGTGGAACTACGCTGCCACTTGCTTCTGAATTGTGAAGAAATGTTCAATGCTGTCAGCCTTAAAAAAAAAAAAAAAAAAAAGGCTTTTAGAAACCTTTTAAATGAGTTCATTTAAAAACTATTAAATTGGTTTAGTAGCTGAAAATGTAGGGCCACAACCTAATTTCCTCTCACAATAAAATTTTAGGTAACAGTGCCTTAATTCTGTGTGTTTTCAAACCACGTTTTCACTATGATTGATTAATAGATTTCTCTAGTTTTAAGCATTTTGTCAAAAATGTTAGTTTCAGGCTGGGGACCCAAGCTAAGAGGGCTTTAGATAGGGCTTACACACACACAAAAAACATCTTTGGTTTGGTTTATTTTTTAATAAAAGGATGTAGAGCGACACTGTCTCTTCAAAACTCGCTAAGAATAGCCTTTAAAATGCTGCCTTGCTAATACAATGATACATGAACGCCTGAACTTTCTACAATAAGCCACCTAACCTTAGATCCTGACCTGTGTGATTCCCCAGGGCTTAGCCGGGGGCTGGGCCTTCAGCCTGGCAGGGAAAGGACTGAACCCGAGGGGACTGTGTGACCTGGTATTACTGTGACAATGACTCACCTCGTCACTGTCCGTGTGACACTTCTCCAAGTTGGAAGTACTCTGTGGAAGAGCAACACGATCTGGCTAACAGTCATATAGCTTCTACCAAACTGAAGTTCCTAACTGAAGATTGCATTAGCCTGGGACTGTTGAACTAAAAATAGTGCTTGCTTTGGCTCCAACTGAAGGTACATTTGAAATAAATACTGAAAGCCCAAGGTAAATATGGTGATGTCAAACAAAATAAAACAACCAGCCCACAGTCTATGCTACACTTGTTTGGTTTAAATCACATTGCCTAATACAGTGTCACTCCCACTAATCCCTTTCCATCAGTGAGAATTCAGCTTCAGTGAGCCACTGAGGAGGAAAATAAATTATTTCTTTAGCACAAATGGAAAAAAACAAAGGGCTGAAGTTAAGCTAAATAAACTGCGTTTCTGGATGCAGCTTCATAAATATGTAACCTCAGCAATGGATTAAATACTGAGACCACATTCTCCAGGGTGGATATATGCTGCTACACCATTTTCAGCCTGCAGCAATACTTATTCTAATAATAACTCTAATATTTGAGCCGTCTGGCTGAGGCAGGGAACCATCGCCGCCACAAAAAGCCCGCCTCTTGGATGACGATAAGCTTGCTTTTGGTATTAATGAGAGGATATTGAGGCGCCCCCCCCCCCCCCCCCCCCCCCCGAAGCAGCCCCCTTGCTGAGGGGAAGTGTCATAGCGATTAAATTATTATAATGGCAGTATATAAATTGTGATTTTACAGGGTGACCAGGCGGCGGCAGCGCTGAGGGAAGGGCCGCCGCCCGCCCCGGAAGCGGGCCGCCGCCCGCCCCGGAAGCGGAAGCGGCATCGGAGATGCCGCTTCCGCTTCCGGGGCGGACGGCGGCCGCAGCGTTCTGTGGGGAAGGTGACACGGCGGCGCCATGGGCCTTCATTTCGGTAACCTGGCGCGGGTCCGCCATGTCATCACCTACAGCCTCTCGCCCTTCGAGCAGCGCGCTTTCCCCAACGTCTTCTCGCACGGGGTGCCCAACGTGTGGCGGCGGTTCAGCTCCCAGGTCTTCAAGGTGGTGCCCCGTGAGTATGGGGGGGGTAGACGGGCCGGGGGGGGGGAGTTACCTCAGGGATCGAACCCCTCCTTGTTTCCCCCTCAGTATCAACATTTTTGGCGATGGGGGAGGCGCGTTCAGAGAAGGGCAATGGAGCTGGTGAGGGGTCTGGAGCACGCGCCTGGTGAGGAGCGGCTGAGGGACCCGGGGGTGTGCAGCCTGGGGAAGGGGAGGCTGAGGGGAGACCTTCTCGCTCTCTACAGCCCCCTGACAGGAGGGGGTAGCGAGGGGGGGTGGTCTCTGCTCCCAAGGAACAGGTGATGGGACAAGAGGGAACGGCCTCAAGTTGTGCGAGGGAAGGTTTAGATTGGATATGAGAAAAATTTCTTCATGGAAAGGGTCATCAACCATTGGGACAGGCTGCCCAGGGCAGTGGTGGAGTCGCCATCCCTGGTGGTGTTTAACAGACAGGCAGACGCGGTGCTGAGGGACGTGGGTTAGTGATGGGTTTGGCAGAGTTAGATTGATTCAATTATCTTGAAGGTCCCTTCCAACCTAGACAATTCTGTGACTCTATCTGTGTAATGGTGGACTTGTTTAACACGGTCTCTTGTAGCAGAAGCCCAGGGGTTCCAGCCGCTCTGTGCTAATTGCAGTGAGACTTGTGAGTGTCCCCTTTCCTTTCCAGCTTTTGTGGGAGCCTATCTGCTTTACACCTGGGGCAACCAAGAGTTTGAGAGACTGAAGAGGAAGAACCCTGCTGACTATGAAAATGACCAGTAATCGACTTAATAAGGAGACTGTTACCTGCCTGTATTATCAACTTGGTGTTGCTGAGCTTGTTCACATGACTGGAAGGGTATTAAGAGGGAGATAAGTCTTGTCTAATAAACTTTAACTTTGCCCCATGACTTTGTGTGAAATCTGTGTCTTGAGATGTTTAAGGTGAATACCAGCAAATCTCTGTCTGGTTCACTTTGTACAGGGAGATAGTCGGGCTAAAGTTCTGTATGCTCAAACTCTTTTATGTTAGAGCATTTCCAGCCTCTTTTGGCTCCTGTTTCTTTGAAATGTTTCTCAGTATGACTAGTGTAGTGAGGGCTGCCTTCAGCTGGAGATAATTTGAAATAACGGCTCGTTGCTCCCTTTACCTTTCCATCACTGGCCACTGCTTTTTCCTTTAACCTTGATATCTGTGAAAAACAAATAGGCCACCTGATTTGGTATTGACCAAAACTGCATGAGCTGGCTGATGGCTCGGGATTGAGTGTGGACTTTGACCTCTGTACGGAAGCTCTCCCTTCATGTACAGAAGACATGGGGAAATGGGTACAATTTGAACCAGGAGAGATTTCATCTCGATGTCAGAAAGGAATTTTATACGTGAGAACTGATCACTGGAACAACCTCCCCAGGGACATGGTTGAGCAGGTTTTCAAGATCTGACTGGACAGGGTGCCGGATAATCTCATCTGGGCTCCCTTCCCATGAAAAGGGATCTTTTGAGGTCCCAACCTGGGCTGTTCTATGATCTGAGATACTAATTACATAGTAATCGTATTTATTAATCAGATGCTGACTGCAATTCTGATACCTGAGTAGCGTTAATAGGCTGGATTAGAAGCTGCTTCTTGGAAACTAGCAGGAGAAACAAGGCTGTTCAACACCTGAAGATGATTTAAAAACAAATGCTTGTAGTAAAGTTACTTAAGTATGTGACAAATTCACCCTGGGGCCCCAAGTGTATAAACGGGCTTTGCTGTTCGAAGTCCAGAACATCTGGCTGGTTCCTTTATCCCTTTATTTTTTCCTTTCAGCCTTGAGCTGACTGTCTCGAGCTCATGCCCTGCACAAAGCCACACATTTATCTCTCTGTCGTGCTATTCCTGTGGCTGGTACTGAGTGTTTATCTTATCTGCAGTGCAGGAGTGACGTTTCCCTGTGTTAGTCTCGGCGTGCTCAGGGCTGGGCTGTCTGGAAGACAAAGATGCTCAGTCTCCCACGTCAGGAAGTTGGGGATATGCAATTTTTATAGCTGAACGCTTTCTTCTTTTGGGACTCTTAACATATGTTTAAAAAGCACATGAGACTAAGCTCAGTCTTAGGGTTGTTCCTATGGCTCTTGTGTTTACTCCAAGCGCAGTCTGAGGTTGGCATAAACAGGAGTAATTCAAGTCATCCAGTGCTGCAAGTTGCGCTAAAAATATTCTGTGCTTAAATTCAACTGTGCGCTTCAGTTCATTGGTATTTTCCAGGTAGTTTAAGCAAGCAGGGAGCAACGAACTGGCTACTACAATTGAGAGAGCTGGCAAAGATGTCTAGAGGCAGGCTTTATTCAAAACTTTTCTCGTGTCTTGCTTATTTACCCTCCGAGAGCACCCACGGCAGCTGATGGGTAACCTAAATGAGAGCACCTGTGAACTTTTACATTGATAGCTTCAGTAAATACTTGTTTTTCCATGCCTTTTTGTCTCAGCAACTCTGCTGAAGGTGAGCGGCTCATCTCGGTCTTTCTCGCAAGGTCTCTGCCCCCATTCGCAGACAGATGAACTGTGTCTGAACCAGCTGCCAACGGCGCGGCACCTTCACCCCAGCCGCTGGCCGCTGACCCATGGCACCGCAGCCCAGGGAGTGCTGGGGCAGCGGCTCAGCCCCGCTGCAGTCTCGGCAGGGAGGCAGCAGGCAGGCTGCGCCTCCTCACCCTTTGCTCCACCGCCAGCCTGTCGCAACCCTGCCGAGCCGTCCTCTGCCTCCGGTGCCTCCCGCCGGGCAGGGAGCCGGATGCAGGACCCGTTACCGGCAGCGACGGCTCCCACTGGACATGTGACGTTCGGGAGCTCGGCCGGTGGGTATTTCAGAATCTGAACAAGATGTCTGAAAATTTTTCAGTCATCTAATTCACTTCTGTTCTCCCTTTCCTAAATGTTAGAAGTGGCAACAAAGCATCATTTTGTGTCTTCTTTTTTTTTCCCATTATAACCTGCATCTTTGCTGTGGCATTTTACTGGTGCGCTGGCCTTGTGTACATGGAAACAATTGGTTCAGTTTTTTTCTGTTTTCCCCAGTTTCTTGCACAGAGTAAACAGACTGCTGCCTGAGAGCGATATGCCGATGTTATTAGTAACCCAGAAGGACACACAACAATTTTGAGGCATCGTCACAAAGGACTAGTCTTACCAGACTTACAGAGGGCACTGCTGTCAGAATCGGAAGAGCTGTCATTTCAAATCCCGTGCTCCACAGGTGATGGCGAGACCACTGCTGCCGCCTCTTGCTTTCCTTTCTCTGTTCTATTGCAGTGCCTAGTGGAAAAAGTAGAAATTAGAACTCGGATGCATGTAAAGAAAGGACTTCTTGTGGAGAAATGAGCAGCCAAATGTAAAAGAAACTTTTAAGTTCAGCTATTTGTCGTGCCATGAGCCACTGGCCCGTTCCCTTCTCCCCCTAAGACCCAGGAAGGTGAAATAGTGAAGGGGTTTGATTCCTTCTCACAGCGAAGGAAGACAAACAGGGCAGAGGAAAGTGTGTAAGACCCACCGTAGGAAAGGAACCAATTTTCCAATAGTGATTGTAGATAATATGATGCAAAGGGGTTTTACTTAATCTAGCGAAGTTTGGGCTAAGGAGTA
Organism: Vanellus vanellus; assembly: GCF_965231255.1. Classification (NCBI taxonomy): domain Eukaryota; kingdom Metazoa; phylum Chordata; class Aves; order Charadriiformes; family Charadriidae; genus Vanellus; species Vanellus vanellus. Next base: position 1,843,916 of record NC_138918.1, on the reverse strand, counting down.
ATCATCTGCAGACAGGAACCTGACAACATGGCATTATCTTAATCTAAGTGATTCGCCTTCCACGCTGGCACTTATGCCTCCATATTAAGCAATCACAGAAAACGGCAGGCTGTTGCACTCAGATTTGTATTTACAATTCAGCTAAAATGTAGTTCATTATTTTGTACAGCGTCTTCCTACTTGAAGTAATTAAAGCACAGCGTGCTCCGAAGCCTACGTGTACTTCACACAAGCAAACTGGTATTCTCTTTATAATGTATTTTTACTCTGCGGTCTCAGAACTCTCGTACCCGACAGACACAGCGTACACGGGGCAGATGTGGGAGCCAGAGGCATGAGATCTCACAGCTGAGGAGGAGGAGCAAGTACCAGCAAGGTCCATTTACAGACTGGTGTTCTCAGCCATACGCTTCACCCCGTCCCAGTGTCTGTAAGCGGAGAGAACTTTAGAGAAGATGAGAGGCAATAGACAGCTCTTCTGAAACATTCTTTTCTCTGTGCTGTTTGCGATCTCATTTCACAATGGAAAAAATAAGATTCCTCTTAATTGCAAACTGCCCATCCACATCAATGGGAGTTGGTGGCAGCTTTTAGACGACTAACGGTGAGTTACGCTGTAAGGGACGGAGCCAGACTGCAGCGGACGGCTCATCTAAGAGAAACCACAGTCTTGCCACGTGGAGCGACCCGGCCCCAGAAGAGCCTCTTCTACTTCGGGGATCAGCTATGGAGAGTTCATCGCCTTTAACGACACATTAGGCTCCTTGGCAGGAGAGGTCTAGTATTTATCGTGCATAATGCATTTTTACATTCCAAACCCATCTGAAAAGTATTACCTCTGCTTTTTAAGTGCGGTGTGCGTGGAAGGGAAGGTTAAGTGACCTCCTCACGATTCTTTCAGGTACCGAGAATGAGGAGCAGAATCAAAAGCCTGATTCTCTGCCCCAAATAAGCTCGATAAGACAATACTTGCCCCAGCTGACAAAGTCAAAGCTGCGCGTGCCGTGAACGTCACGGCTGTTAAATACGGTTATGGCTTTTGATCTTTACCATAACGGTTTGGACCAACCACCCTTTTGCTTGCAAATACCCCATGGGGTTCTGGTAACGCGTTAGGTAGGTTTTAAAAAAAGGAACAGTTGGCACATCTGGTAAGCTGAGCAGACAAAGTACAAGTGGAAGGAGAGTAAATCATTAGCTAAATAGACAGGCCTTGAACCAGATCACTGCTGCAGATGCTAACTTAGTAATTCCCTCCTGCTCCGAAACGAACTTTGTTCCTGTAATGACTGACAGCTGATGCAACGATAAGAGAATGAAGTCTATAAAACTCTAGCTGCAGCTTGGCAAGTTCTATTTGGAGCTCTTCCTACCTCCTCCGCCCAAGGCTGGTCCTGCGGTGGAAGTGACAGCTCACGCTGTGAAGATGCACTGTCGGAAAGCGATGGCAGTCTTGTTGCTCTGCTCACTGCTGCTCAGCCAGGTAAACCCAGATAACTATGGCAAGCGCTAAGGCAAACGGTCAGGCGGTTAATCAACAGCGTTAGGATTTGCATGAATAAGAAAAAGTGGCAGGAGTTAGAGGTGACAGCAGAGCTCTTTTAGAGGATTCAACTTCATAAAAAAGTAGAGTCTAGTGAATGCTGGGTCACTCTGGGATGTAACTGGGCAAGTCATTCTGCCTTCTCTCCCAAGATTAAAAAACATAGTTAATTATTGTACTTCTTACTTCTTTGGGATTAGGATACCAGCAATTACGCTTTAACAGAGCACGCTAGGATCTGAAAACGTGAAAGATTTCAAGTTTCTCACTTAAGACTATTGAGCTCAGCACCAAAGTTCCCAGTGCCGACCGCTGCCGGATGTTCTGACAGTCGCACGCCAACTCTGTTTCAGGCGCTCTGTGCTTCCTTGCACCCCCGACAGCCGCAGCTGACGCGACAGAGGCGGATGACACCTTTCTGGAGAGGAGTCTCGCTGCGACCCGTCGGAGCCTCGTGCAGGGATAACAGCGAATGCATTACAATGCTCTGCAGGTAACGAATCCTCATCACTGTTAAGGCTCAGGCAGACCCCGTATTATATTATGTAGAGGAAGTTCTCGCTTATTCTCACCCAAATGAGATCTGCAATTAATTCTGTGCATAGGAAAAGATACCAGGAATAGGGATGGGGCAATAGCTTGAGACCTCTTTGGTAAGCAATGCAAACAGAGCGGAGTCCAAGCACCCTCGATTACAAGCCTTAGTCCCTTCGCTGCAACCCAGAATAACCTGTCTCTTCAAAATGGAATATGGGATTCTAGCCAGCTTTTAGGCAATCGCTTACAGACGTTAAAATTAAGCCTTCTTAAAGCCAATACTGTCCCCTTTAGAGCACGTATTAATTAAAAGCAGTATCTTACCCTAAATTAGAACATAGGAAGTTCCATTCAAATACACGGAAACACTTCTTTACGGTTCGGGTGACAGAGCACCGGCACAGGCTGCCCAGGGAGGGGGGGAGTGCCCTTCTCTGGAGATTGTCAAGACCCGCCTGGATGCAGTCCTGAGGGATGCGCTCCGGGCAATGCTGCTTTAGGGGAGGCAGGGGAGTGGGGCTGGGTGATCTCTAGAGGTCCCTTCCAACTCCGAAACTCCATGATTCCATGAATCACTTTAAGGTGATTACTTAAGCTCAGAGTTTAACAGACAGCTAAAATATCAAAAGCCGTTTAGTTCTCATGAACACTTGACGTGAGCAAATTGTCCAAGTACATGTAGTTAAACTGCTTAGTTAAAATTACTACTTGGTGACTGAAAGCCAATGCTGTGGCACCTACTGGACACGTACCAGAAAGCAAACAGAGATGGGGCAGAATATATCCATTTGCTACTATATGAAAACCTAATGGGACGGGGCAGCGGGGCTGCTATTTCGCAGGCACTTGAAATGCATTGGTTGATGCTGCCGACTAACAGAGGCGAACTGTAACAGCAGCTACAGGAAGACAGAGGCAGAAAAGGATTTCTGTTGTGTCATTTGGGCACCGCAGCCTGACGGCAGAGCCCTGGCTAACGTGCATTTTGGAGCTGTTGTGCAAAGCAAAGAACATAAAATAAACCAAGACAAACTGAATAGGGTCAAAGAGGTGAATACAACGTACACGGCTCCACGAACTGAACAGGAGCATGGCTGTCAGAGCTGGGCTGGAGGAGCAGTGCCAGGGATGCCCCCGAGGATGTGCGAGCCCCGCAGCGCCTGATCGTGTTTTGTTTTCCAGGAAGAACCGCTGTTTCCTTAGAACAGCCTCGGAGTGACCTGTTGCGATGAAGAACACCCATCACTGTTACTGCTGGCAATGCTCCGCTCTACTTGTGAAATATTTATTGACCGTTCAGAAGCTAGGACAGTGACTCGAGCAATAAGTGTATTTAACATCTCTGTCATACGAACCGATAAAAGGACTTCAAAGCGCTTGAGAGCGTTTCCTAGCCAAGGCTGTACCTCTGCAGCACACGCTTCAGGATGACTCTCTGGCCAAGCTCAATAAAAGGACTCTGCATCTCATGTTCGTTTGGGTTTTTTGTACTGTTCTGTTTTGGGTTTGTTGTTTGTTTTGGTTTTTTTAAGGTGTGAATTAAAAATTTCTATTCAGCAAGCCACCTCGGTTTTCCTTGTATCCTCTGAGCACAGCGTATGGTGAGCGCACAGGTGTTTCAAGTAGGAGCTGCTTATTTCAAAGCGGACTTTACACATTTATCCTTCAACCTGGCAAGCGCAGAACGCAGCTCATAGCTTCCACCTCACTCCAGTCTCAACAGCTGAACTCTTATCAGTGCCGCAGATAAAGGCCTGTTAGAAAGAAGGAGCAAGCAAACTGATAAAACTGATAGCGTTTTCAATATCCCCGACCCATCCAGTGATAACGGGAAGAAGTATTTACTTTTAACTACTTCTAATCAGGTTTACTTAAATGGATGTCCTAGACTGACTCTTGCCACTGAAGTAGCTACTATTTTAAAATAAATTGATCAACCCCCCTTTTTGACCATTGGTACATTAAATCGGAGGGCTAAAAGAAACAAAGTCACCTTTGATTAGACAAATAGCAACAAGTCCGGGACACAAACACTGAATGCCATTTGCCTTTTGGTATGCACAAAGCATCGGGGATCAAAACCCAAAACGGCTTAAAAATGCGACACCAGGGAGGAGAACGCCCACGCAAGAGATAAGAGCACAGTGGTTTTGAAGTTTAATACAGAAAATCTATTTGATATTTATTAAACTTAGTTTCTCCAGTTACAGTTTTGCATTGTACAAAGCATTTTAATGACACAGTAGTTAAAAAGATCTTTACAAATTGAAATGTGATACCCTTTTCTCCAAATATTTTAATTGCCATAAATTTGTTTAAAAATACACATTAAACGCATGTTTCAGACACTAAACTTTCTATAATCTCAATACCACAAAATACATAGAATATACTATACAGATGTGGAAAAAAATCTAGTTAGTATATAATACTTTGCTCACCATTAACAGCTTTATTACGTGAAATGCACATACTGACTTAGAAATCCTAATTTTGAGCCCCAAAGTACCCTTTGAAATTTCAAATGTATTGCAACAAATAAAATCACAGTTTGTTTTCTTTTAGGTTTTGGTTGAAGACAGACGCCTAAATATTTTGATAGAAACAAAATGTAACACATGGACTTGTCGCGTACAAAGCATAAAACAGAGACATCCCATTAGTTACTAACAGTACCTTTTCTGTACGATTAATAAGGGCTTCATTTATAAGTGACAGGTTAAAAGTTACCTTCCCCCACCCGCGAGCCCTCCCCCGAAAGAAAACCCCTTCTTCACCAAATAATAATTTCAAATAAGATAAAGGATCTTTAATAAATATATAAGCACTTTATCCTCCATATACAAAATTTCTTAAAACAATTTAAAAGGGGGACCAGATGCAAATGTCAGGAACTGTGCTTGCAAAAGTCACGCCTGGTCCTTCGAGCCGAGTGTTCAGATGTGTAACGCCGACGCAGCCAAACCCGCGCGCCGCACCAGTCCCGCGCCCAACTCCCCCCGCCGCCGGGGCCGCCCGCCGAAACCGGAGACGGGGAACGCGCCGCAGTCCCATCTGCCTGTACGGGCTCCGTTAGCGCGCCCGGAGACTTACACCAGGAACGGGTACGCTTCCATGAGGCTTCCAGAGGGAGCTCAAACGGGCCACGCGCTCCGGCAAAGACAGCCTCCCCGAACTCTGCGCCGCAGCACAGCATTTAAACCGCTCCGTGCAGCGTCTTGGCGGGAAACTCGGCTGAGCGCCGGCGGGTTTCAGGGAGCCCGCGCCGTCTGACGGGCTGCCCCGGCGCAGAGCCGACTGCGGCTCGGCCACGTGCGCGCGCCGCGGCGGAGGATTTCGGCTTTCTCGACCGCGGCCCTCCCTGCCTCCCCCGCCCCAACACCGCCGGTTTCGAATGCCATCACGGCCGCAGAGACCCACTCCTCGAAAAGCCACGGAGCTGGACACGCATCCCGATTCCCTGATTGTTCGCGTTTACGTAACTTCCTACTTGGGAAAGCTCTCCTGGAATAGGGGTGGATTCCTCTGAGCTGGCTAGCAGGAGCTTTGGCGACCCTTGGGGCTTGAAGATGTCTAGCGTTAACTTTGCCGCTCGGAAACACAGGGGTTCTCCATAACACTGATTCATCCCAGGGAGTAACTGAAACCCCGACCGAAGTATTTGTCAGAAATCTAAGAATTTGGAAGCTGTTTACTCCCCAATGGGTAATTCAAACTCGACTTGCTCAGGCCCTTTTGTATCTGCCTCAGTAGAAACACCGCAGTGACGGCAAATATCCGTTCGGTAAATGAAGTATTAAATACAGCAAAGGTAGTCTCTCTTTCCAGCAGCTTGCCATTTTGGCAAACGGCATAATTCTCTGCCTACGGCTTTATTTTACTTGCCCCAGGCAAGCGCTACATTTTTTCCACAAAGTACTGACTCTCTGTGTGTCGGGGCCATTCATAAATACATTTCAGGGCATTTTTTCGTTCTCACAGCAATCGAGCCTCAGCAATCTAAAGGAATATACATTGCACTCCTGTATAATATGCAAGATTTATCACCAGTAAGATGGCGATTCAGCACTCAATAAATAATATATCAATATAGTCAGTTGCACCATAATCTAAAAACAAGTATAACATATACTTTGGACAGACTGAGTTCATATATATATACATATATATTAAAAGACACATACAATACAAATTGCATACTGCCATCAAAAGCCAAGAAGAGCCATCCGTTTGCTCTGCTTTATGGCTAATAGTTTCAAATCAAAATAAAAGTCTCGGGCTGCTTTACTCCGGTGTCCTGAAGATTTGTTTATAATTATAAGCGGTTGCACCTCATCACCTACAGGAACCTGCAAGTCTGACAGCAAATTCGAATAGTTTTGATATCTGAGCAAGCCTAGTCTGATTAAGCCATTTTTAAGGTTGACCAACCGGGACCGCGTTCAGCGAGGGAATTAAAATTACGGCGTCGATATGTATTTACGATACAATCCTCTCGGGAATCATTTCGGAAGCCGGGAGTTCGGGATTCCCTCACCCTTCCTCACTAGTGCAATGCGCCTTAGTACTGAAGCGTTTCCGCCGCCGGGTGTAGAGGTACCAAAGGGCCGTTCGGACCGCTCGCCCGCGCCTGGACAGAGGGCTGAAGCCTGTGACGGACGGGCATTATCTGGGCCACGAAATCTGACAAAGTACATCACTTCTCTCTCGGAAACAACGGTAAATCCCAAATTAAGATATGCTTTTGGAATTGGGAAATTTGAACGTATCTGTTTGAAATAGCCACAGATGCGTAAGGCATTTCTTTTCAATTAACAAAATCAACCGCTGCGGATGTCCACTCTGTCAACCGCTGTGCTGTCCGGGACAGCACTCTGGAGGACAGCTTCCGAGGAAGCACACTGTTCCCGTGGGACACTTTCAACCAGTTCAGGTCCACATTTTGACACGGTGTAAAAAGTCTCCTGGCCACCGAAGACAATTTTTTTTTTAAGATCCACCGATCTAGGGATAAGCGATACATTTTTAAGAGACCGATTTAGCGCGACACCAAAAGGTATTTGTGGGACTCTCGGGAAGGAAAAAAAATTCCCAGAGATGAGACCATTCCTGCTAACAGCAATGGTAACCGTGCACGAAGGAGCAAGCCAAAAAACAGCCATGCTGGCCAGTGCAGCACTACACGAAAAATAAACTATGAACGCAACTTCTAAGAAGGTATTTCTTTTTTATATAGCGTCAAAAGTGTGCTAGGCACTTTAGAGTATTAAAGGAAAAATAGTTGACAGTGTCCCATTAAGCAAGCTGCGGAGTTTGAGGGTACAGAGTTCTGTCTGAACAGCAAACACTAACAGCAACGTGACCTCGCACAGTGATTCAATAAAAAGGATGCTCCAACAGACCTGAAGAGTAAACTCAGCTATCATGGAAAAAGTCACAGGTCTGTTAACCATGTATCAATTCGTACGTAGCAAAGCTCTTCTGGAAGTACAAAACACGCTGGAACGCAAAGGAAGCTCTACGAATATGCAGCTACCTTTTAGTAGGTTACTAATTTGCAAAACTTCTAAACTCTTAAAGCCCATAGGACATACTGCAGTACTAAGTAGCGTAGAATTCTATTCCTTCTCTCGAGGTTGCCGTGATTTTGGCACTTAACTACTACTACACAAAAAATTTAGTGCAATAATTTTCCTGAACATGCACGTTCATATCTGGTACAGAACAAAGGGTTAAACGGGAGAGAAAACAAAGCAGCATTCCACAATCTCACTCCAAAGGATTCAGAGTTTGACTCTTCAGAAGGAGACCACCACAATGAGAAGTCAGTTCGTGTGACAGACACTAGGACTTTGAAAAAGGAAATGGAATTTTACCAAAGTACTGCAGAAGACCACTGCATACAGTATACCTGGTCCTGCTGTAAAACATCTTGTAAACAGTTCATAAAATCTTCACCTAAAAGTAAGGCATAAGGCACACCAGACATGTTAGGGGCACTAAGCAATACTGAAAGCAGTAGCGTTTTAAACCTTTTACCCAGACAAGCACCTTACGTGGAAAGGTACTTTGGTTTACACTTTTTGAGAGCGGTCAACTGCAACTCCGCCAACCGCTTCTGTCGCACCGAGTCGCTCCCTCGCAAGCCAGTATTACGCTCCACCAAACATTAACAGGCCCTTCATTAACGCGGGGTAAATACAAGTTTCAAATCCGTTCTGCATCACAACAGTCGATTTCCCTGTAATAGCTGCGTGCTCCCACCCCACGATGGCTGTTGCACTGTCATCCTGTAGTGTCCATCACCTATCAGACTCTAAAAGGAAAAAATGGACCTCGATTTCTACTTAAGATTCCTGGTTTCTCAGTCAATGGAAAAGATGCAAATGACAGTTCTGGCAGGAATTTAACTATTGTCGGGTTGCGAACCACAAAGTTCACCGATTTTCTAAGTGTCAGAAATGACAAGCAAGGAGACAAAACGTATTTTAAATGAAGAGATGCAAAAAAGCACAAGATTGTCCGTTTCAGAAGCCTTTCCTGCATGCATCGCACCCATCAGACTGAAGTTCGTTCTCACACCACTACTTCAATATTACATTAAATGCAAATTACTGTAATGTTTTGTGATTGTTATAGTGTTAATCGATGTATTGAAACTGCCTTGAAAACAATCCAAGTCAGATCCAGCTAAATACTTTTCCATAAAAATTTCTTTATAATTCATTTAAATGAAGTATCTCAATACATAGAAGAATATCTGGAACTTTTCTATTTAGTACAAATTCTGCAATAATAAATCTGTAGTTGTCATTTATTAGTTGACTCATAGGCATTAGGCATGAAAAGTATGGTGTCCCTACACGTTAGAACCTATCAACCCTAGTTCCTCTTACAGGCTCTACCACCACAAGACATTACAGAGTAACAAAGCTCACAAAGTACTTAAATAAAGTGTCTATGTTTAATTTCTGCTAAGTACTCGAAAGGGTAAATTTAGGGAAGTAATAGCTAAAAACTGCCCCAAACTGGGCTTTTCAAAATTAAAATTAAAAAAAAATTAAAATAAATAGGGTTTAAACTGACTCTTTATGCATTATGACTGGAATTCCAATGATCTATCCATGATAGATCAGCAAAACTACACCTTTTTATGTAGCAAATTTTAATATATTTAAATAACTTAAAACAGGAATACTGAAGAAGTCCATTAACCAGCTGATTTGGGGTTAAAACACAAATGAGGATGGGAGACATGTGAAAGCAATCCTTGCTCTTAGTGTCAACTAAGCAATGTGTTATGGCAGTCTTCCTTATTGACATGACACAGTGTTGTGGAGATAAATCAGAGGCAGCGAGAAAAATGTGTTCGATTTTCCATTCCTTCAGTTCAAAATATCACTTGGCATCCAGGCGCAACCAATGCAATCCCTGACGGGTGTAACGCACTAGGTCTGTCATGATGCTTGAATTAAAAATCAGAGGGCCCATAACTTTATCCAGTTCAGCAAAGAACTCTAAAACAACAGAAACACAAGTTAAACTGCGCACATATTTTTTATATAGGAAACATTACACCCAAACTCCCCATCTTTTCAGCGTGAATCTTTTAGGTTAAGATAGATAGAAGAAAAGAAAGACGGCTGACTGCTGGAAGAATAAAAATAAAGGAAAAAGGTCCTTTCTAATCAATGCCTTTACTCTTTTGCAGAAGACCGGTTGATAGGAATAATCACAGTATGGCTAAACTACCGTAAACCTTCCTTGGCTTCCCCCCTCAAATGTCTGTTTCAGAAATGGAAATGTGCATCCTGTGCACCATTAACTGCAACTCCAAATTCAAAGCCCATGAGCGTTTCGGCACACTCTGGTACATCCGATGCTGTAATCCACCTGTGCCAGCTCTTACCTTTCTGTTCTTTAGACAGCTGTTCGGCTTGGTCCCAAATTTCAGTGGCATAGAGGAAGTTGGACGTAACTTGGACGTAGCTGGCTGCCATCTGATGGATCCTCTGGGGGATCGTCACCGAAGACCCGCTCCCTGAAGGGTTGGCTGCCCCGGAAGAGTAATTTCCTGAATTCCCTGGAGACAGCTTTGGAGAGACTGGAGACGGCATACCGACAGGCTTGCTGCTTATCCAAAGAAAAGTATTAAATTGTAAAATGCAAATATAAGTACTCCAGTCATATCATGTTGTAAGACTGACACTCTCTAAGACCTCTCTTCCCACATCCCAGGGTGTGAGATGCCAAAGCACTCCCGCTTTACGCATCAAGAAGTCAGGATTTGCCCTACAACAAATGAAGTGCATGAGCTGGTAACAACTGCTGAGGATCGCAGAATCATTGAACGGTTTGGGCTCGAAGGGACCTTAAAGCCCCCCCCCATATCCACCCCCCTGCCCCAGGCAAGGACACCCCCCCCCAGCCCAGGTTGCTCCCAGCCCCGTCCAACCCGGCCTTGAACACCTCCAGGGATGGGGCAGCCACAGCTGCTCGGGGCACCCTGCGCCAGGGGCTCACCGCCCCCACAGCCGAGAATTTCTTCCCAATATCTCATCTAAATCCCCCCTCTTCCAGTGTAAAACCATTCCCCCTTGTCCCATGGCTCCCCTCCCTGACCCAGAGTCCCTCCCCAGCTCTCCTGGAGCCCCTTTAGGCACTGGAAGGGGCTCTGAGGTCTCCCCGGAGCCTTCTCTTCTCCAGGCTGACCCCCCCACCTCTCCCAGCCTGTCCTCCCAGCAGAGGGGCTCCAGCCCTCCCAGCAGCTCCGGGGCCTCCTCTGGCCCCGCTCCGACAGCTCCGGGTCCTGCTGTGGGGACCCCCCGAGCTGGAGGCAGCGCTGCGGGGGGGTCTCCCCAGAGCAGAGCAGAGCGCAGCAGAGGGGCAGGATCTGCTGATGAGATGATCTACTCCTCTACTGATGTGGAGGACCAGAATTCTCCAACTCATGTATTAGCTTCACAGCCAAAACCTAACCACCAAACCTCCTCATCTTTTAATTCAATAAAATCTTAAACTCATTGTTTAAATTAATTGAACCTTAAAGAATAATAATGAAAACATTACAACTACATGGAAACTATTCTGCCATACTACACTTTCAGATAACACAATGCAAATCTGAAATGCCCTCCTAAAACTCCGAGTAGTCTATCAAAGGTCCATTGTTAGGTTTTAAAGAACAGAAGTAAATTGCCATACTATGGAACAGACAACCCTGAAAGTCCTTATAGCTGTTTGGGCTTGCAGCGTTAATAAAGCTACTGTTTTGAGGGAAAAAGCATTAAATCACAGAATCATTTAGGCTGGAAAAGACCTTGAAGATCATCCAGTCCACCCATTAACCTAACGCTGCCCAGTCCACCACTAAACAATGTCCCTCACCGCCACATCTATACATCTTTTAAACACTTCCAGGGATAAATAAACCAACAAAACTCTGAGATATGTGACTTGTGTGTTAGTGACACACTGAGCCTTTTTCTGCAACAAGGAGTCACCCGACAGACTCTCTGCAGAGCACTATCACAAGCAGCAGTCTTCCAAACCTTTCATCAGGATGACTATGCAACTGAATCAGAATCTACACCTTTAGAATAATCCCCCCAACGCGTTACAGAGTGAAAAGCTGCTCTTTGAGCACCTCGGGCATACGGTTTATGTACAAAACCAGCTGAAGGTTGAGAAATACAGGAAACGGCTTTTACTACTTACCTTCCCATACCAGGTGACGGCGCTTGAGAATTATTATAGGAATTCTGTTTGGGGAAAAAGAAATTTGTCACCTGATTTATGTTTATGCTTTAACTGGTTATACTTTATCTGGTTATTTAATTGTTTATTTTTGACCAAATTAATTTTGGTTGCTTTTCTTTTAAGCAATAACCAACAATCCGAATAATATCACAGTAAATTCAAATTTGGGAAAATATCATTTTTTACTGATGACCACGACACAAATTAAGGTATTATTTTAGCAACACACAGAAGGCCACTAAATATATAAGGATTGGAGTAGTCCCCTGTTCTAAGCATTAGATCCCATTGCCTCTTATGAGAATGTTTTGGTTTTTTCAGCCCATTAATAGGAAGAAATCTGTTATTGCTAGCATTGAACAATTAAAGATGTCTCCAAAAAAATCTGAGAAGCCAAGCATGTGACAAGCCTGTTTCCTCTCAGTACTGACAGCTGGAAGTTTCAGAGAAACCCCATGACATTAGTTACCTATCCCCATGTCTTCCTTTGAAAAATCTCAGTCTAGGTTAAGGCCTGAGTAACATCACCGCAGTACCATAACTGGTTTTCTCATCTGCAACACCTCGATTCAAATACATTAATTCAAAGGATGTGTCTCTTGGGTCTCCTTTCCCTGGCAGCGCTTTTAAATCAATTGCAGAGGAATTTAGTTAAATTCACAGGGGGAGAATAAAAAAAAAATAAAATAATCAAACATCCCACTGCAAACAACAAAAATCCAGAAAGACCAATCTGGTTTTGAATTAGAAGTTGGCTCTGGGGCCAGCTTCTGCGAAGCTGTGTAATACAGCCCGTGCAACACACCCCCGGATACTGAATTCCCCTAAACATGAAAGTGAAGTTTCAGCTTGTTGTATCTGCAGCAAGAAAAACGTTTTTAAATTCTCCTTGAAGCTTACTAAATTTATTAAAGACGACAAAAGCTAGATCAAATTATTAAGAGAGCCGTCATGCTGGGACCAGCAGGGTTATGACAGCCGTGCTGTCTCTTCCCAACTTTGAACTACTTAACTTTCATATACTTTCAAGGTCCAGTTCTAAATAGGGTATATTCCAAGTTCTTATGTAGCAGTCTGAAAATTGGATTCAGGAATTTTAAGTGACGTAGAGCTTTAATTTGATCAGGTTCTAATATTCTAAGAAAATACATATGCCGTTACCTTCAGATGTTCAGTCAGAGTTTTAGAATATTTCAATGCACTTTCCTTTTTCAGTTTGAAAAGCCTTAGGTAGAGCAGAGATTGACACCGAAGACTGACCAAAGACACAATAACAAAACATTTACAGTTAGAGTCAAATTTATCACAACCGAGTAAGTTCAAAAACCTCATAGCTATGTTTTGAAAGCTTTCTCTGCCAACTCTTCAGTTGTAGGTCTACCAGAAATTCCATAAGCACCTTTAAATTCTCAAGGAAGCAAAAGCATAGCTTTGTGTGCCTTACGCTGAAACTATGATTTGCAGGGATCTTGCTGATATAATCAGCCTCCGGTTCTCAGCCTAGGAGACGACACGAAGCTACTTCCCAGACAAGGGTTCTGGTTATTTTTCGCTCGCGTCAGGACATACCGAGTCTAACGCGTTCTGCCATGGCCTCCCCTTTCTTTTCCACCTGACACCAACAGGTTCTGGTCCTCTGCACCTACTGGAGCCATTGCGCTGCTCTAGGCGGCCAGTGACAACTCGTTACGGCCAGGCCAAACGGGGACTTATCACTGGCTGAGTACATAGGAAGGAGCCCCATCCTTTTTGCTGTTACTCCTTACAAACCTGGTCATCTCCTTAAGGTTTCAGAGACTTGGCCCTCGTTGTCAACATCCCCTTTGCCCCAGTTTACACTAATCAGACATACAGCGTTAATCTTTACGTATAGCCAAGTGGAAAACTCCTATTTGGTAAAGAGCCACCTGACAACTCCGGGCAATACAGCATTTCACGGAATCACGGAGTTTCAGAGTTGGAAGGGACCTCTAGAGATCACCCAGCCCCACTCCCCTGCCAAAGCAGGATTGCCCGGAGCACATCCCTCAGGACTGCATCCAGGCGGGTCTTGAAAATCTCCGGAGAAGGGGACTCCCCCCCTCCCTGGGCAGCCTGTGCCCGTGCTCTGGCACCCGAACCGTAAAGAAGTGTTTCCGTGTATTTGAACGGAACTTCCCATGTTCTAACTTGTGCCCATTGCCCCTCGTCCTGTCACTGGGAACCATTGACAAGAGCCTGGCTCCATCCTCCTTCAGCCCACCCTTTAGGTACTTGTACGCCATAATAAGGTCTCCCCTCAGCCCTCTCTTCTCCAGGCTACAGAGTCCCAGCGCTCTCAGCCTTTCCTCATACGGGAGATGCTCCAGTCCCTCAATCACCTTAGTTGCCCTAAGATGCAGATTTATCTATTATTTCATTTCAGATTTATCTATTATTTCATGCAGATAAAACATCTGAAGTCAATCAGTGCGTTGTATTAAGTTGAGAATACACATACCAGAGCACTGCCAGCCTTTTATCTGCAGCCGTAGCATCCGGTGCCAAGTAATTCTTCAGTTTCATAGTGTATCTGCAAACAAAGACATCAAGTAAACAACAAAATAAAGAGCTCAGTATCGTTTATCAATCACAAAACACTGATGTTCTTATGAATTTCTTCACCATTTCAGGAACCTCTCTCAGACCCTAAACACAATGCTGACTAGGTAGTTAATGGGAATAATTTTGCTTCTTGTGTGTTATATGTTGTAGACAAACTTCGAGAGCCTGAGCCGAAAGGACCTTAACCTTCATGAAAATACTTTAAGCAACTGGAACAAACTGGTAAGTGATCCAGTTTTATTGGAGAACGATAAGAGATTTCAAAAGTTGGTGGCAAAACTTTAGTAAATCTAAAAGCTCTGATTTCCAGACCTCTTTCCCACCCACTTGACTGTTGTATGCGCTGCACAATGCTTACTTGATTAATTCCACAGTTTCTGAATACATAGGGAACGGGGACTTGGATTCCTGAGCGTTTTTCTCCAATGCATTCCCACACTCAATGAACGACACTACAGCATCTAGGTAGTACACAGCCTTCTCAAACCTGTCAGACTGGGGAGAGGGGAAAAAACTTTTAAGGACAAAAAGCAGCGAGGAAGTACAAGAAAACTCCCGTACAGACGGGCAGCAAAAAGGCAAAAGCAGTAAGCAAACCCCAGTATAATGTGCAAACGTGGCATAAGTATTGGGAGATTTACTTACCAATGCATCTGCATTATGTTTTAACTTCTTTGCTTCTTGTAAATAATGATCAGCTGAGTAAGTCCTGCAACAGAGGGCACAAATTTATGGACTCGGCTCCACCCATATTGCATTTCCTTTTATGACTGAAGTTTCTTAACGTTGCCAGATTTCTTATTTTTTCTGTCTAACCCAGGTTACAGGAGCTACACTATGATAAAACTGTTAACTAGTATGATTAGTTACAGTATGATAAAACTGTTAAAAATAGTTTAGTTTTCTAGTTTCAGGTAGTTCAAAACAGTATTTCAAGCAAGCTGATAAGTAAGCGTGATTTGTTAAATTTATTGCATTTGATAGTCAAGCAAACCAAACGCTCAACCAACAACAGGGGCAGGGGAGGAAAAAAAAACACCTCAACATTAGAGGACAAATTAATCCAGCGCCTCCAGGACTGGCATTTCTGAGGGTGTGAAATATTTAAAAATTACTATAATAATACAAAATAAATCAAGATGCATTCAGGTGTTAATTGCTTTTGCTTAGCCACCCAAGACAATCAATGCTAAATGACTTTCACGACTAGATGAGCAGAAGGTAATCATAAAAGGGTAATTATACATTACAATATATTAATGTATTACCTGTGAGTTGATTAAAGTTTGAAATAAATCCTCCCATCCATCCTATCTTACTTAATTTATTTGTACTAAAGATATTTTAAGTCAACGTTTTTAACAGTCCACTTACAGGAAACTGATGGCATTCCAAAGCAAGAGTTAATATTAAAAAGATAATATACCTACAAAATTCATTCGATCAGTTCTAGGCTCACAAAATCCTGCAATGTTTCAGCCATAATCGTAAGGTTATAACATGTCGCCATTCCAAAGCACAATTGCTGTTCCTTGGAGGGGACTCTCATTATGTCTTCCTATACATCAATACACTTTCAGATATTTTTTTTTTTTTTAAGTTTGATCTTATCTCAATTTCTTGGCCCAGTTTTGTCTTGGAATAATTATAAAATCCCCCTAAACTATTTTGTCCTAAATGAGTGACAGTGTACTCTAATCATCCAATTCACTCGATTTCTTTTTCTTTTCTTTTCTTTTTTTTTTTTTATTTAAGGAATAACTATCAGGAGAAAAACACTGAGCAGCCACCTTGCCCGCTTTCAAAGAGTTCTTAACTAGGGAGTTACTTTTACGTTTGGTATAAACATAATTTTATCTGTGAAGTGAATTTAAAGAGCAAGGAGAAATGCTTTAAGAGCAAGCATTGTGCTGAGACTTTAATTGGTACAAGGGAAACCTAAAGGTTGCACAAGACGATGAAACATTGTTTAATTTTCTTTTCAAGATATTTTCTCTGACCCCACAGGATTAAATCCCAATCCTGCTCTTGTGGATCTGGAATTTGAAAAACGAAGGCTCCTCTCTACTATCAACGACCTCAGCTCCTGACTCCAGAGGACGCGGGCTCCGCACAGAAGAGAACAGGCAGGCGGGCGGCAGCAGCAGCGCCCTGGTCAGGCGAAAAGGACCCATCAGTATTGAAATACAGAACAACCTGGAGCTATCTAAGCCTACCGCCGGTCCTTTTCCGCTCGGCAGGCTCATACAGGGCAGGCCATGGTTACTGCGCTGTCTGCCGAGGACGGCGCAGCCAGAGCAGCACGTCCCTGCGGGAACACCAGCTCTCTGAAGCCCGAGCTTGTTCTTGACAGCCTTCCTGAAGCAAAATGAACTCTCCTCCGCAGGGAGCTGGCTGTGCTCCGAGGTTCACAGCCCCACAAGGGGAAAGGCACCTTTTGCTGTTCTTACCGGTCATCAAAAACAAGTTTTGCTCTTCTTGACTTTGAACTTTCCGTAGACGGAGCAGACGCAGGAGGGCAGTTTGATGAATTGTTCAGAATCTTTTCCTGAAAGGAAAATTGTTGCCAAATGATAAATTTGAAGACCAGTTAAATCTCTGCCTTCGAGTAAAGCATTCGTTGTACACATTTCTCCCATGACTTCACCCATTCTATGCAATAAGGTCAGTTTTGCAGCTGCTTTAGCCGCTATTCACCATAGACAGTAACACAGCTTCCAGGAGGCTTTCGCCTAATGCTGGCACAGGGAAGACACAGCAGCTACAACCAAGCTCCTCGCTCTAGCACACCAGGAGATCTCCTTCAGAGGAAGGAATGCAGCCGAGGCTTTCTAGACACACCCGGGTCCAGGAAATCCCTCCCTGAATCTCCCATGTCACTGTTTCCAAGTCCTGTTTTTCCACTCTAACAAAGAGGTGATGAATATTTTTACAATTTTTCATTTCTCTCAACAATACACACTGCTGAATGTTTTTGCCTCGAAAAAAAAATATATTTTGGAAGGATAAGCATCATCTTCAGGGAGAAAAGCTAGTTATCTTCACAACACACCCTCCTTGCTCCCCTAAACTACACATGGCTCAACATGATACTTCAGGCTAAAGACCGGACACTAGAAACATTCTGCGAGTAGTAAATTAATCAATTTTTAGTAACTAAACAGTATAAAACAGCTCCCCAGCTTCATACGTGTTTTCCGCTCTCTTGATTTGTCACGACCAAAGGCCGTCTATACAGATGTATTTCATAACCCACGTTTATCAGATTATTGCCCATCAGAAGGGTCCTGGAGTTGCAAGGCACCCGATTTGCATAGCGATGGACTCTGTCGTTGTAACGCAGACACGGTAACAAGACATACAGTCAAAACACAGGAAGAGTAGATACTACTGCAAGAAAGGCATGACTAAGCATATCTGAAGTATAAAACAATAAACATCTCAATTTAACAACTGGCTTAGGGACATTGCTATGCTGACGAATAAAGAAAGGGCAGAGCCTCAGTCTATAAGGTAAACTCACTATCTACAGTTCCTGGAAGCGTCTTACGCAGCCACCGATACACACAACCCTGCCAGGCTTCTCCATCTCACGGTATCGGCATCTGAAGTGACGCAGCACGTCTCCCAGTTCAGATATTCGCGAACTCCACCCTGATGATTAAGTTACCTTCCGCCACCGCTGATGTCTATTTGCTGCTTTACTCCTCCCCAAATCAATGATCCCTCCTGAACAGTTTTAGACTTTGCTTCTAAGCTTTTCGGAGACTGCAAATCCAACTCCTGAGGTTTAGCAGTTGCTACTGGAGTCTCCGCAGCCCGTGGGAGGCTTTGGGGCTTTGCTGCAGAGCGCTCGGAGTCACCACACCGGCGCCTGTGGCACACGCCGGAATCGCGCGTAGGGCAACATGCTCATCAACTGCCTCTGTGATAGAAACTGCTCATCACAGGTATTCAATGATACACTCTCCGGTGTCCTCACAGGTCTGTCCAGTAATATACATTTATTTACTGATGAAAAAACATGTTACAATTTAGTGACCCAAGAGTATCATCTGCCTATATTTTTGAAATTCTACCATCTAACTATCTTCCTAATCTAGATCTTTTAAAAAACATTTTATGCACCATCTTTATAACCGTGTTTTCTCCACTCCAACCACAGAAAGCACTGTACGTTCCTGAGCTGGAGTTAATATAATCTTTCTGGGGTCCCTCAACGTCATAAAATGAGAGCTATAGCTTTGCATCCTGGTGCTGAGCACGGACCGAGCTCCTGCTCTCCTTAAAAAATCAGGGCAAGATCTGTATCTGCTCCGACGAGACAAGAATAACCTCATTGTTCCATTTACTGTTGTGTAAACAGCTTTCTAGTGATATTTCCTATTAACAAATTAAAAAAATAAATAGGCAGCATCTGTAATCAGAAGATGACTAAACACATTTCGCTAATTAACATAAGACTTTGGTAGGAATAAGCATTAGTATTCCACAATCTCTCCCAAATTATTTTCTAATTTACAGATTTCCAAGGCACTTCGGCACTATGGCACGAAACAATGCTTATCTAAAACTAATTACGTTTTAACTTGAACTGCAAGTTATCGTTCAGGTCACACTGAGCCCGTCAAACCGCAAAGCAAAGGAAGGGGCTGAAGGCATTTAGAGAAGCAGCCCTTTACCTTGGCTTCTTTAGCACTGCTAGAACCCTTCCCCTCCGTCTTCTTTTGTTTAGAAGATGAGCTGCTTTTACTGCCGCTGCCACTCTCCTTGCCGAGGTTGCTGCTGGACTTTAAGGATGACGACTGACTGACCGTCCTCTTCCGGGACCCGTGTTCTTGCTTGGAATCTTTCTGCAGGACCGGGGCAGCAGGAGACGGCAGTAAATCCTTCTCTTTAACAGCACTTGGCTTTGAAGACCTGGGCAAAATGAACAAATTCAGGCTTGGGGGGGGGGGGGGTTCTTAAAAAAGAAAACAAACCAAACCAAACCAAACCACAAACAAACCAACCCCAAAACTTTTTTTAATTTTATTTTAAATCAAAAAACCTTCTTTTTTTAACAAACAAGCTTTTTTGTCGTTATACCTAGCAAACCAGATATGGAGCAAAAGAAAGAAAATAGTCATCTGGGTGACTAGGTTTCTAGGAAGCCAGATTGAACTCGTTTTCACCATTTTATTTGTTCTGACCTGAAAACACAGTAGACAAGTTCTAACCATAAAACCACATCCCTACAACAGTTCTTAAAAAAACACCCTAAACACGTACAACGTAAGCAATTAATGCCAATGTTAGCGCCAGCCTGTCTGCTCAGATAGTCAGCCCGAGAGCTCAGAAAAAAAGACCGTCCAGAGAAATGTTCTCTGGAACCCAGAAAAATGGAAAACCTTCTCCGCGTAGCCTTGCGGCACGCTCTTACCTTGGCTGCTGAGGGCTGCTGCTGACTATTCTTCCCTTCCCATAACAATTATTTCGACACATTATTTTTATAAAATCATATAGTTTCATTTAATTAAGTGTCCTTCAGATAACTGCACTGGCAATCAAGCAAATATCAGAAATAATAGGTAAAAAAGCATAATCAAGCTAGAAATGCAACCGTTCAGTCTACGGCTGTTTCCTAACAAAGAGCTAACTGGTTAATTCAGAATGGGCAAACAAGATTTCTCGCATCCGATGTGCTGCAGCTCCTCACATATTTGTAATTTGGCAATTACTCACTGTACAGAAATATTTTCCATGACACAGTTATATCAATTTTCAGTTGCTCGATCTGAAATAGCAGAGTTTTAAAAGGCAGTGGAACAAACCTTGCTCTTTCCTGTGGATTGACACTGACCAAGAAATAAATCAAATAAAAGCGTAACAGCGATTACAAAAAGCACGGAAAACTACAGAAATAGCATACGAGTAAAAGAATATTAAACAATGTTACTGATTTGCTAATTCACTATTACTTTGCTTTTGTGCCCCTCACACTTTTCTTTAGCTAATCTGTCAACCAAATATGAGGCGAAATCCATGGATACAAATCTCAATGCCATCAGCTTCCCACACAACGTCAGTTAAGTAATTTATTTTCAGTTTACAAACTTACTAAACAGAGAATAACCGGATTGGGTTAATTTAAAAACACAGCTTTTGCAAGATCAAACAGCTAGACGCACAGCTGATTTCTAAAGCAAAACAAATCTCTGCTGCGCGCTGGAGAAAACCCGGGAAGCACGTCTTCCATAATACACCAACCCTCCACGGGAGGGGTTGTACCTGATTTCTGTTATGTAGAACAACTGTCCTTGGCCAACGTTTTTGGTTATGGAAATTAATTTCCACCAACCACTAGTAGAAACTCTGAAGTAAGTTTGTCCAGAGGGTAAGAAGCAATGAAATTTTACCCACTGATTAATAACGAGGGAATACTTTGGGGGTGGGCAGGAGAAGAGGGGGGAAGACGGACACCCATCTTCTCCTTGATCACCCTGAGCCTTCAACGTGGAAAACACAGCCGAGATACTCACTCCCTACTGCTAGAAGTCTTGTGTCCCGATGGAGCTTTTTCTTCCAGTTTCGTTTTCTTGCTTTCACTGGCTCTGTTTTCATCCTCATTCTGAATAAAGCAAACAAGAGAGACATCCAGGCAAACGTCCACATTTACAGCTTCACTGAGAGTGGCAATGTTTCACATTAGGAGATTTAATTTAGCAGGTGTTTTGCAGTGTACTGAATAAGAGATGCACAGACCACAAAAACGTGCCCTACAGCGTCTAGTCTGTATCAAGTATTTGACCAGACCCTGATATTGGAACATAATGAAAAACAAAGTCCGGCTTCTAAATTCCCAACCCGCGTAAGAGCAGTAGCCGCTAAGTTGTTCATTTTAGCACAAACATATTATCACCGTGAAACACCAGAAAAATCTGCCAAAGGCTTCAATAAGAGATCAGGAGACAGATTTTCCATTGTGCAGCCTAACCGATGCGTCGTGTGAACGCCAGGAAAAGGTAAGAGTCCTGCAGTCCATTAAAGTAAGCTCAGAGATCTTTATATAAATTTCATCCCAAAGCCAAAGGGTCTACACTGTCTACACTGTCTTCAGCAAGCAGTGGAAGTATCAATACAGCGAATAACATGGAAAATAGGGCCTCACAGAAGCAGTCGCCTGGTAACACAGCCCAGATTCAAACCCAAAAGGTTTCATTGTTGTTACACTGATGCCACAACCCTGAGCCTTATGATCGAGGAAGCACAGCAGCAAATAACGTGTAGAAATCAAGCAGCGACAGTCACGTACAGAGCACTCCCAAACCTAAAAACTGGAGGGGTGGGGGAAAGGGTGGGTTTTCTCTCCTTCTCTCAGACAGGCTTGCATCTTCTCTGGCGTGTACCGTAAGCATCAGGGTAATCTGAGGATTCCAACCAATTAACCACCGGACTATTTGCTGGGATAAAGACTAAATTTAATTGGTCTTACCAAGCCTTCTGGTCTAGATGTAAGAGCACAGCCCTGTAATGCTGTAACTCCAAATGTGGACTGAAAGGCATAAGTGGTCAAAGAAACAGAAGTCCGTATTCAGCGCCACTGGAACACACGAGCGCACTCCCACGAACATTAAGAATTATTTAGTAACACTTATAAAAACTAATTAGTCACTGCACTGGTCAGAGTTATTAAAATTTAAAAAAAAAAAAAAAAGCTCATGCCATCTCACTTAAATTTCCTTATCCAGACAAAACAGGAATCTTAGGAACAGTACAGGAGAACCCCTGTTTGCAGGTACATATCGAGGCTCCAGGATGACACTAATTTCAGTCAGTGACCAAGTTTACTTAGGTTGCTCAGTAGGAAAACTGGTTTAACTGAAATTATCTATCTCCTCTGGAGAGTCAAATGACTCTCTGGATGATATCATATAATCCTTTGATTCCACATGTCAACAAAGTCTTACAGCCACTGCCAAATCCCTGACAAAATGCAATTTTCAGAATGAAATCCAGAGTAGCATGGCAATTTTTGAATGCCCGAACCAGGGCTTCACAGTCCTAACTTCATGGAACCCTGAAAATTATAAAAACTCATCGGATCACTGAGTCCATCTTACAGTCACAGGTTTGCTCTTTATACAGATTATGTCCTGAGGTTTCTAAAAGCAGTTTAAAGTTACACCACCAACTACTTCTTACCATCCCCCCCTCCGAGAGTATTACTGCTCTTCAGCTCCCCCAATGATGCCTGTTCATTTTACTGCCCCCAGGCACTCCTGCTTTTGATTTCTAGTTGAAAAGGTGAAATGCTTTTTCGGAAAAGATTAAATATCATTACGGAGAGATGCCTCTGCTCCCAGTAAAGCAGCACCCCTGAGATTATGGTTCTGCTGCCGCCATGCCCCGGGCACATTTCTGTCCCGTCCCTTGTCCTGGCAACATGCAATTGCATCACTCACTGGTTCGAGGAGCTGATCCAGCTGAAAACTGCCCTTATTTATGTATTTTGGCAGGGGGGCAAGTGCCACAGGAGCTGGTGCCAGATGGCGCAGAGGCCCGAGAGCGCAGGACGCAGTGCTCAGAGGTACGGAAGCTGCGCTGCCTCCGTGAGCTCCAGCACTAACACTCCTACAGGCACAACCTTCTCCCTTCCCCTCCTCACTCCAAAAGAAAACCTCAGTAGTCTCTACTGTAACAGCACAGGGATGACCAGTGTTCTACACAACATAGCTCCCCAAAGTCACCCCCGAAATTGCTCGGTCGCTACACTGAGGGATGATCTGGGTTGCTGGGCTCCACGCTTGACACCAGCAGCAATGCACAAAGGGGCAGAGATAACAGGCAAATCTCCGTCTACAAAATTATCACCTGCTTATGTTTCCTTTTGCCTTTTGTAGAACTTTTGTCAGACGGCTGCTTCTGGGATTCTCTCGTGTGCTTCTCTGGCACGTTCTTCTTTTCCGCTTTGGGTGCGTCAGCATCCTTGTAAGGCTTCCCTGGTATTCGTGATAAGAGGCTCAGGTCAATCTTCACAATAAGTGGGTACCTTTCATCAGGATCACTGAGTGGTGAAAGAAGCTCTTTCTCTTCCATAGGAGAGAACATTCTTTGTCGAAAAAAGCTGTCATCCTCCTCCATGGAAGATTTAACAGGAGTCCTATTGCTCTCAGAGTATTTGGGTGTTTGTGATGAAGGAGGCAGGCTCTCGTTTTCATCTGAATCAGAGGATGAGGTATCTGTTTCTATGAATTCCCTGGATTTCTGGGCAGATTTGCTTGAAGCCTTATATTTCTTTTTCTCCGTTGTAGGCCGAGGGGAAGATTTGGGCTCTTTCTTGATATTGGGTTTTCTGGAGCCTTTTGTGGCTGCCTTATGCCTGTTTGAAGGTATATTTGTGGCCATGTCCACTGGGGTTTCGCTTTCTATTTTGAGACCTCCTCTAGGCTCTTCAACAGATGTCTTTTCTGCTTTCTTGGGCTGCTTTTTACCTACAGTCCTCCTCTGTGTTGAGCTGTCACTCTGGGCGGGTGATTTCTGCCTGCCGCGACTGCTCTCCGAGCTCTTTTGGGTGGGTTTGGACTCTCGCCCTGGTGTAGAAGAAATCGAATCCTTGGACCCGCTTTGATCAGCATACCCACTCCCTGTCCCCTGATCCCGTCCCTCTTTTTTGTAGCCTTGGGAGGATGGGATATTGCTGTCCACGGAAGAAGCTGGTGACACTTTATGCGAATTAACTTTGTTCAACCAGTTATCCAGTTGCCACTTGTTTGTCGGTGGTGGCTCAGGCTAAAAACAAATTTAAAAAAAACATCATTAGGTAAAATATTTCACATTCCTTCCATCTTTTCCACGGGCCAGCTGTACTATGCTGCGTGCTGAAGCAAGAGGTACACGAAAAAGCCCGAGATAAATAACGAATGAAATATAGGTCGATGAATAACAATGATGATGACAAATAACAGCTCTCATTTTCCCTTCACCTGGAGCAGCTGCTATCAACAGGCAATACTTGCTGCCAGCGCTTTCCAGCCTAAAAGCCCACAGTTTTTTAAGCTACTGCCACTGTATCTAAATTCTACACTCGAATAGAAAACTGGTGCTAAAATCACCTCAAAGTCAAACATCAAATGTGTGCTTATATAAAGAATTGTTACCATATCCAATTACAGGTACTTCAGCAAAAGAATATTCCATCTTGAAAGCGATCCCACGTTTGTCAGTCTAACTTTTTTCTTTTTATATATTTTTTTAATTTTTTTTCTTCTGCTTTTTAGACTCAGAATTAGTGCCAAGCTAATGAAGACAGCGCAAACATATCAAATCCTACCTCGGGGGATGCACTCTGTGACGGTTCATTAGCTTCGCTGTCACTGGAACTGCTTTCACTTTCAGAGTCAGATCCTGAACTGCTTTCAGATCCGCTATGGCTGCTCGAGTCATCCCTTGAATTATCTGCTCCCTCACTGTTATGCTGCGAAGGTTCAGAATTACTGTAAACAAAAACGAGGAAAAATAAGCAAAGACTACCCGAGGACAAATCTATCCTTTCATTAGAAAGAATAAAATGTAATATCTTAATTAACATTTACTAGAAAATTCAACATAACTGAACACAGTTCACCCTGGAAAGAAACGGGAGCCTTTGCTCCCCGCCTCCCCCCTTCCCAAAGCGGTTAGCGTAATTTGCAGGATATACGCTATTTCATGACTGATTAAATTCTAATCACCTTTTGCTTTAACACAAGGCAAAAGACAAACATGAATTTTAGACAGGAGATCAAGTCAGGAGTGCTGACTGGACTGAATATCCCCACTCCACTTTCTCTGCCGCAATCCACCAGGAATGCCTACCTTCCAGGTGTGCTCCTTGGCACCGTCTTATCGCAGTCCTGCAATTAAGGAAAAGAGCATGAAGCTTCTAGAAGTTACTTTAGGACTGTATATATAATTAAATTGCAAAGCATCGATTTAGAGCCTTTACGTTTTTTTACATTATTTAGCCCAAATAGCATCTTAATTCAGTACTTGCAGCAGTTTAAATTTGTTCGCATTTTCCTTACACAGAAAGGAAAATAAACCAGAGTTTTCTCCAAGTTTTCACCACAAACCTAGTATCTCAGCCCGACGTATTCTGACTACAGTTCTACGAGTTCCCATTTCCACCACTCACTCCTACCCTGTTTCTGTCTTTTTGAATCAGATGATTCAGTATTTTACAATGCTATTCCCGAGATCCCGGAGTACTAGGAGATACCCAGCTAAATACACTGTTCTCAAGGCTTTCCACATGGAGAAAATAAAGGACTAGGACTGGGAACAGGAAGAAAAGAAACAAAAGAGGAGAGTGCATTACTGCTGGGTACCACAGACCCTACAGGCGTTGTGAATTTCACGTGCTAAATGCCGTTACTGGCAGAAGCTGCACAAAGTTAATATTGATGAAGAGGAAAAGAGAGACTTTTCAATAAGAATAAAGGTGCTGTTATACTCCCAGTTCCAGGTGCAGTCTCCCTTATCATCCCAAACGCAGTCCCAAGCTACTAATGTGCAGAGATGTTCATCCCCTGTACCCTTTAGTCAGAGTGGCAAAACACGAAGGGTTCTATCATTAACACCCGTGCAATGGCGCGCCGTTTGAGGTACACTATTGCCATTTCACGTTCAGAGAAAGCCCATTTGAAACCAGTGAAACAAGATTTTCTAGATAAAAGCGTACTGTTTCAACAAGAGACTCTTCCCCAAATTTACATTTAGGAATACCTGAAATTTGTCTAGAAACATGCCGTTTGATTTTTGCTTCCTAATCACAAATCTCTCTTGAGCTGCTCGGTTTGCTGTTGCAATACTGAACGGTGCGGCAGTACCGAACCGTGCGCGCGTCTGTTACGTTCTTCTGAAACCGATGTAATGAACATACCTGCTCTCCATCGCTGTCTTCACTACTGCTAAGTTTTAAGTCATCTTTCAACATACTAAGCAAAAGGGAGAAAGTGAGACAAGTTTTTCCACGTACTTTAATTACTTTCAAAGCATTCTTCTACATTTCAACACGCTATTGTTTATACTACAAAGCAGGCTGCGTGGGTGAAATCCACAAGATACCATTCTAACAGTTCATGTTTAGGAATGGTGAGTTAAGTCATTCTTTAGAGAAGAATAAGCATTCTAGTACTCGACTCCTTAGTCCGTTCTGTTAAATTTAGAAAGGAAATTCGACACATTTTACTAACGTGGGAGGAGCTAACATGCACATTCAGCTTCTTATACACAATGGCCAAGAATACCGTTTTAAATAGCGTCAAGCAAGCTAACCCTAGTGGCTCTTTCCTGTCTCGTGGCAACAGTGCAACTGTTCTAAGCAGTAATTATTTTATTATTATTCAAGGCCATAATTATTTATGGTAGTCAGACATACACACACTATTTCACAATACTGAAAATATGCGAACACACTGAAAACATCAAGCAGGGAACAGGGCCTTTGTGCTTATTGAAAAACACCTTTGATTACAAAAATAAAACATCTTACTCTGTCTGGTTCGATTCACATCTGGAGAAAGAAAACGAGAAAGAATTAAAAGTCTAATACTTGTGACCATCACACTATAGCTGTTCTACTGATGATCTGAAAAGAAACAGCCTCTAGGATCTAGTTCCTGAAACGTTTTTTCATTGCTAGCCTTTTCCAAAAGGCGCATCTATCTCCTTTTTTACGTTTTTCTGACCAGATCACAATCACTTTTTAAAAAAAATTATTTAAAACTATTGTAAATGTATTGTCACAGTAACCATCTTCTCAACTTTCTTCTTATGCATCCCAGTTCAGCACATGTCCAATGCTACCTCTTGTTCCTAGATGTTCTCACATTCCCCAGCTTTGGAAATAGCCCAGTTCCTTCCTAGCTGTCTATACTGCTATCACAAAAGCAAAGCCCAAGGGTGGACTCCTATTCCCACCACTTGTTGAACTGGCTGCATAGAGCACCTTCTTAAATCACACGTTTTTGGGAAACTGACTGTAAGCCTAAAATAACTGAGGGGATTTTATTTTTGTGCTAGTCCCCTCCCATAGGTTGTGTCTTTTTAATCTTGCTCATACTGTAACGCGTGCACAGACAAGCAGAAGATCTAAACTGCATTTTGTGATTGCATCACAACAAATCTTAACTTAGAATACCAAGTTTTCAGAATCTACGACCATTTTCATTCATTAAACATACAACCAGCTGGTAAACATTTGCTTTCGTGGATATATTTGTTTGGAAACAATCTTTTAACAGCACATAATTTATTTTCAGGTATGTGAAAGGTGGGCTATAGCCATCTACAATATTCCAGTTGCTTTTTAGCGTTTCTTCCAGTTACACGATTGACAAAGTAAAACGTTGGGTCTGTGCGCATAACTACTAGGAATGTTTGCCAGTCAGCCGAGACACCGAGTAGAATAAACTTCACTCGATCCCAAGCACAGCTTGCCATCTCCTCCCATCCCGTCTATTTGTACATCCCCTACACGCTGCTCCCAGCTGACTGCTCTGCAACGCACATGGTTGGTCAGTCCCGTCCCATCCTGCCCATTCTCGCATGCTGGGACCTTTCTGGTTCACAAGGTAGTACCGAGGTCCAAACCCTTCACACCTAGTCTGACAACCGACAAGAAAACAGGGGAACGGAAAGGCGGCACCATGCATTTGGTATTCACTCCCATGGGCCGTATTTGGTCTACTTAAAAATTATCCCCTTTTTCTGCCAGTCAAGGAGAAGTATACGGAAGAGTCTGGGCAAGAACTGACACCTTCTAGCAAAAGAAACAGCTATTTTCCAAGTCTCTTAAAATTCAACTGTTGTTTGAGAAACGTTTTCTCAACAGCCACTTACGATTTGGATTGATGACCATTGGATGTTTTTGATGAAGGATTGTATCGTTCTAGAAGAAGAAAAAAAATGCACTTTTGAAAACTCCGCCAGCAAAATAAGTCATTCCCAAGCTGCCAGAAGTACACAGTCTTCGATACGAGAAAGTAGTAACTAGCGAACACCAGGTACAGTCTCCCACGGACGGAAGGGGTGAGTGGATGCAGAGGCAAAATACTAAATACAGCAAATAATTTAATCAAGAAAATCTAACAAATTATTTAAATCATTGCTGTCCAAACCAATACGGGCTTAATTTGTTATTAATGGTGTGAAAAACTGGTTTGCTTCTATCAAGACTAATCTATTGCCATCCACGTGCAGGAGACGGGATACAAATCAGCACGCCAGGCTCTGACTCGTTTCAGCATCCCTACGTAGCTTTAGAGAGACTGAGCAACCTTTAGATCCAGAAATCAAACTCAGAAACCGATTCTTACAATAGGAATACATAGTGACACAATCTGCTTTTCACCTTTGGGGGCGTTTTCCTTGCCTTTTCTTTAATTCTGGCAGCAAATTGCGTAGTTCAACAGAAACAAGAACTGAGGCTGTTAAAAGTTTCCCAGAAAATTCAACCGGGAGTTCGAAACTGGTTTTGTGTTTCGACTAACCTTGCCTCTCTGTTTACACACCTAAAGATCAGTTGTTCCTATAACGTAAGTCTACGGTTTAGCATTATAGAATTAAGCTTTAATTTGTTTCCTTAATTCCCCACTGTATCAGGTGTTTAGATTAAGCTGCTTGCGAATACCTAAGAATAAACCATTCTTCTTTTACTATTTAATCTGTTTAATCACTTCGAGAGGGAGTGGAAAGACTTTTGGAAGGTAACAGCACAAATTTAATTCAATTTTCAAATTCAATATTCAAAACAACAATACAATTAAGGAAAAATAAAAGCTGCTTTTGTCTAAAATCTGAAAACGCACTGTGGGACAAGAAATTCAAGGATATTGTTAAGCACGTTACTATGTAAGGTCTTGACCAGTTCTCTCTCTCTTGATTTTAAAATGACAAAGTGAAAACGAACAGTGAAATTGGAATGTGCTTTTTCTACTGAAATATAAACATAAGCACAGATTTGGTTTCTAATATGTTCCCCAGCAGGGATTTGCATTTTTTAAAGGCTGTTTTGTTTCTCAGCTATTTTCAATTAGATCAACCAAGGAAGCGTTTTTTAAAAAATTAGAAACATGACAAATTGAAAAACACATATTTTTTTTTTTTGTAGAAGACAGTAACAACCTTGCAACTCAGTCATAACTTTCTAGATCTCAACAAAAAAATGTGGAAGAAAATCAAGCAATTGTTTCATAGGTTAAAACTTGCGAAGGTGCAGAAAATCTTAGACTCCATCCTATGACCAGTCTGGAAAATCTCATTCTCTAAAGAAGTATGACATACCAAAAACACTGAATCACAACAAAAACATTAAACACATTACAGGAAGTTTAATATACTTACTCTGTTCTCCAGTGCCAAAACTGGACTGTTGAGACTCCTAAGGGAATAAAAAAAATCACAAGTGTTTTTTTCACTGGGAATTTTAATGTATCAAACCCCATGCTGTAAGCAAGATACTCTTTCCAATTAAAGGATGGCACCGAACCTCTAAAAAAGGGGAAAAAAACCTAACAACAACCCAGAAAGAGCGATTGTGTGTCTGGGCGCCAGCTCCGCTCCCCAGCCCCGCGGGCAGAGCCAGCACGGGGAAGGAGTGCTTCACGCTCCTCTTCCTCAGCTCAGCTCAGCTCTCCTCTCCCACCCGCTCCCCTCTCAGAAGGGCCATGTCCAGCTGTACTACGCCATAGCGCACGCTCCAAAATCCCCATGTAACTTCCATAGATCCCATCCGCATGTATGTTTAGCACGGAGAGGAAGCGTTCAGTATGTTTTTTCGTTATCTTCCTTCGACACGGAAAAGCTCAGCTGCTAGTTTTATGTATTTTCCTTCAAATTCTTTTCTCTTTTCCAGACACACACAGCATCACGGTGGACGAGCAATGAGTACAGTAACAACCTATCAAGAAAAAAAATTGTCCATTGGGCTCCTTTGTAGCGGAGACATCGAAACTCAAAATCCGAAGGGCTCTGCACACGCTGCCCAAAGCCCCTTCTCGGCACGGCGCCCACCAGCCCTGGGAAAGGCAGGCAGACCCAGCTGGCAACACGTCCTTCCTCCCCCCAAGGCCAGATCTCATGGAATCACACAATCCATTTGTCCAAAAGCCAATAAACAACATGCAACTTCTTTTGAGATATGACAAATCTGTTATCTATAAATGCAGAAAGATGAAGCCTTGCAAATTTTAGCGCTTGCATGATCTTCAGCAGGGCCGTTCCAGAAAACCCAATTCTGACACCCAAGACATAGTAGTTATAAATTTTTGTTCTAACGAACAAATATGCAGAGGCTACAGAGTTACTGAAAACCTACTTCCAGGCTAGACTGCCATTTTAAAACAGGACCTTCCTGACCTCGTTTTAAAATGAGGGCAAATGCTGGCCCTACAAATAAAAATTGAAAATATTTGACTTGATTCATAAAGTTATATACAAACATTTTACTTGGATGCTCTGGCAATGGCAAACCAGAACTACAACTCAACAACAAACTCCAGGGTTTTTTGCATACCTGTGAACCAGTCTTCCCAAACAGCCATGGCAGTGATGCGCAGCAGTTATATACACAGTTCACAAAATTTAACTTTTTAAACACACAGAAGCTTTACAGAGCAAAGCATACTTGGCTATTTCTGATTTCCCTTAACTTTTTATTTCAAAAGCGAAAGCACTCGCAATGACGCACTGAACAGCATTTTGTTGATAGGGAACTCTTGATATGAAACTTTCCTTGTAAGGTGTTTCAAATACCTCTAATATTTACTAATTGCAAGAAAGGAAGGGACAATGAAAACAAAATTAACTTATGTTTAAAGCACAAAGCGAAGATGAAGTTGGAGAGAAGCCTTGTGACTTCAGCAGAAAGCAACAGCCACACTTCCTTCAAAGGCAAAACTGATTTTTATCTTTCACGTAGGTACGAGGAGCGCAAGTGTGATTCCCCGATTGCCTTTGTCCACTGTCAGCTCAGACAAGTGAAAAAAAGAAGTGAAGACCACACAGTAATCAGACACCGCATCTACAGAGCAACTGCGCTGGGGCGAGCGCAAGATGAGGAACCGGCACCCCTTCTTACCGACACGCGTATCGCAAATTCCGCAGAAAGCACCTGCCTCGTCGCTCACTTCAACTTCCTATTTCTAAGGCATAGTGCAGTCTTTCAGTTAAGGGCACTTTAACGAGGTCTTATGTTCAAATGCACAACTTTTTCCAACTCTCTTGCCACCTATTATGTCTGAATACGTATTTCTTTAAGAAACTCGGAGATTAAAAAAAAAAAAAGCTATACTTTCAACTCCGAAGTTATTTAGAGCAGTATCTTCTAAAGGTCTACTTCAGAAAGAAGACATTAAAAACAACTTAGAGGAAGGAAACCCTTTTAACCCAAGTATAATAGACTGCTGAGGTTAGATAGTGAAGACGCTCAAGCGGGAAACAAAATCGCAGGTTGCACTCAGACACAAGAACTGCGGCGAGAAAACCCCTGGCCAGCGGGCTCCAACGGCAGCCGGTACCGACTCCTCGGCTGTAGGTTCCCGGTTCGGCTGTAGTCCCGGCTGCGGTGGATGGGACACGCTTCCATTTAATGTTTGAAATCTCGGGTCAGATCTCCTTTTTATTTCTCGGGAGAAAGTTTCTGTATTAGAGCAGAGGGAGGGAGCTGGGGCTGCCTCCTGGGGGGCTCCCGCCCAGGGCAGCTGCCTGGGAGCCTGGGACAGAGCCCGCCTCCAGACCACCCCACAGGTACGCGGGTACAGAAACTGCCAACCGCGCTTTGACGTGGAAAAACTTCCACCCTCTGAGAAACAGCTGGGGGGTTTAATATCTTTTCCAAACATGCCAGTACTTTTGGAGTTTTTGACTGCGAGCCCATGGCTTCAAAAGTTACATAGGATAAAGTTAGGGAGTGTTAGGTCACTGGATAACATTTGTATCAAGGCTCAGGAATCTACTTTTTTTTTTTTTTCATAGCATCCACAAAACTTTCCCTGACCTATTTTCATGAAGTTTTATCTTCTGATTCAAAGACTTCCTGATAATTATTAGATATATTTATAGTAAACGCAGAGAGGGCCCCGGTCAGGAGCCTGGGTCCCTTCGAGCTACTCACTATCCGCACATAGGGAAAATCACTTTATCCCAACAGTCTTACCAATAGAACTGACTGGTCCACCGAAGGGAGCTTAATTTTACGTGCGCAGGCAAAACATACCAATCTTCTGCACACAAGAGGAATGCTGTGAAACACTGCAGCATATTACTTCTAAATAGATCGAGCGCAGTATTAAAGACAACAAGCTTTCCTCAAACAGTACTGCTCGATTAAAGTAAACCACTGTTTTGTTTTGTTTTCTGCGTTCTGCTCTGGGCCCAGGCTGCGCAGGCCTATGGCTCGCTAACTCGTTGGAATTCTGAGAAGATCCCGCTGCCAAGAATGACAGAGGGGAGAAGGCAGAGGAAATTATAGGCTTTGGATGCAGAGAGAGAAGTTGACAAAGTTCCACGGCTAAGATGCGCAGCCACAAAATAAAAAAGCTGGCGAAAAGTCAAAAGACTCAGAGCAGCCATAAATGGAATTTTTTGCAAACCGGGTGAAGAAACACAATCCAGGTCAATAGGTTCAAAAAAACACAACCTACCTTTTTGTTCTAACATCAAGAAGACTGTGCAATCTTTTGTAGCTTCTCTCTGCGTCACAAAGACACATGTATCCCTGCACACCTTCTTTCTTCCCAGGCTGAGTCAAATACCAGAGAAACACACAAACAAGCGGTTCTAGCAACCCCACCATCAAGTATGAGCTGAGAGAGTCGGGGGTGTTCAGCCTGGAGAAGAGAAGACTCCGGGAGACCTTACAGCAGCTTCCCAGTATCTGAAGGGCGCCTACAAGAAGGCTGGAGGGGGACTTTTTACAAGGGCATGGAGTGATAGGACGAGGGGGAATGACTTCAAACTGGAAGGGGGGAGATGAGATTAGATATGAGGAAAAAAGTTTTCACTATGGGGGCGGTGAGCCCCTGGCGCAGGGTGCCCCGAGCAGCTGTGGCTGCCCCATCCCTGGGGGTGTTCAAGGCCGGGTTGGACGGGGCTGGGAGCGACCTGGGCTGGGGGGAGGTGGCCCTGCCCGGGGCAGGGGGTGGAACTAGATGGTCTTTAAGGTCCCTTCCAACCCAAACCATTCAATGATTCTATGAAGTATGCTGAAAAGTGTGTGAAGGGACAACACCTCCCCAAAGGTTCAGTCAAAGCAGTGGAATAAGTACCCTTGTTGATGAGGAGAGGCGTGGAATTTCTTGCTTTATTATAAAAAGGTAAGATTTATTTCCAAGTTCACAGTTTTATGGAACATAGGAAATAAACCCCGACTAAAGGTAATATAAAGATTAATACTGATCTAGCTGATCATTATAATGTTAAGAAAGTAGACGACGACATTTGTTTCTAGATATACCTTCAGAAGAAGAGCTGAGAACTGTACAGTGTGTTCTACACCTTCAGCTCACCGGAGAGAAGCAAGCAAGACGCAGAGAGACAGGAACGCAAGGCAGAGGGAGATGACGACAGGACTGCCCACAGCTCTGGGGTATCTCGCCAGGATGAGAACCTGAACTGTCCAACCTCGCACCAGCCTGCGGGAGTTTTGTGGGTGTGCACTTACAACACAGGACCTGGAAACTTTGGCCAAAAAAGGTGATGTCAAAGCATTCACATAAGACGATCTGTTTAGACAGCTTACGTTAGAGACCTCAGTGAGAAAGTCTTCTTAAAATACTTCACTGTTCTGTTATGAGGAGCAATTTGGATCAAACAAGAAACTGATAGCAGCAAGTGGTGCTCTGGAACAGCAGTCTGGTCAGGAAAAGTGTACTCTTCATTATTATGAAGGTAACTTTTAAAGGATGAACAGCGTAATTTCTTCACTCTGAAGTTATGCCAAATGAGGGGTGGAGTACCCCAATCCATTTCAGAGATATGTTGAGTCTGGAGAAAAATTATATCGTCGAGTTACATCTTTTACTGGTAATCAGTAGATACAGGAAACAAACCACGAATTCTTGAATGAGTCAGCTATCGCAAGCTGAACTGTACTTGCTAAAGTTGCTACCCGCAGCTATCTACCCTGCCTATCTCCACCCTGCCTACCCAGCAGCTCCCGAGACGCTGCAGACTGCGGGGCTGTGTCTCACGGCAAACAACAGCCAGCGCCAGTCGGCCTTGAAAGCCTGCAGCCGGCGCTGCCGGAGCCAGCCTCGGGGCAGGGAGCGAGCAGCTGAGCGAGAGAACTCCCTCCTCAGAGCTGTCAGCTCAAGCAGGTCTCCTAGAAACGTGCCCTGTGCTGTCAAACGCGGCAGAGAGCCACTGATTTCTCTTTAGAATTAATAGCTTAAACACTTCAGGAGCTATTAACTATATGGGAGGTTAGGAAGAGATCTTTCAGAACAGAAGATGGGATGATTTCTTTAGCAAAACATCCCATTTTCAACCTGGTTTAATATTTTGGTAATTGAGAATATAATATCGAATAGAACTATTACTAGACTTCAAAATTCTGAGAAAAAAAATCAGTTTATGCAGAAAATTACATTTACATTTCTTAGCATTTACCAGCCAGTCTCCGTTGCTTTGCTAGATGGAGGTAAACACAACGCTTGTTTGCTTCTACAGAAAATGGTGCGAAGCGTTTCCCTAGTAGGGGAAAAAGGCTCAACGGCATTTTCAAGCTTCAGAAATACCCTGAAGGAGGTTTGAATATATGAAACAAAAATTAAAAAGTAAAAGGCAAGCTATATTATAGACATCTTTGCGGACTGCTCTGTGTGTGTAAACCAGAGGAAAAACGATGACAGACATTCTTCATAAGGCCACTGCTGACAAATGTTGTTGTGAAGCAAGATAAAGAGATACAAAGCGCTGAAACAAACCCAGAACTATACAGAATTGAATATGAGAGAGTTGCAAAATCCTGAGCTTTAATAGGAGTTGCTCTTTCACCAGCATTCAGTATTTGACTACAGGACTGACCTTTGTTGGGAAAGGAAATTTTGAGGGTTCGGTTTTGCATGGTGTATGAATAGCAGTCAGCGGAGGAGGCCAGGAATGGGTCATCTCCTGCAACCAGAACAAAAGGGAGAAGCTAGTAACAAAATTAAAGCAAAGATTTCAAGTTACAATCTTCATTCAAACGGTAACCCTGTCTCTCAATTTTCAGTTCATTGTCCACACTTCACTAAGCTTTATATTAAAACCTTAATTTCCCAAATGTGTAACAAAGATTTTACACACAAACCTAAATCTTAGATTATTACCCATGAGAACAGATAGTTAAAACATAGTAACAAGCAGAAAGGCATAAATCAATAAAATTGGTTGGCCTGGTGATTGCAGACTGTGAAGAGCACGTGTAGGAGGATACGGGGTAGAAAGAACAATCCCAGGAATAAGCAGCCTATAAAGTTTGGGGGGAAAGGGGAAAATCAAATGCCTGAAGCTGGAAAGAAAGTGCCTTGTATTCTCTCAGAGCACCTCCGAGGGCCACGGAAGGCAAATGGTAAGCTGGGGGAACGCTCCGGGGGAATGGATGACTCCTTTGTGATGGCAGCCGTACGGCCAGGGGATGACACGAGGGGTAAAATACTTGAGAAAATAACCTAGGTAGAAGAGAAGGGAAAGTTTTGCCACGGGGTAGCAAAAAATTACTATAATCTAAAAAGATGCCTGAATATAAGGGCTGTATTTTGATGGAAGAAATGGGTGAGTCTGGTTCGGTTAACGGGGAGGTGGCCTATAACCGGAATGCAGTGAGGATGCCCAGCGGGCGATGTGCACACCCAGCAATGCCCAGTGCCCAGCTCGCACACGCCTCTGCTGCCAGGTTTCCCCGGTCCACCTGCGCTAGAGGGGTAATTGAAGAGCCCTCCTGTAACGACTTGCAGCCAAGTCAATTTAAAAGGCACTAATCGACTGCAGAGTGCTTTCCACCTCCTTAGTAATGTTTGTATGTTCAACAAATCAGTTACGAACAAAAGCACAGGGAACTTACTTTTAGAATTTCATCCACGCAGCTCACATCACCAGATGCTGATGCCTACAAATCAAAGCTCAAGATTAATGTCTCCTAAAGCAAGTTTTCCTTAAAAGAGCCCAGGGGCTAGAAATAGTTAAAAAAGCCTTCAATCCTTATCATGATTCATATGGACTCTATATAGATACAAACGGACCTTGCTAATTCTTTTCAGCAACATTAATTTGAATATCAGATAGATCCATATTTTTACGGTATGAGTCACATCCAGTTATGAAAAGCAAATACATGAGATCTATAAAACTGCCACAACAGTCTCTTACTTGTCACCTGACAGTTACAGACCATAGGCAGTCAGTGGTATTAAAAACTTCTAAAGAGAAAGAGAATCCTAGCGTCCAATCATTTCCTGGAAGAAGCCACTGGATAATATCTGAATTCAAATGCGTGACCGTGAATATACAGTAATGACAAACTGCATTATGAAGTAAAACATACATTACAGCATGAATCTAGAAGCAGCAATAATTATGAAACTATGAATCTTCTTCACCCCTGACCGCTACAAGCGGAAAGGAAGCACAGCTACTATACGATTCACTGCATCAGCATTAGCATGTCAAGTCTTCACTACTAAGAAGATAGTTTATTTTTAAATTTCCTTACCTGTGTCCTGGACCTTATTTTGCTATTTGTTGAAAACCCAGGAACAAATGCTTTTCGCTAACTACCACGATTCAAGCAGTTAAATAGGAGATGCAATGACATTTTATTATTAAGAAAGGCACTCTCCTTGTAAGCGAGCTGTAGTCCAAGTCTGCGTCTTAATGATTCGGGAATTACCAAACTACTAAAAGGTGTTAACCCTACACTATTTTGTATCCAGCATACCCGACACAAATTCTGAAGCCTGTTCCATTTGGTGTGCTTTAGGGTTAGCTTATTTTCCCCAGGTGAAGGTATAATAATCACATCTAGTAATTGCTACACACTTCAAAAGAAAATCTGATATATGCAGATAGTATCACTAGTCTAAGACAACATGGCTCCCAGTAATGGCAATATACGTATCCCGTTTGTCAAAATATTTGTGAAGATCCTACTATTTTACTAACTTCTGACTATGGAAACGCTCTATGAAAATTAGCCTCTCTGGGTTACGTTAGCCTTTCTGAATGTCTCATAGCCTTTGTTTAATAAAAATCACAGTATCCACATGGAAGAAGCAGAAGGAAAAAATAATTTCTTTTGTACATTCCCCAGTCAAAATACAGGTCTTCACTGCATACATTTAAGATGCTCTGCGTAACAAAAAAAAAAAAAACACACCAGTGTTTACTAAAAACTAGATTTTGGTTATGTAGATTGGGATTTTAAAGAAGCTGGAAAATCCCAGCCCAAAGGGACTTACGTGGAAGGAGCCAGGAATCAGACAGCAACTTACATCTAGTGGTTGAGAAGGTATTTTCAGCTTGGTTAGATGTGCTTTGCTGCTAGGCTTCAGCTCATTCACGCTGCTGCTGTGAGTCTGACTGCTGTAGTGTTCGGAGGATAACTTTGGTTCCATGGATTCCTGTCCATCCATTGGCCTGACGTACGCAGTGGGTTTCTGTAACATTGAACTGGACTTGGACATTAGTGAAGGTGGAAAAGACTGATTAGAGTGTTGTCCACTTGAAAATGAGGGTACACGGGAGGGAGAGTCCCAGTTGGCATCAGGATCCCGGGGAGATTTTGAACGTTGATGTTCTTTGCTGTGGTGATCGTTTCCATGGGATCTCGAATGGCTGGAGCTCAATGAAGAAACAGCAGATGGTTTTCCAGGGCTGGAAGAACGGGGTTTGGAGTGTTCGGACCCATGCTGGCTTTTTTTGCGGCTGCTGCTGCTACTGTACGAGTCACGGTCATGCCTCTGGCCACTACTGCTAGTGTTATTGCCACCGCCACGCTGACTACTATGTCCGCTCTGTAAACCCGAGGACCGTTTCTGAGATTGGGAGGAAGTGCTAGGTGCGGGTCCTACCGGAGTCCATTTGCTGCTCTGGTGCGAGCTAGCGTTATGTCTCTGATCACCAAAGAAACTTTGGTTTGATTTTTCATCTGGCGTCGATGGTACGGTTGGTTTGGGAATTCCAACAAGCTTTTGTAGCGATCTGTCTCCTATAAGATCCTTCATTTCATCATAATTACCAAGCATGCTCTGAATACGACTAGACAACTTGTCTTCTTTGCTGGTCTGTGAAAATAATTTTAGAAAAATAATGCTTTAAAAATCACAACTTCACTTTCAGTTAATTGACTTGACAACTACGGCAGTTAATCTACA
Source organism: Vanellus vanellus (assembly GCF_965231255.1). Taxonomy (NCBI): domain Eukaryota; kingdom Metazoa; phylum Chordata; class Aves; order Charadriiformes; family Charadriidae; genus Vanellus; species Vanellus vanellus. The sequence continues at coordinate 1,805,120 of NC_138918.1, read as the reverse complement.
TTTCGGGGCTAAGAACACAGCTAGCATCCAATGTCTTTTTTGCCATTGTTTCCGATTCCCAATTTTCATTCTTAAAGCAGTAATTTATCCCGCTAAAGCATAAGGAAATTATAGGAAATAAGGTATTTCAGCAGCAGGAACAGTTGAAACAGCACTAATCAGTGCTTCAAATAATGCATTGGTGAGCTGGATGCAAGTTAAAAATTGCAGATGCTTACTGTCGCCTTAAAGACTCTCACCCAAAAGACTACACAGAATATATTAGTCTTTAAAAGTTTTAGTTAGCAGTGAAATAAAATCAGCTTAACCTCACCACTGTATGTAATTTTTAATTGGTATTTATACAGGCATAATTCTTGTTGCCAACGAGATTATATATAAGGAAGGGTTCTTTCCTAAACAACCAGTATGTTTTCAAATCAGGTATACTGTATCGTTACCAGTGTATCCCAACCAGCTTTAGTTGACTTCATACACATGGGATTTAGTTATCAAGCACAGTAAAGTGATGGGAGGACAGGAATAAAAAAAACCCAAACATGTCTTAACTTTCTTCCTGCAGGACAGTTTTCAAGCACAACGTTTTACTTCCTGTAAACCAGCTGAAGTTGTGAGAAGGGAAGGGGGTTTATTTCAAAGTGAGTTTTGAGCTACATCATTAAAATCTTAAACGGTACTTTTTTAGCTATCCCAGAATTAGGTTATTTTTTCCAATTCTGTTCAGCAAAACACAGCTGGAAGGAAACCTAGCACAGGCTTAAAGCTGTACAAGATCATAAACAGAGTTAACTCTTTCAAAACAAACTAAAAAAAATAATCAGATACAGTCATAGAATCCTGGAATGGTTAGAGTTGGAAGGGACCTTAGAGATCATCTAGTTCCAACCCCCTGCACTGGGCAGGGACACCTCCTACTAGACCAGGCTGCTCAAAGCCCCGTCCAACCTGGCCTACAATCTACTGGCCTACTTGTTAAAGCTGACAATTCTATCATATCAGGCATTTCAGCATTTAAAATTAATCTTCTACTTAAACATTCTCTTTCTGAACTTACCCAGGTCAGGGTTACATTGACTGAAGGTTAGAAAGTTTAGTGACAGGCTAACGCATCCCAAAAAAAAAGCAATTTGGCATGACAGAATGGACAATTTAATTGTTTTGAGTCACTATAGCAAAAGCTGAGGAAAGCAAAAAAAACGTTATGGTTTTATCATCCCTTTTCTCACTCCCTCCAAAGCAGCCCCTCCTTCGTAAGCATTATTAGAAACGTGCCAGCAGAGCTGGTTAGTAACTGTCCACCCTTATTCTCAAGCTCTGCTTAAATACTTTGTGGACATAAGAGCCATGGATCTAAAAGGAACACAGATAAAAATAAATTTAAGATACGAATTTGCGTACAACTTCTGCTATAAAAACTGCATTTGTAAGAACTGCATAAACTCACAACTTTGTATGGTTCAGCAAAGAGAGGAGAGTTAGCTGGAAAGGCTTCTTCACCCTGTTGAATTTCTTGATTTCGCCTTTCCCTTTCTTTCATACGCAGCACATTCCGGTCTTCACGGTTCATGTTGCTATGAATAAAAAAAATAATTTCTGATCACAGAAGGAAACGAGGAGGGATCAGGCGCCCACAGTGAGCCCCTGTGCCTGTGGGGCCCCAAGAGCGATCTCGGTTAGGAACCCCCTGCTGACTCTAACTCCTCAAAACTGAGAAGACGTTTGTCCAATTTAAGACACCTCAGACTAAAAGGACTACAACCCAGACTCTACAGCTACCTCCTAACAGGGAAAGTTCATGCAGGAATAAAAAAAATGGCAAAAATCCACAAAGTCCTCAGGCAAGTAACTATTTCAAACCATTTCACCTGCTTGAATCATTTAGCTATTTCAACCCACGCGGTACATCTCCCATTCATTTCTAAAATACTTTTGCTCCTCCACATCCCCCAAATGTTCTGTAATTTTACTCTCTTATCCCCCCACCCATCCAGTGCCTGACTTCTACTGTAGATTTGGGGTTATTTTTGCTGCTGACGTACCTTTATTGGCACCCTTTCTCCAACATACTCTAACCTCGAGCTTTGATGTTGTCTCCAGGTCTCCCTTTCTCCGACTCTCAAAAGACATTTCTACTCAGAGCAGTAATTTCAGTGAATTTTTAGCAATATTGCAACTTTTGCCTTAGACCACACAGCGTTCTCCTACTGCAAAAATGCAGATTAAAAAATTGCCTATCTCCCCTCTTACAAATTTTACTTTGCAGTTTGGTCTTGCTGCTTCAGTTACCAGAAATACGTCAAATTGTTGCAACACGCACACAAAAAGAGTTGGAAAAGAGTCGCTTTGAGCTTGATAAAGCACTGGGACTTGATGGAGTAAACAAAGTAAGATGATAAATAAGGTGGTACTAACTCTTCTCACATGTGCTGTACTTCGTATCAAGAGATTTATAAATGTGCCTTACTGATCTGCAAAAAGTACAGCAAGTGCTTCTAGGAAATAAATAATGTTCTTCCACATAATCTGCAGCCTAAAATGAAAATGTCTTGTGCTGAGAGAATTGTTATTTCATGGTTTTAGACAGCTGCCCGGTTGTTAAAAAAAAAAAAAAGCTACAGCATTACTTTGAAAGCTGTACAAAACCAGCTACGGCATTCTAAACCAGATGAATTCAATCGACCACTCAGCTTTTAAAATATCAGCCTTTTCACCTAATAACATTTTAGCCTCTTACTGTAATTCCTTACTCATTTGGCTTCATTTTGTCTACCACTCTGAATATAGTGAAATCTAAGAGGATGCCAAAACCAGAATAAACCCGCAGTGAAAGTTGAAATCTTTGACACTTTTTAAGGTGACGGCTTTGTTGTATTTCCCTGCACTGTAAACAAGGTAAGAGGATTAGCAGAATCCAACCCGACACTGATATCAAGCCTAAGACTATGATAACATTTAAGTTACACGTGAAAAATCACTTTTTTCTGCAGTTAACCTCTAACCAGCTGAACTCAGATGACTGCAAGGGAACATCAAGGCTGGCTACTGAGAGAGACCCGTACACTGGACGGTGGCAAGCAAACCACCTGGACCATTGCGACATTAATGGCAAACTTGTCTTAGAAGTTTGAGGCTTTAAAAGCTTATTCTTCAGACTGCAGCCCAACTTCTTATACATGCAAGACTTAAACAGAGACAAATAGCAGATTTATATAGATACTGATCGGTTAAAGCCAGCTGGAACAGTTTCAATCTATGCCACTTTACTATTAAAGGCAGAACGGGAGGCGAGGAGAGGAGTACCCCATCCTCGAGCAGTTCATTCACATCACCACACTAAGATTGTGCATTATATACAGCTACATATTTAGAAGATTATAATCTTAACTAAGATTTGCACATCCACATTTTACAAATAGAGTGTTAAATATTAACAAAGATCTTTACTACTTTTTACAGATTCAAAACTGTATCACCGTTCACTACAACTCTTGGGACAGAGGGAAAACCCAACATTTGTACCAACACTGTCACGTGAAAGGAAATTTATAGCAAAGATCCACTTGAGAACAGAGTTGGAGCAAACCCAGAGCTGATCTGGCCACACCTGCCAGGTGAATGGAAAATTACTCATCAGAAATACAGCAGCTAAATCACATCTTTTACCACTCCTCTTTTGTAGTTCAGTGAACGATAAATGTCTTCACGGGTAGTCACTTGGGCTGTGTGGGGATTGGATTTAGTGGGGTTTTAATTCTTTTTAATTTTTTACTAGGCAATAGTTGGAAAGTGATTCAAGTTACACTTGTTTGTATCTAATCTTCTAAATCTCTACACAGAGATATTTTAAGTGCCTCCAGTGTGCACACAGCTATTAAAATTACGCTAGCATTAAATGTGTAAATAACTGCAGTTAGTGGGGCTTCCTTAACTCTGGGCTTCAGACAACCTCCCAGTCAAACTCCAAACTTCCACAGCCACGAAATGTAACAGAAAACAAATCTGCCCGAGTTCAGGAAACACAACCAGCGGAGGTACTCTGAAAAGCAGAAGACTAAGGCATGCCTCCTACAGCAACACTGCCAGCAATTAACTGCAGCATAGAGGAAATTGCAAAACTAAGCGTTCAGACCACTTGTAAATGTAACGAACTTTTAAAATCTACTGTCCAAAATTCTACTACTGTGATCACAGTTATGTACTCTTTGCTGGTCCTCAATTTTTTCCGCCCCAAGCCCAAGCGGACACCAGCCCCGTCTCACGCTGGCATAGGAAGCTCCGTTCTCTCCCAGTTCCACCGCTGACTGGTGGGGAAGGAGCTCTGTCCCAGCGCTGCAGAACCAGTCAGAGCTGCACGGAGGCAGAACTGCTTCTCCCTCTCCAATACCCACACCCGCTCCCCAGATTTAAACCTTTTCCCACGAGGTAAGAGAGCCGGGAGCAGCTTGGTGCAGCCGAGCTCCTGCCACCCCCTAGCCCACCCTCCGGGAAAGGGGACGGCATCTCTGCTGCTCCTTCCCTGCACACCAGCCCTGGAAGTGGAAGATGAAGAACATGTTGAGTTGTACCTGCTGCTATCAAGAGGATCCTGCTATAATTCCCCTTTCCCTCATCCCGGGAGACCTGAGCGAAAGCGTGAACGCCCAGGAGGAGCAGAGCCAGGCTAACGGGGACAAAACTAATGCCCCCGCAGCAAGGACCAAAGTCACCTTAATTTCCACATCTGGGGAAAGAAAAGTTCAAAAATTAAAAGAAATCAGAAAACGTAGTCTTTCCAGTTTTAGAAAGTCTAATTCTGCATGGCTTGAGTCGTTATTCCTGCAGCTAGTCAGGCTGTACTTGGCACAGTCCATTTACTGCCTGATTTCACGACACAACTGACTGCTGCAATCTCATGCCTCTTCTCCAGCTCAATACCAAGAGTTGAAAGAGAGCAGGAAATTCAGCAGGCAGTTCACAGAAACTTCTGCCACAAAATTCACTTGTGTGTATTCTTCAACCACTGTTAACTGCCGATCTAGACGTACCGAGCGCACAAACTCATTCAGCGTCATTCGAATCATCCATACCAGAAACACAATTTTCATTTCTCATTCCAACATCTTACTAAATCCTGTTTGGTTCTTCTCTTCATCCTTAATCCAAAAAGGGCATGGCTTTGGCTAGAGTTCACTCAAGCAATCATCATCTTGGACTTTATAACTCGCGTTATGAAATTACAGCGTTGCTGCTGCCCTGCCCACCGGCTGCTGCCTTCATAGAATCAACCATAGGATGGTTTGGGTTGGAAGGGACCTGTAAAGGCCACCTAGTCCAACCCCTCTGCCATGAGCAGGGACGTCTTCAACGAGACGAGGTTGCTCAGAGCCCAGTCCAACCTGACCTGGAATATTGCCAGGGATGGGGCAACTCCCACCACTCTGGACAACCTGGGCCAGGGGCTCACCATCCTCAACGTAAAAAAAAATAAATCTTATTTCTAGTCTAATAGAATATATCTATATCTTCTCCTGCTTCCCACCTCCTGCTCCCTTAGCTCTTGAGTGGGGAGACACGTCCCAGGTATGGGACTTTTGGACCATGTTTTCAGTTTAAAAAAAAAAACAAACCAACACACCCACATTGCCAAAGTTTTACTGGCAACACCGTTAAAGCAAAGAGGACCTCGGCCAATCCCCAGGTAGATGCGTAGGACTAGCAGCCTACTTCTTGCCCCTCTTGAACCACATCAGGCATCCAAGAGCCTTGCACAAGTTCACCAGCAGCATCGCTCCATCTTCCCAGACACCATAAGGCAAAACCATCAAAGGTGAAGGTCCGCCCGAGGAACCCTCCACACGTAGTCCATCAAAAAGTGAACCAAAACCACCACTTCTCAACCAGGCATTAGTGGATCTTCAAAGCATGTTTACAACACCTTGACTTCCTTTAAGACCTCCTCATTTAACTCCAGGGCTTTCTTCTATCTGAATTGGTTTCATAAGCAAGAGAAATCAAACAGTTCATTTTTCCAGCGCCGGTTAATTGGCTGTGATGAAACACAAATTCTGTTTGACAACATTTGCCCATGACTGATAAACAGTCTTCAGAGAGAACACACAATATCTAGCGCTTCGTGCAGGGCACGCCCAGCTGCGGGAAGCACTGACAACTCAAATGAATTTTTTATTTTTTTTAATTTTTTTTTAAAAAAAAGGAGGAAAAAAAAAAAGCTGGAAATCCTGCTTGTAATAAGGAATTATATGTTTTCAGGAGGCATTTAAAAATACCAGAAACTGTCTTAATGCTACATCCAACTCCCACCCAAAGATACCTGTTGCTTACTTCAAATATTTTTCTTACTTGTACCATGAATAGCAAAGAGCTTCTTAAGGAGTCGGCATGGCGTGCTTCTCCCAGCTCGTGCAGCGAGTATGGCATCGCTAATCCTGTCACTAAAATCACATACACAATCCTAAAATGCTACTCTGTCAACTTTTAATACAAGTGCACTCACATAAAAGCTGTTAAAAAGGGAGAAATTAAAAAATAATGCCCTGCTAGAACAAAATTAACCAAAACCCACCAACACACAAAACAGGAACATGCCCTGGTGTCACCAAGGACTATTTAATACTTATCACGTAAAAGTGAATGCGTAGTCTTAACTTCTAGCTTCTGCAAAGAAAACATAATGCAGAAAAAAATAAAACGTTTCCTACTCAAATGATACAGCTTTGCACAAAAAAATTACAAACAGCATGCTTCTCCAGGTAAAGTTTAAAGGATCCTCAAAATGGTGCAAACACAGAAGCACTACAATCATCAAAGCCGTCTTCGTAGAGTTTTATAACACCGAAATAAGGAACAAAACTAAGAACCAGAGTTTACAGAGAATTCAAGTAATATTCATATGTGTCAAGAAACAGGAAAAAACCAACTTTTCGAAAGGATGAAGTACTCCGTTCCGTTTCTCTCCCTCGCCCCCCCGACACAAAGGCTGCAGTTTTGCACCAGCGATGCCGCAGGGCTATCCCGTGCCAAGGGAGGGGTAGTTAGCGCGGGGTGGCTCCAACCGCAAATGGTCGCTGCTCCACCAAAGAAAAGTGGCTCCAGCAGCAGTGGGCTGGAGTCGTAACTCGGTGTCAATCGACTCGCTGTTAGGCACGCTCAGCCCGTAAGATCGCATTCGTGAACCTAAGAAAGCTTGAGGCATAATCTCATTTAGATCTTCTGATGAGAATGAACTCTTACACAGCTCCATCTCTAGAAGAGAGCTGTCCCTCTTCCCAGGGTTTCATTAGAAGGTCTGAGCTGTTGGTAATACAATACAAATACAAACCAGTGATTCACCATTCATACAAATAGAAATGTTTCTTGCTTCTATAACATAAATGTTTCTATCCCACCTTTTATGTCAGGGTTCCCTTCTGCACATTCAAGAGGGAGATCATAAAGTACCGTAAGTGCTGGACGTGAACACCTTTGTACGTATTCCAAAGGCGGGAGAGCTTTAAAAAAATAAATAAATAACAAAGTCAGTTGGCCTCGGTCAGGTTAATGTTTGACAAGAACTACCAGGGAGGGCAGAGCTAGCAGCTTGCTGTAGGCACTTCTCCTTCCCACTCAGCTCCGAAACACCGCAGAAATCCCCAAGAAAGCCCTATGCGCCTGGACTTGCCGCTGCTCCTCCGACAAACGAACACAAATCCCTCAGCACCGTTAGGACGAGAAAAACTTCACAGTGCTTTTTGTAAGAGCACGTTGCTAATTCCAGTGCCTCAGTCAAGTGAAGATACAAGTAATTACATCCTGCTCTTTTGTTTTACCTGCCAGATTCCCCCCTCCTTCCCCAAAGCTGTAGCGCGTTAGCCAAGTACCAGCCAGCATCTTCTGCTTGAGAAGCCATCACACCGCAATGATGGATTTCAGAATTACAGTGATGATTTGTAACTCAACACTAACTACTGAAGGAGGACTCGGGGATCCTTGAGAACTCACGAGGCTCTATAAGCGTAACGTCTCACTAAACAAGGTCAGATGAGAAATGAGTATATTATTCATCACACATGAGATTCAGCACATAGAAGCAAGGACTGCATTTTGACTAAGGTAAAAGTTAACACCCAGCAACCGGATTTTACAAGTCAAATTAAGGAGGAAACTTCTAACTTTAGCTGCGATACAGCCCATTTAAAACCAAGTTTTAAGTCCATTTCTAAAACATACGACTTAAAATTCTTTACATCCAGGAAGGATTTGCAAGACTGGTTTGATGTCATTTACTCAAGGGATCTTAAGAGATCCAAAACTACCTGTCCTTTAAAATGTCATAGTATTTTTGTGCCAAATCATTACAGGGCAGTGAAAACATCTGGTTTGCCCTTGCCCCTGACCATCCTCATACAGAAACAAACTCCCCAGCTCTTCTTCTTTGCAGAGAGCAGCGCTGCTCACAGGATGTCAACTCCAGTCCCTCCTTTTAGTCCTGTCTCTTCAGAAACAGTAGAGAAACAGGGAAGTCTAGAAGTGACAGCACAATCCCTGCTCTCTCCTCCTCTCTTGGCGGATGCAAACAGCAGAGGAAGGTCCGCTGCTCCAGTGGCCGTCCCTCTACCTGCCACAAAGCAAAGGCACACGCGGATGGCACAGATCTCAAAAGAATGACCCAACAGTGGTGTTACTGACTCTCAAAGGAAAAGAGTATCTCTAAGATTGAACGTCTCGATACAATAAAGCCATAATCTACTAAAATTGTCTTTTTCTGCACCTACCACAACACCAAGCCAGGTAAGACAGAGGAGCCCCAGCGTACTCATCATCAATAACAGAGCCTGAACCAGAAGTAAAGCTCATTTCTGCTGTTAAGCGAAGCAGAGTTTCAACGTTGCCTTCCCAAGTTTTTGCATTTCTATTTGCTTCATCTTGCAATACCAGACCTAGTTTCAGGGATACGAGGCTTTCTGAACCAAGGCAAGGATACTCTTTTTAACATCACCTGAAGCTCGAGCCCTGACGCCCTACAGTTGAGAAGACAAGAAAACCAAAAGCACAGAGAGCAGACTGAACTCGGCAGAGCTCTGCCATCCACTGGGAACGCAATTTTGTTTCTCACGCAAATCTCAACCTGGCAAACTTCAGCCCAATTCAATCTCACACTCAAACAACGACATTCGCCTCATCCTTTCAATTCTCCATCGCTGGTAGATTCCAGGATTTGCACAGTGCAAAGATGGAGCATCATGAACACAAAATTTTTACATGCAACCTTTTCATGTCCACACAGGCTAACCCAAGCATATTCTAATACCGTTTCCCAACAATATTCTGCAGTTTAATTGGGCAGAAACTTAATAACCGAATTCCTGTGCCTACATGTTCTTCTGTTTAAACTTTGAAGCCAAGACAATTGGTGTTTAAATTTTATTAAGCAATAGTTATTCAGACATCCAACATTAATCTGGCTATTATAGTTCTGACTTCCTCACATTAATTTACTTTCATAAAAGACATCATTACATTTGAGTGTTATGAACTCTACGGCATTAGAATTAAGAAAGGATTAACTTCACAGAAATTCTCTGATAAATATGCTCTGTATAAGATTTGAAACAGCAGACGATGTTTTAATGAGGTGCCATCTAAACTACAAGAGTGAAAAGGCAAAAGGGAAAAGATCACGTTCATTTCAAGGTTCACATCCTTCTCCCATCTTAACAGAACCACAGAAGAAGCAAGGAGAGAAAAAGTTGAATCACGTACATTACCCAGGTTTAACTGCCATCTCCTCCAGTCGTATTGAAAGATCATCTGTCTGCACTGTCTCACAAGGCATTTATCTTGGCCCTCCTATCGTAACCAAGGCTCCCGCGTTCTGCTGCGTAACATACTAAAATGAACATCAGGGTTTGAGATAATAAATTCAGCCACTGTATAAAACCACTTAGGTCTTTTGTAACTGCTCGCTGGAGTAAGGTCTCTTCCACATGACAACGCTGTATAAATACCGATAGCATCTCTCCCCCTTGCCCTCGCTCCGTCAAGCACTCCTTATTTTCTAAACACAACTTTTACTTGATGTGTCTTCACAACACAAGTATCGGTAATAAAACATTTTGGCACTATTAATACAACCTGTGCCCAGCTCTACTCGGTGCTTAAAGCAAAAGGCAATTTTTAATATTTGAGAGAACAGCGTGGGTGCGGTTCCCAGTTGCCGGCCCAGGGCGGATGCCCAAAGCAGCTCCCACCCCGCGTCCCGCTCCTGCCCCGCACCGCTCTCCTGGGCGCGCTGACACGGCTGGCTGTGCGGCGGGGCAAGCTGCGTTAGGGAAACCTGTGCAGGTTCAAAATGGGTACTTTGGGGCACTCCATGACCCCCCAAACAGTCATACGGGCATTAGAGAGCAACCTGTTTAAAACAAAACAACAACCAAAAAACCCAAACAAAGAAAATACCCCCCAAGCCCACAAAAGTCTCATTAAATTACTCCCTATGTTTTTTGCCCAAACCACGACAACATCGCAGTGTCGTAGGTGGACTTCTCTGCAACAGTTGGCAAAGTCACGGCTGACAAAAGCAGAGCAGGAGGATGCTGGCGAGCAGGTCGGCAGCCCAGGCAGCGTTAAGGACCTTCACCGCTTTGTGATTTCACTCTCTTCAGAAACACAGGAAAACACTCGAGGTACACTACAGAGAGACTGAGCAGCACAACAACGTGAATTCTGCTTCCAGACTGGTACCAGAACAACCAAAGGGGGTGGAGGGGAAGCATCAAAAAGCCAGCTGAGTTCACGCATGTCCGCATGTAAATACCTTTTCAGAAACAACGGCCTGAACTCACGTAGCCCCACTGCCTCCCGTTAGCAGTTACGGTATTTCCAGGACTGCTTTGCGTTTTGAAAACTGGAAAGGTTCACAGACTTCTTAAAATCCACAATTTTGAGTACCAGAAAAGAAAGAATAAGAATTTTAACTCTGATTCCCAGTTTTCAACCCTAACTTGCATGCAAAGCGTTTACCACATTCATCACCATTTGCTACCCGTCTGGATCTCCTTTCTTTTTCTTTTTAAATTGAAATACACTAAGATGATGACAGCGCATATTAGTTAAACTTTGGAAAAACCCACTAGAGGAGTATTTAAGATTTGCAGACAAAGCAAAAAAGAAAAAATCTAGGCGAGAGGAAGGGACCAGAACTATCTAGAGAGTTAAGCTGAAATTCAGCAGGAAAGCCACAGCTTTCATGTGCAGTGCTTCCAAACAAACACTGGTTAAAAAAGTTGGAAAGTTTTAATCTTTCATCCTACCTACTAAATGCCACTTGTATTTCATAATCCCTCAAAGCAGATTGAGAAAAGTATTAAAATTTCAGCAGTCACTGGGTATAGACATTTAGTATAGTAGTAATTACTTCAGGAAAACAGTTGATAAACATTAACTTACTTATACAAACTCTTTTAATAAAATGACATTACCTTTTTTCACCCCCAAATGATGTTAAGTTGCTTTGTTGTTTTTTTTCCTCCCAAAGTTCTTACAGCTTTTCTCACTTTTGGATGTGGCCTTAAAACAGAACCTGTTCGCAGGGTCCCCATGTCCCAGGCCGGGCACCCAGGAATCCCACAACACTTCATGGCCATCCCCGCAGAGCACCAGCACCACTCGGGGGCAACCTGCTCTCAGCCCAGGACTGCCCAGGTACACCAGAGACGTGATAATTATGAGCAACAGTAATTATGAAGTATCTTCTGCAGAAGATCAAAGAATCATCAAACAGTTTAGGTTGGAAGGGACCTTGAAGACCATCCAATCCCACCCCCTGCCCCAGGCAGGGACACCTCCCCCCAGCCCAGGTCGCTCCCAGCCCCGTCCAACCCGGCCTTGAACACCCCCAGGGATGGGGCAGCCACAGCTGCTCGGGGCACCCTGCGCCAGGGGCTCACCACTCTCAGAGGAAAGAATTTCTTACTAATATCTTACCTCAATCATCTCCCCTCTTTCAGTGTAAAACCGTTCCCCCTCGTCCTGTCGCACTCCTCCCTGACCCAGAGTCCCCCCCCAGCTCTCCTGGAGCCCCTTTAGGAACTGGAAGGGGCTCTGAGGTCTCCCCGGAGCCTTCTCTTCTCCAGGCTGACCCCCCCACCTCTCCTAGCCTGTCCTCCCAGCAGAGGGGCTCCAGCCCTCCCAGCATCTCCGGGGCCTCCTCTGGCCCCGCTCCGACAGCTCCGTGTCCTTCTGCTGTGGGGACCCCCCGAGCTGGAGGCGGCACTGCGAGGGGGTCTCCCCAGAGCAGAGCAGAGCGCAGCAGAGGGGCACAGTCCCCCCCGGCCCTGCTGGCCACGCTGCGGGGGATGCAGCCCGGGGGGCGGGGGGCTCTCTGGGCTGCCGGCGCACATTGCCGCCTCATGGGGGGCTTCTCCCCCACCAGCCCCCCCCAGTCCTTCTCCTCAGGGCTGCTCTCCATCCATTCTCTGCCCAGCCTGAGTTGTGCTTATATCTAAAGATATCTAAACAGTTTTTGGTCTATCCAGACCAAAAACTGAACTTCTGCATTTGATAAACTGGTGAAGGCGTTGTGCAAGTCGGTTTTGAACTGCTGCTCCTAACGTATTTTTAACTGTAAGCTAAAAGACTTGACAGAGATGAAACTGCAAAACACAGAACCATAACAACATATATAATTTAAAGTCAGTGAGACTCAATGAATCTTGCCACTAGAGAAAGAAGTTAAGCTTTTTCTCGTACAAAGTTAAAGAAAACACAGGCAACCTTGCAGAAGTCTTGTCAAAATTCCGTTGAATTTCAAAACGCTTAATGTGATAGGCCTGTTCGGCTCATACAGAGACTTCCAGTATGTCAATTTGTTACAAAGCTTAAACCTCATAACGTCTCTGGTAACAGATAAAACTGCTTTCAAGTGCTACAGGAACGACATGGCAAGAAATGCTTCCCATTGCTAAAGCTTCCAGGGATATGGCGGACAAACAGCTTCAACTGAACAGTTCTGTTGCCTTTCTTAGGCAGCTGGCACGGACGGCAACGCCTCGTTGTTGGCTGAATTAGCTGAATTCTATTAAGAACAAGATTAATTTTTTTAAGGTATGATTTACTATTTACTTACAGGTAATATTTTTTTTTTTTTAAATTAAGTTGTATAATGGATTAAAATAAACTATATAAATACAAAGTACACTCCTGGTAGTGAGAAATCACCCCATTATACCAGCCAACGAGATCCAAATTTTGTGCTCATCTTCTCTTAAATAGAAACCAAGCTCAAACCACACCCATTTCTGACCATCTTTAGTTTTGGAGTCTGTCAGTAAATCAGGACTGAATGTATTTTAACATTCCTCTGCATAAGTACAGGCGCACGGGGCAGAGGGAGCAGGAGGAGCGGCCGGCAGCGAGTCCCCACACTCACCGGTGCCCCCCGCGCTGCTCTCTGCCGGGTGGAGCACATGGGAACAGGATTTCACAAAAAAAAAAAAACAAAAAAACAAAAAACACACAAACAAAAAACCACCCACCCAAACAACAAAAAAAAATCAACACAAGCTATTCAGGCCAAATAGGTACATGAAGAAGACACCATGAAAACATCTTTAAATGTCAATTCAGCATGGGTCCTGCTTCGTGTGGCAATGGAAGAATATAACTTCTTTCTTAATAAAGAGGAAACTGGGGAAAAAACGAAGAGAAGTCCTTTCTTAGGAGGTTATTAGTGATTAACAAATTTAAGATGAAGACTACTTGTTAAAACTCTCTCCTAGTAAAACATATTTCTGGCAATTATTGGCTAAGAATGTATCACAGTACAAACTACTTACTTCTTTTTTTCCTCATTAAACATAATTAGTGCAGATATTTCAGCAGAAGTAATCATCGCTCCAGGAAAAACCTTTTCCCCCTTTGTCTTTTAAAGGCTGTCTACACCACAGTTTTCACCCCATCAGATCAACATTTTAATGCAGTGCTAATTTATCCCATCAGCACCATAAGGACAAAATTAAATATAGTGGTTCCAAAACTTCCCTGGTCAATTTAAAACAATGCACCGAGCAGGTACAGCGCCTGTGCCGCTTTGCGCCCACCGCCACCACGAGCCACTGACATACAGACCACCGCGAACGGAAAGGTTTCATGGTAGATCGCAAACAAATAGACTCCCCCCTCAATATACAAAAAACCTACTCAAAACGCAGGAACAAGACTCTCAGTAAGCTCTTTTCCATAGAGGACCACCCAGCGCATTAAAAAAAAGGACATGAGATAGGCAAAACATCAGTCCATTTTATCTCATCATGGCCGATCTTTATGCTTCAAGGCCCTTGAAGTTACAAGAATAAAAGAATATTAAGACATGTTTGTAAAATCAAGCGTTTTTCAATCCCAGCAACTTCCATCAGGTTACTGTTCTTATTTATGCCAAAACACAGTAAAACTTGCTAATTTAAACTTACATCATTTTCCTCCATTAAGTCCTTTAACGCATTTTTCCATATTCAGTTTTTCTGAAATTTTCATCTTAATGGCTCGATTTTTCATATCTGGACTTTGACCAAGCAATTTTTTAATTATCTTTAAATAAGGAAATGCTTATGCTAATAGTAATGGAACACTGGAAAACGAGATTGGCACATTTTTTATTATTTTTTTTTTTCCAGAAACTCTGGTTACTCCTCTGCCCACAAAAAACACAACATCACACAAAAGCTAAATTCCCATTTTGATGTGGCTTTTTTTGGTTTGCTTTAGCCCTCCCCTACAGGAAAAATACTCCCTTAGTTGCTCCGCAGCCAAACTATACAAAGAGAACTGTGGACTCTTATCTCCTCATCCTACTCGCTTTAATGATTTGTGCACATCAAAGCCTGATTAAAACCATTTAAGCACTTCCATCGCTGAAATCTCTTTAACGACTTTTGGAAATTAAATTAAATGCAGAAACAACAAAAAAAAGCAACACGTGAATGTACAAAGGTGTACAGTTATGATCAGCTATTGAGCTTTTATAGTAATGTTGGCATGGATGGGGACACACATGGAAGTCCACACTTAGTATTTTGAAGCATAATTTGTATACAAATATTGCAGACAAACAGTATCAATATTAAACATTCATTTAAAAAACAGACACTTGCAGCAGGATCGCACTACCACTAAGGAAAGCACATTCTACATTTTTGACTGCTTTACACAGCCCAAAAGGAAGAAAAAAAAAAAAAGCAGCGCATATAACTGTCTGCGAGGGTAAATAAAGCTATCACAACTTGTTTCCAGATTTTCTGATGCTGGAGGACCAGTTACACTAACATTGCCTTATATGGCTTCAGGGTGGCTGTACATTTATCTATGAGTACGTGTCTATCTATGGGTAGGTGCCTCCTACCTCGGTATCTATACGCTATCCGCAGCCAGAAGAGCAACAAAACATCTGGTCTGTTCTCCTCCTATTTATTTGGTTTCTGTATTTGAAACACACTTCCACTTCTCACATCACTGCCTGATCACAGATCGCGATTTAACTCTCAAAGTAAAGATTCACATGAACCTGCTACACTTCAGTGAAAAAGCAGGGAAGAGACTGTTCAATGGCGTGAAATTCCAGCAGGAACCCAAACAGTTGAGGAAAGTATCTAAAAGGGAGCAATTTACCTTGGTGAAATCTTAGAATCTGAGCTAAGGGCACGTTTAAACAATTTTTCCTGTCTGAAGAGTACTTTTGAACCACTGGTCGCTGGTTAGAAACACTATTTTCCCAATGTTTTGTTCTAAAAATTAAACATACTATTATTTTTCCCTTAACATTGGAAAAGGTATGAAAATAAAATGATGTATGATCCAACTGTAGTGAGATACCAAGTACTCACCTCTGGTTCCAGAAGACTACAAAGTTACAGCATAGCAAAACCCGAGTGTCTTCTCATTTTAACACCACGTACGGTAAAAGTTCCCAGCCCCAGCGGGGCCGCCCTCGAGAGCTTCAGGAGGGGCACGCGCGTCTCCAGGGCTCCTTTCTGCCCCTCCACGAATATAAGCCACTAAACTTAAAAGCCGAGAAAAGTTTCGAGTTTGGTCCAAGAGTAGCTTAAAGCTACCCTCAGAAACTACAGATAAAGGGGGAAACATCAATCGTTTGTAGGAAAATAAACCAGTGCTAACACTGAAGAGAACCGCACCATTATTCTGGTCTGTCGTCTCTTATGCCCCGATGTGGGACTGGGAATAAAGAGCAAGAGAGTGCTGTGAGGCTGCGGAGGAGTACACCTATCCTTGGGGAGAGATTCGGAATGACAAAACAGTCTGTCCGGAAAAACATGATCACGACAGGACTACAATGTAAGAAAAAGTACACTCTGTATTTGCTTAATTCTAAAACATGAAAAGTAAATTACCAATAAATGTCAAGACACGAATAAAACCAAAGCCGAACCGTAATAAAGAGCGATCAATACAAAGGGGCTCCGAGCTGTTTCCTGAGGCGGTGTTGGGACTGGGTACTGTAGCTCAACAGAAAAAAGTGCAGGAAAACTTTTCCTAATGAGCTGTTAACAGAAGAAAATTAGTTCAAGACTTCAGGGCAGGAACTTCTCTTATTCAATGTTTGTACAGTACTGAGCACGAGGAGATTTTTTTTTTCATTTTTTCCTGTCGGTACCTGGCTCTACCACCAGTTAATAAACTGGGGTTTACATTCATCAGCAAGAATTAACGAATCAAGTAAGAACAAGAGACACGACAACTTGAAGAACTACAAGCTAATGCACTTGGGGAGAAAACATAGTTCACTACATTAGGGCAAAAAAGAGGTTTGAAACACAAAGTTGGAGAAAGAAACTTGGAGAGTAGTTAAGAATTTGAGAGCCTGGGGAGACGGCAGACACCAAATTAGACGCGAGTGCAGGAGGCAAACAATATCACGGCTACGGGGAAAATGGAATTTTGGATGGCACGTACGAAGCTGGCCCAGAACCAGCCAAGGAAGCAAGCCCTGCGCCGCCGCAGCTACGCGCTGCGCTAGGCACCTCCACACCATCACGCCTTCAGTTCAGAGCGCACCCACACAGTCATTCGAAATGGGAAACCTTAATACAACAGGAATACGTACATCTAGTTCAAGTATCCGAAAAGAATAAATCTGGATTCCGTAAGAGAAAAATATAGAGTAAGACAAGAGTACTACTTTAAAAATTCAGGCTGACCAAACTTAGGAGAAAAGCTTTAGGAGAGGAAGGAGCACGAGCCCGTGCAGCTGCATTTCCTAAGCAGTGACAGAACCCCCGTCATTTCACAAGCTGGAGAGCATCCTGTTAGTCATTAGTAACTGCAGAGAAGGAACAA
Source organism: Vanellus vanellus (assembly GCF_965231255.1). NCBI lineage: Eukaryota > Metazoa > Chordata > Aves > Charadriiformes > Charadriidae > Vanellus > Vanellus vanellus. Next base: position 1,787,795 of record NC_138918.1, on the reverse strand, counting down.
TCCTGCAAGAGAAGAGTATTTGCCAGATGAGTTCTTTCATCTTTAGTTTTGCAATTCTATGAACCTGATTCCGTATTATAACACGGTTAGCAATGTATTTTACATACATCTAACCCTCCTCTATCTAAATGTAATCTGTTAAAAGTTTCCTGACTCATTTCCAGACACAGTCCCTCTTCATCCTCGTCATCCTCTCCATCTCCCCACAATTTGGGGCATTCTTTTCTCACTGCTTAGCCAAGGTGACATCAACATCGCTTTGTTCTTGATACAAACTCCCCAACAGACATTAAAACCGAGTGACGAGACACGTGGACTCAAGTTTAGTTATTTCTTCGTTTCTGTCGAAGGTAACTGTGAGACTAGAGCAACACGAGAGAAAGGAAACATGCCTGTAGAACAAACCACATGTGAGTAACAATCTGAAATTATGTGGCCGAGAACAATTACTGCAGCAGAAAAGAAACCTCAAAGTCACTAAAATCTCAAGACTATTCTCACATCCTCAGCCAGGCAGACCCCAAATACAACACTGCGCAACTAACTTTCCTCCCAGCTCTACATACACATTGAGGCAGCCTCTTGAAAGATGCTCACACTCTTCCACACGCCTAACACGGGCAAAATCCGCCTATCGGACGGCTGCTGGTTTCATGCCTCAACTCTCAAGATTCAGCCTCAGACACGGGTATCACCGGTTAATATTTCTACCCTCACCATTGTAGATTTCTGGTGATCTGGAGCAAAGAGTAAGAGCAGTAATGATTAAAAAACTCACAAAACAAGAGGATGAGCAGGAAGGAAAGGAAGGGAGGCATCGAAGCAGTTACGGTAGCTCTCGTAACACTGAAAATACGGGAAAGTGACAATGGGACAGCAGTTTCACCATCACTTGGCCACAGAGTCCCCTGTCTGCTTCAAGAGATGCTGTGAACAGCGCTCTCAGTCAGTAACGCACAAGTCATACATGTCTTTAGTCACATCCAACATCCAGCAACAACCTCAGTGGAAAACAAAGTGCAGCAGACCATCCTTGCCAGCAGCTGTAAGCTAGAAAAGGAAGAAGGAACTAGTGCATACGTGCCAATTTCTTTGCCATCAACTGTAGCGTCAGGACAGATTTCTGGTGCAACTATTTATCTACAAAACCTGAACAACACAAAGTGTATGGCATTTGCAGATAAAATATGTGGCTTCTTCTCATTAAATAGTTGGGCCATACATGCAAAAGCATTCGTACATTCCAGCTTACTAAAACGACAACCTAGAAGAAATATTTCACTGAAGTTTTATCGTGCTTTATCAAGTTCAGATTATTATAACTGTGAAGAATGCAAAACACACAAACATGAACTACTTTTTTCTTTTTGGTTGCTGTGCGCTTCCTGCACGAAAACCTACCCCAGGCACTCAGTCTTGCTCTCTCAATGTTTGAGACGCAGGAGAAAACTAACAAAATGAGAAGTGCAGAGATATTTGAAGGAAATCCTAGGGACCTGAAACTATTTTTGAGACTAGAGTTGAAATTTACTGTTGTCTTTCATGACCGTTAAAACTGTTCAACAGAGAACTTGCACAAAGCTGCAACTACACGGTCGGGAAATCAGAAAAATGAGCATTGATACATGAATAAAGCCAAGATATTAATAATGCTAAAGGGCAAAATTTTCTTTCTTGTTACGGACCAACAAGAACTTCTCGATTACCACTACGAGCCATTGTGTAACTCTAGTATAATACCCATATGCAGTATCTACATGACTAAGACTGTATATATTGCACCTTGCTGAGGCGGACGACACAACAGTGGTGCTATGAGTTTAATAATGTTTCTCTCATTATGGGAGATAACAAAATGACAAATCAAGTCTACAACCACTCCTCCAAAGCACTTGACCAGACCCTATTTCGCAATAACGCCCCCGGGGCTGCAAAGCACCGTGTCCCAGTGACTCCAGAGGAGCATTCCAAAGTTTTAAAGAAAGGTAAGGAACTAGAAATACACCCATGGGAAGTTCAGTACCTGGAAGGGAGCTGGCAACACAGTGACAAATAAAAGCACGGACTGGAGCAGAACAAGTTAATTTCAAAGACTACTGATGCTGAGTAAGTGCCTGTTCAGCTCTCACAGAGGCAAGTGGGAGGTCTGACTGACATCAGTGGAAACATGTGAACGTTTAAAACCGTCAGAGTCTTCATAAGTAAATGATCAAACAAGGCTGTAATAAGCCGAGGAGATGGGCCTGTGAAATAGAGGAGCCCACACCTGCTAAGCAGAGCTCGCTTTTCATTAGAACATCATCTTTTCAGGCCATATTTCAGATACGGGTATAAGCACTCTCAGTTTTCCCCTAAAATGAACTTAACCGCTTTCTCATTTCAAGGAGTGAATGAAAGACACAGCAACTGAAAGCACTAATAATTACACCTATCAACACTTTCTTGCTTTGTTCTGTTCATTGGAAAAAAAAAAAAAAAAAAAAAGAAAAAAAAGAAATCACTTGTCAGCTCAGGCTCCAGAAACGTTAAGCGATCGCTCTTTTGATTACACAGTACAACACAATCCTCACCGGAGGTGAGGCTTTACGTAAGGACTACCCGGTCACCCGCGGGGAGGATGCGACCGGGGACCGGTGACCCCCAGCGCCTCCCCTTCCCCTCACCTCCAGCACCCACCCGGGGCCGTCCCCAGGGCCGCCGCTGCCCCCCGCTCGGCCCGCCCCGGCCCCAGAGCGGCTCAGGGCCTGAAACGCAGAGAGCAGAGGGGAAGGAACAAAGCCCTGACGTCAATTACTGGAACAGGATTAAACCCAACAGCCCAGAGAAGGGCCCGCATCGCCCCACCGGCACCACCCCAATGTCTATTCCAAGGGGGGGCCACACGGGTTTTGCTCTCCAGTACGAGAGGGGGAGCGGTGCCCGACACCTCCTCCCCCTCCCCCCCCCGGTCCCGCCGGCTGTGGAACCCCTCTCGCCGTGTCACTCGCCACGGAGGTGAGCGGGGAAAGGCGGCGGTCCCGCGGTTTGAAGCGGGAGAGACGCGCCATGGAGCGGGCGATGCCGACCGCCGGGAACGGCAGCTGGGTGGGGGGGGACACCGGGCCCCGCGCAGGTAAGGCCGGCGCGGAGAGTCGGGCCGGGGACGCTCCCCCAGAAGTCAGCCGGGGAAGCGGGGAGTAGAGCGGGGCCCGATGGCGGCCGCTACCGGGATCCCGCCCGGGGACCGTGCGGGGGTGCCGGTGTCGGCGGGAGGGCCCGCCCCCGCGGCGGGCCCCCCTGCCCCGCGGCCGGCCCCGGCGCCTCCCCACCCCCGGCCGCGTCTCACCTCCGTTCGCCGCTCCGCTAGGCCCGGACCATTTCCTGGCTGCCGCCACCGGCCCGCCGGGCGGGGAGGAGGGAAAGGGGAGGGCGGGACGAGGAGGCCCAAGGGAGCGGGGGCGCCGCCGCCGAGTCACCGACCGCCCGGGGAGCGCGGGGGCAGGCCCGGCCCCCGGCGGGGGACGAGGCCCGGGGGGCGGGGGAAGCGGCTCAGTGGCGGGAGGCGACGGCGGCTCCCCAGGGGTCCCGCCGCTCCATCGCGGGACGGGGCCGGGCTGGCGGCGAGGCGAGGTCGGGGAGGGCCGGCGACGTCGGCCTGGGCAGCCCGCGGCCCCTCGCCCGGCTCCGGCCTCCCTCCCTCCCTCCGCCCGCAGCCGGGCACTCGCGCTTCCCGGCAGCCCCCGCGCCGCCGCAGCCCCGCCGCCGCTCACGTGACCCGCCGACGGGGACTCCGCGAGCACGTGACCCCGCCGAGCGGTGGAGGGGAGGGGTGAGGGGAGG
>NC_138918.1:1612647-1783776 GCF_965231255.1 Vanellus vanellus | reverse complement strand
CCTCGCCCGGCTCCGGCCTCCCTCCCTCCCTCCGCCCGCAGCCGGGCACTCGCGCTTCCCGGCAGCCCCCGCGCCGCCGCAGCCCCGCCGCCGCTCACGTGACCCGCCGACGGGGACTCCGCGAGCACGTGACCCCGCCGAGCGGTGGAGGGGAGGGGTGAGGGGAGGAGGGGGGCGTGCCGCGGCCCGCGTCACGTGGCAGGGCGGGAGGGGTCACGTGCTCGGGAATATTTAAATTTAAATATTGCACCGCAGAACAAACCTCCGCCTTTCCCCGTTTACTTCCCGTAGGAGAGGGCGCAAAGCCATCACCGATCACTACCTGCGCATCGGGGGGGCTCGCGCCCGCTCGCGGTGCGCTGGTTTTGTAGTAAAATTGACGTAAACCAGGAAAATTAAATGTAAATGTCAGCGAAGCAGCCAAGGAAACCTGCTGCTGCTCAAGTCCTCTGTACTGCCCCAACGCTATTTAATTACTTACCTAATATTCTAATCGCGAAACAGTAACTCGACACAATTTACCTAGGATTCAATTAAGGAGGTAACCACCAGACAGCGTAGTGTTGCGGATAAGCGGGGGGTTCCCGGCGAGAGAGTGATGAAGTGTGGGCTGGTCAGCAAACCCAGAAAACCACCTGCAACTGCCAAAATCAGAGGAGAAGTAGATAAAAGGTAATTCCAGTGGGGGAGATTGCGACCACCGACTCATTGACCACCTGCCCAAAAGATACCACCGACTCCAAAGAGAGCAATGGAAGAAGGCAGAGTCTGCGCACTAATTTACATGGGAAGCGAAGAAATCTTGACCCGTCATTAAAGAGAATAACAACGAATATGTATTAACTTTCTGAATATGTAATAATCAATGTATAAAAGTGGAGATTTTTAGAACTAAGGTATGCTCCTGTTTTGGGACGAGCACCCCATTTCTGCACATTAATGGAATAAATTTGGAAATACCTCTGCTCTGGGTGTTACTGGCTTGCACAGCGGGTAAAGAACCCAGATTTGGGACAACACTGGGGCACGCAGAAGCAGAATTTATTTTTTCTAAATAATTATTTCCAAATTTTCTAAAGAACAACTGCGGCACCCCCAGGCCAGCCCCCAGCGCCGGCAGAGCTGCTCCTCAACCACTCCTGCTCTTTTCTGCGACTCAACCCCTGTGGCTGATAATGCAGTTTTTCACCCCGGCCGCGTACCACGGTGCCTGGTTTGGAGGGAACCGGGTGGCTCCGAGCAGAGCCGGGCAGCCCAGCTCAGAGATCCCACACTGGCTGCCCCCTTACACTGGCAACATTACCAAAACTTCCCAAAATAATCTCCACAAGAGGCTATTTTTAGAAAACCTACAACTATATTATATAAACATTTTGAATTTAAACATTCTTCCACATAAACCGATTTCAAAATGTACTGGAACATAGTTCTGCTTTGGATTCAGATTTTAATTTTTTTTTTTTTAAATACATGACTAAAGTGCAGCAGAATGGTGAAAAAAAAAAACAACACTTTTTTTTTCTTTTTGTGTAAGCTTAACAAACACCAGAATCTAAATTTTCTTTTAAAAGCATAGTCTCCGATACTATGATTGTAGAGACCCTTCATACAAAAATGCTCTAAAAAGACAGGATAACAGTGTTAAGTTTATAGCCAATCTCAAACAGTTCTGAACTATTTTAACTGGCAGCTAAAGCTGAAGTTTGTTGAGACACCAAAATACGACCAAAACACAATCAAACGGGGCTGGAACCCTGACCCAGCTGGGACCCAAACGCAGCTGCAGCTTCCCTCCCGCCTGCGGGCAGGGGAGGCACCGGCGGCTTCCCTGAGAAAGTGACACTGTGCTGTAAATAACAGAAAGGACAAGGAAATAATAAAAATACCCAGTTCTTATCGGGTTTCAATGATGTTTCTAAAATTATGTTCTGCCAATGACATTTTTAACATACCCAGTCTCAGAAGTCAAACATATTCTGGTATTACATTTTGTATTATCCCCCCACACACACACCTTTACACATCCCAATTAACAAAATCAGCTGTGAAGATCTGCCCCCACACCACTGGTGTTTCAGTGTCTGGTTAAAGGCAGAGCTCAGATAAATATAATTTCATAAAGCAAATTAAACCCACGGGGTTAGGGTATGTTGAATCATTTCTTTATAAATCAAATCCATTTGATAGCAAGTCCTATTTATTAGGGACCCCTCCCTAAAAAATAAATACATCCATCAATCCACAAGAGACTGTATAATGTAATTTCACCGAGGGCACCCAAAAACCTGTTCCTGCCCGACAGATGTTTGATTTAATAAAGGCCTGGACTAGAAGATCGGGTTGTCTCTCCCTTCTTCTGCTCTCCCACCAGTTCGCAGTGCTTCTCCTTGCAAGGCGATGCCTTTTCCTGAGGCTGTTTTTCTACTAGACTGCATCAATTGCTTCCCTTCAATTAGCGATGGCAGCTTTACTTGCAATTGGAAGGACTAAAATCGAGGCTGTTCAGAGCTACACAGGTCTCGTATAACTGCTTAATAAAGACAGTAATTTCTAGTTAGTGCTTTTTAAAAAAAAATAAATAATTAATGATCTTTTGTACCTAACCTAGAGCTTTGGGAGACAGTAATTAAAAAAATACCTTTCCTGTGGAAAAGTTTGAATCAAAGCATCCAGCAAGAAATCAGGACGTGATCTAGTGAAAGATGAACAGGCAAAGCTCTTGACAGACTGGCGGGTTTCACTCTGTAAAACAAGAATACGTAGTGACAAACTAAACAGAAAGGGAAATTTAAAAACCCCAAAGAAATATATTGCCTTCAAACTCAAACTTTTTTTTTTTTTTTTTTTTTTAAATCTGAATACAGAGGGACTTATGGTTGGTCTGGGGCTTAATCAGCAGCGGGCAGGGGCAGACACCCACTGAAAGCACTAAGCCACTTGTCAGCCAACAGCAGACCAGAAGTCAGATTAAGGTCTCCTTAGCATCACCTGTGATTACACCACCTTACCCTAGCTCCTGCTGACCCAACCCACCACACACAGGCGACTCCTTCTGTCTTTGTGAAGGGACCCGATTTGTCTGACTGTAGACACCAAACAGGAACAGAAGTAGGAAGAGACCAACCCCTGAAGGTGACCAGCTTTAGTACTTAAGTAGTTGTCTAACAGTCTTAAACTTCTCTTTTCTTGGCAGAGACAACTTAATGGGGAGAAGTAATATATTGTGTGAAGCGACAAAGCCACCTACGCACAAACGCCAGCAGCACTAAAGAAACGAATGTACAAGACGGTCTTAACAGGGTGGCAGAGGCAGCCGAGCCTCGATATTCCAAAGGGCTTCCACACACACTTTACTACTACGGTATCACTCACGTTTGGATTTGCAGTAAGCAAGAATTTAGCAACTACTGTTTAATAATTTATTAATTTTTCCCATTAAATGGTACATTCACTCAAGACAACTTCAACAATTTTCCGGTAATTTTATTTACAATCTGCAGAGTGTTCTGTAAAACACAGGAATGATTACAGACTAACACACACGACATACATATTTTCAAACATTTAAATAAGCACAGTTTATTCAAAAGTAATTCTACACACTACTTTTTCCATAAAAATATAAAAAATAGTTTAATTACTATATTTTACCTAAACCAAGATATTTAAGAATTTATCCACGTGTGATGCCTCCTCCCCCAAAAAAGGGCACTCCAACAATAAGAAATTTAGGACACTGCATCACAAATCAAAATACTAATGCCACCTGCTTCAATCCACCAAAAGAACAAATAACTTTCAATTTGCAACCAGCAATACTTGTTCTGCAGTATGTTTAGATTTTGCTTTTGTTGGTCTTTTTTTTTGCGCTAGCTTGCTTCTCCCATGCCAGATTTTCACAGACACGTACACAGTGTTACATAAAAATAATGGACTGATTATACTGCAGACTATAATGCCAGCCACCATATGCCCAACAAAACGGCTTGGTAATCTTGCATTACACAACAATTTTTTGCAAAAATATCAAAAGGGAAACACTTTCCTTTGGGACCTCTATTTAAAGGCGACTCCTTTTCTTACTGAGCAACCAGTGAAAATAGCTTTTTTCCTATTTCCTTGAACATAGCGCCCATTTTTGTTTGTTACTACCAGTTCTCTGGTTTTACTGACCATATTCTGCATGGAAAGCTAATGGAGTTCTGAAAAACACCCACTCAAGCCCTTCTCTCACTAGGATACATTTAATTTACAAAAAAAGGCACAAAGATGAAACTCCTAAGCAGCATCAGTCATCGTTCCTCCACCGTGCACTGCTCCTCTTTCTTACACAGACACTGCTGCATGAGACACTCCGTGTCTCAGAAAATACGACAAATAAATGAGCTAAGGAAACAGGCGAGTTGAAAAGACTAAAGCCTCTGTACAGTACACGTAGTATATTGATCATTAACAAATGAACACTATTTAAAGTTTTATGTTGCAGTTAAGATTCCACCTGGAAGCATCAGGAAAAGCCATGAGAAAAAAAGCTCAGCAGCATATAATACATTTGTTAATGGTGAGATGGAAGGCCCTCTGCATGCAACATTGTGCATTCGATTTCAACAATGAGAGTGCTCTACAGCCAGCAGGGTAAAACTTTTGCTTCTAATACTTTAGATGATTTTCTCAATGTAAGTGAAGCTGTCATAAACATAGTAGTAGGATGTGATGCACAACATGATCTGCAACAAAAAGCTTTTGCTTTCCAGCATGTAAACATCCAGGTTACTGGACCTTAGCTCATATAAACAAATCTGATGATAGACTTTTGAACTAAAAAAGTAAAATTTTCCATAAAAGGATAAACCACAAAAATACTCTTTCAGTAAGTCTCACGTGCCATTTAATACCTTTCATGTCCTATGAACAACTATGCAAAACATTTAGAAAGTTTTAGCAGTAGAAATGTTGACCAGGTAAACTGTTTGGCAACCACGTGCTCAAAACATCTTTGAAGAGTGTTATCATTCACTGAACAACAGTTCTACACTGCACCAAACTATTTCTTCTTCTTTTTCTTTGGTGGCTCATCATCAGAACTACTGTCTGTGCTGCTGCTGCTGCTACTGCTGGAGGAACTAGAATCCGATTCAAACTCTGAAGAAGAGGAAGTGCTACTCGAGGATGGAGAAGATGAGGAAGTAGAGGAGCTCTCATCACTGTCACTATCATCAGAAGAAGAGGAGGTAGAAGAATCTTCGCTGTCAGATGAGGAATCACTAGCCGAGCTGGCACTGCTACTGCTGCTGGAACTGGTCACGCTTTTAGATCTGAAAGAAAACAAATAGATGCATGAGCGCAGGTCTGCTAGAGACAGCATGCATTACACAGCATTCTTTATACTGTGTTGTAATCCAAAGATCAGTGGTTTGGTCTGAAAATTTCCAGGCCTCACAGTCTAAGAGAACCCCACCCTCCTCCAATTCTGAGCAAATACATTTTGGCCATTCGAGCAATGGCAGAGCGACACCACGCACGTGAAGCCAGCCAAAACAGGACTACAGAAAAAGGTTAATTTTGAAAGCTGGCAAGGATCTTGCTCATAGTAATGATGAGTGTCTTTACTGACTTGGCTAAATAAAAGAACAAGGCTGCAAGAGAGGTACGGATGTCCTGCACTACTAAAGCCTCAGGGAAAAATTAACAAAGATCAGTTCCCTAGCACACCAGTGCAATAAGGAGTGAAATTTTGGCAATGTAAGTCTCAGTGGAAATTTCATCAGTGATTTCACAGATGTCAGAATTGTACTCAACGGAAATTGTTCTTAGATTACTCCTGGCAAAAGAACCCAAACTACCTGCCACTACAGGATGCTTATGTTTTTGGGGTGGAGGAGAAGGGGTGGAAACAGTCCAAGATAAAGACAAAATCACAAACATAAAGTGGATTTCTGTATCCTCCATAATTTTTTCCATATTTAGACCTTACTGAGGCTGTTGTTCTCAAGATCAAAGTCTCTGATTAAGTAAGGCCATATGAATTCCAAGAAAGTACAATTAAATTCTCCCTTAGATCCTTCTCCAAAGTGTAAAGCTACTAATTCACCTCCCTTCCCACCAAGTCAACCAAACAGCATGCAAAAATGCTAGATATAATAATGCAGAATCTTCTTTCCATTAGAAAATTAATGTAGTAGCTTTTATCAGAGGGTTTGGTTAAACATAACAACTCAGGAAATGATTCTGTTAAGGCTATTAGAGAAAGAGTAATGTTTTTTTATCGTATCAGCCATGGTCACGTGAGCTGACAAATCTGGATGCATGCGTTAAGCTACGAACCACTAAAGTTTTTGTAACATCTCTGTTATCTCTGTGCATGCAGACACAATGGCCGTTTATTAAAGATAAATCTATAAGGACTGATTAAATACAGACTTCTTGTTTGTGAGAAACTATTTTTAAGATGAGGAAAACCAAAAATATGGGACCAGTAGTTTCAATCTCAACAGTTTCATTAGATGTGCCGATCCATCCATATGGGCAAAAATCAGTCAGAGGATCCCCTGAATGGTAACTTTGACTGAACTTCCTTTTCCTAATCCCCTTTCGCAGAATCTATAGAAGCAATCCATGGACTTCCAACACTTAGGTTATGATCTGAAATCCACTCACAGAAACATCAGAATGTAACACTTAATACTGCTGCTCCTAGAGAAAAGCAATAGCTAGAGCTACGAGAGAAGATACAAGCAGGTACTTGTTTTCAGGTGATGCAAGATGTGGCCTGTTGGTAGTCACAGGAGGAGGATGGAGATGGGAGTGAGTAAAATTCACCTACTTCACCTTGTCCTGATTAGGTAAGGTGACAATCCCGATGCTATAGATTGGTAGATCTAGGATTTTTGGGTCTACTACACTACTGTAAAATACAAAATTTCTCCAGCAGACAAGCATTCATTCTCCTCAAAACAAGTGTAAGCATTAATATCTCATGTGATTTCTATGTACCAACTGTGGAATGACGGCTGCGTTTTGTAACACATGCTATCACCCTTCTCTGAGACTTTCTGTCCTTTCCGGTTCTATTGGAATCATCTAACAACCCCAGGTAATTTTAAACATGGTACTTAAATAAAATCTACAATTTTGGGCACAATCACAGCTGGATGCCTGAAGAAACAAGTTAATTAAGACATGAGTCTACCCTTCAGTCAGGTAGATTTATACGTGATCCAAGCATAAAACGGGCTTTCAGTTAATAACCAAAGTATGCCGTATGGGAACACCGAAGCCAACATGCTCTGAGAAGACAGCTCAGTGTCACCTGAGGTCACAATATTGTACAACAGCTGTTTTGCCTGTTCCTGTTTTTCTGGTTAAGCCTGTAGCTTACTTATTACTGTTTATATCAAAACAAACGTACACTATGTAAAAGGTTAGTGCTCACTACTGCCAGAACCCTAACTTTTGCCTTTTTCTTTAAAAAAAAAACCAAAACAAAAAACAACTGGAACATATATTCAATGGTAACCCTTTGCTGAATTTTCTGCATTTAATTCTTCCTGTATCATAATAAAAATATAAATAGCAAACTATCTGGAAAGGATTTTATATTGATGGATTTGGTGCTTACATAAAAACAGGATAACAATTCAAACATAGAAGAGCTTTAAAGTTTTAAGGAAAAAGTGACCAAATCACCCCCTCCCCCATAAATCCTTTTGCTCTTTTCATTTTTGCATTGGTTTAGAGCTCAAATACTCTGAAAAGCATTATGCAGCGTACGAGAAAGCTGAGGCAAGAAGAGGTCTGAACTACACTGTTTAGAAATCAGTTAATTTATGATCTCATTAGTCCCAAGTAACTCCAACAATAAATGGACACTACTGAGAAAGGAGACTTTGATAAAACATATTCTGATATTAGAACGAAGACAGTCACCAAGAAGCATTCCAATAAAGCCACATTCCACATGATAGCCTAAAATAAAGGCATGTTTTAAAAAACTGCTGTGGTTTATTAAATGACTGCCACACAAAGAACAAGGCCTAGTCTTTAAAAACAAATCTTCCAAAAACTGTTTTCAGAAGATCAGAGACGGAGAACAGTCAACTAAATGCGAAGAGATAATGAGGCTACTACAGTACAGGCATCCTCCATATGTAAAACTCATAACATGATTAGTAGGAGTATTCCAGGCAGGGTTCTCGCTGTTCCTGAAAGGGTTCTGCTAATAAAGATAGAAGCGAATTCCCAAGCACACGTTACTGCAAAGTGAAGTAGAAATAATGTCAAAAGAGAAAGAGTTCTTGGCTCAAATTAGTAGAGGGGGTGTTTGTGTGTGAAGGTTTATTTCCTGAATTTTGTTTTGGTCTGGAATCAGGGGTTTTTTTGTTTGGTTTTGGGGTTGGGTTGTTTTTTTTTTTTGTTTTGGTTTTTTTTTTTTTTTTTTTTTTAGATGCTTTATTTAATTCTCTAGACAAAGCTTCAGAGAAAGACAGCTGCTATCAGAAACAAACGAAAACAACAAAAGGAAGAGCAAGACGGGTAGGTGGCGTGATTACAGGCTAGAAAACAGTATGCCATTCTTGCACAATTGCTTAAAATACACTTGATGAACTTTCAGGCAGAAATAGAAGATTTTTATTATTAAAGCAAGATAACAGAGATAGGACAATCAGTAGGGAGAAAAGCAAAGGACAAAGAATTTAGAGTTTTTGGACAGGGAGCAGTAAAATTCTCCAAATGGCTGTCATAGAAATGCCTGTAACAGGCTAAAAGCAGTAAAATCAAAACTGTATTTGCAATGTTGACATTACCCACACCCCCCTTCCAAATTGCCTGCCGCAATACCCAGTGCAAGATCACACACTGAAACAGCTCCACAATTTGTCATCATTCCCCACATACCTTTTTTTCTTGGTCTTCCTTTCTGCAGTACTTTCTCCAGCGCTAATTAATGGGGGGAAAAAACACAATGGCTTTATTTAATTTTCTTACTGCATTAATCAAACAGCAGCACAGTGGAGTTGAGTTTAATATTAGAAAACTGGTATCCCACTGGCAGAGCGCCGTACTACCCGAAGTTCATTTGGCATATATTTTCAGTCACTATTCAAACCAGAAAAACAATACCTACAAATCAGGGCAGAAAAAAAATCAGCAATTCACCTCTAATTTTCTGTGTTAAGTATGCTTTACTCTTCTTCACAGTATATGGACACCAACATTTTGGGATGGGAAAGGCATAGGAGAAAAGGATACAAAAATAGTTCTGTACAACCACATTTAGCAATAACTGAACTGAGTGAAACAATGGTTAAAATACTGAATTAGTCTGTAGCTTTCACTATGCATTTCTTTCAAGTACAAAAAGACACAGAACAATCTGTTCATACTGATGCTTTCCAACTATTTGTCTTTCAGATTACCATGTATTCATACACTCAGAGAAGGTTTTAGTGGTAAATGAGACAGAAGAAAGTTTCTTTTAACAAAACACTAAGGGATTTTTTTTTAAAAAAATAACAGTCTTAATTTCTGGATTTTTATTTTTAAAGAAAATAAAATTCTTTCAGTCAAATGTACCAGTCACATACTCTTCTCAATGTATTGATATATAGCACACAATTCAACCTGGAATGTACGCGTGTGATTAACGCAGTCCCTCATCATATACTTACAGCATGCTTAATGTGCCACTGATATATGAGGAAGTTGTACATTCTTTCATGAACCAGGATGCTTTCTCCTCAACTGAAGCCTATTACTGGAAGTCATCTTAAATATATAGAAATAAAAGTAAAAATTGCAAATATATTTAATTTAGAAATTAGACAGCAATATGTGCTGATAAAGAGTCCAGAAAAGGGTAGCAAGAAGTGTTAAGTGTAAACTATACTGTTTTTCAATAAAAGTACTCAATGCCATTTGTGTGCCAGAAAAAAAAAGAGATTTTTCAATTTTTTTATTTTCACAGACATGGTATGAAAATATTACATTTACCCAGAAAACTTTTCCACACTCCCCACGATTTCCTGTGGGCAAGAGGAAGATTCATCGATCTTCAAATATTGAACCAAATTATAAACCTTCCTGTATTGCTGAATGCTGTTAATATCTACATTATTAAGGCCTGATACCCTTACCATAGGTAACCAGGTGTTTCACAGGTAAGAGAAGCCACTGCGAATAAACAGAATTAGATCCCAAAGCACCTTTCAGAAGAAGGGACCTAATTGAGCAAGTGAGTAACCCGGGCGGCCGCGGCACACGCGGGTCTATGCCTCCCTCTAGTGTTTAACACGTGGGTGCCTATAGGAGTTCACTACTCGAGGGAACCACACAACCAAGAGACCCCCAGCAGATCAAACAGATCTCATTCGTGACATTCGGTCATCTTCCCTGCGGCACTACACTGCCTTCAGAACCATAAATAAGACTCAGGCATCCTGGTTTTGGTTCAACATAGTAACATCACTAAGTTATTGAATAAGCGTTTTCTCCCCTTTCCTCCCCTCCCAACTCCTACTCTAGGACAGGCAAGCAGCCGGCTTTACTGGCACCAGTAAGTAAAACCTCCATAATGTCCATCAGATTCCTAGAGTCAACACGGGACAAATAGAAGGATCCTGGAACAACTGCTGAAATGCGTTAATGCTGAAAAATCTTGTATGTGGTTGTCAAAAAGTAAATATTAACCTTATTAGACTACGTTTGCCTTCTGGTTAATGATTCATTATTACATTTTTAAAGATGATGATACAAGTACTCTGAAGCAGACCTGTAGGAGACCCAACTTCTCTGCAGACAAGCAATAACCTTCCAAAGCAAGCTATGCAAAAACTAAAAGCGTGTCCTCGGAAGTTGTTCTTTCCACAAAGAATAAGCTTCATCCTTGAAAGTGTAACATTGGCATCTAAGGAACCGGGTGCCTCACGGCACAGTTAACGACCTTCAGAGAGCTTACGATCATATAACCAGTATGAATCCAGCCCAATTTAAAGAGGATTAAAAATTGTTCCCATCTAATGATTAGTTAGTCTTTCTTTTATGAGATGACTGTTCACACTGCGTACCCCTTGCGCTGTGGGCTGTTGACTTACAGCTCAAAAAACTCCATTCATGACAGACACTGGACAGGTCTGTACCTCCTATATAAAATTATCTCATACACAGACTCCAGCACAATGGCTAGGCAACAAGCTATTCCACCCACAATTCACTGTCCTCCAACGTTAACCTGCAGAATTCAGCAGCGATAGGGCAGGAAAGGAACAAGGAAATAATCTAAGTCTTAAAGTCAGTCTTTGTCTTAGAGGTCTTGAGTCTTTGAAGAACTCTTCCAAACTCTGTCTCCAAAGGGAGCAAGTTTTAGAGCCTAAGCCCTCCCAATTTCTTATCTACAATACCAGGGGATTACAGTTTCTTCATAATTACTCATTGGATCTAAATTAATTTCAAAAACAAACATTTTATGTCACTCAACACAAGCTAAAGGGCTTCCAATTAAGTCAGTATTTCAGCACTGATTCATAGTGCAGCCTCAGCTGAAAGAGCTGACGAAGTCAAATCAGACCTCTCTGCCAGGGGTTACCACCCATTTTCTTTCCCCATTAAGATAGCAAAGCAAAAGGTGTGAACACTCTTCCATAACTCACATCCGGGCAGCACTAATGACCTACAGCCAACACACTGAGCTGCAAGTGGCAGTGACACAGGGTATTTTTCCAAATCCAACAGTTGTAGCTGCAATGGCTGTAAACGATACTGTCCCTCAGTGGGGCTGAGGCAACAACTCTCCAGCTAACGTAACTGAATTTGAGTTGCAATGGCAGAACAGAGACCCTCATACACAGGAATTTCATGGAAATCAAATGTCCTACATTATTTTTCTCTTTGTCATCTGGAGTTGCTTGTTAAAATAATTATTAAACTTGGGGGAAGATTAAAGTCTACTCAGAGCAAAGTGGAAAGGAAATCACATTACATAAATGCAGAATTTTACTCTGAGATGCAGGTATCTTCCACTTTCTCAAATGTCAAAAAGGGAAATAATTACGCAATTCAGTGAGATGTTGTTACTTTATGCTCAAGAGTTAAAAACACCTGACAACTCAACTCTCATTCCACCTGTTTGACTGTTACAGCTCATAGCGAGCAATATACAGGAGCTGTGCAGGCACAGATCCACTGTCAGGTCACACCCAGAAGACCAGGTTTTAATTGCACAGTCTAACAGCAAATCTGAACAGAAATAAAATAATTGTTTTGGTTTTTTTTTTTTTTTTTTTTTTTTTTTTTTTATAAATACATTTACAGTTTTCACACCAACCTGCTTGTACCAGCACACAAACATACAAAAGCAAGTAACCAAGGAATTCAGGAAGCAGCATTCCATTACAAAAAAAAAAGGCTCCAACTGTTTTAACTTTAGCTTAGTGCCCTCTTTTGTTTCAGACAGGCCAAAAAAAGTTTTAATTGTGTATTTCAGATGAGCAGGTGTTAATGAACATTTTAATTTTGTGGGAACTGAGTGTACATATTCCACTAACATACAAAATGACTCTAATATTAAGCAAGCATCACACAGTCTGGAAGAAACGATGGCAGAAAATGGTCTAGGACACCATCTTCCCACCCACATACAAAATTATCTTTTAATTAATCTTACCTTTGCTGCAGTAATAGTCGCTTTTCTTTTTCTTTAAGAATTTTCGCTAATTGAGCTGTCCTCGAAGGTCTATGCAGATATTTTCTCTTCCCTGTACATTCATACGTCCAATGTCCAAACTCTAAACATTTTTGACATCTTACATGCTGCTTGTTTGCCTCCCTAGAAAAATGCAGAATTGCTTAAGTGACTGATTCCGTCTGCTCTACCTATTGGAAAACATTAGTTTTTTTGATCATACAGATTCTTCAGAATGTATGTAGTTTTGATTACACCAGACATTCATGGGTGCTTTAGCCATTATACATCTTAAATCAGGACAAGAACGGTAACATTAAACACATACAGAATTTAGGCAAACACATTTTCATTTATTAAAATACTCTCATATCAACTATTTATAAAAGAGAACAAAGACACACTTTTCCTCTATTCCAGAGCTTCAGCTTAAGTCTTCTTCTGCTAAAGTAGCAAATGCTGAACAATTGACATCAACTGTCACCACACCCATCAGCTGCGCATGAATTTCACTTTTAATTTTATACTAGCTGCTGGTTAGCCTACCTTGCATTCTTCCCCCACTCTTGAGATTCCATGATTTCCCACCCCCTTTAGATATTGTAAACAGCTTAAACATTTTGAAAAATGCTACTGGGACCATTCTCTGTCAGTGAACACAGATTAATTCTATCGCTAAAATCACATTTTGATCAACCTAATTGGCACAGCTTTTAGCATTATAGGATATAATTGTGCAACAATTATTGGGAATGATGGCACTGCATACAATTTGTAACTATCCAATAATTGCACATGGTTCTAGCTTGCTTCAGATAAATAACTGAAATTATATTCTAGAACACTGTTAGCAAAAACCAGGCAGCTTCATTTCCAAATGCTAGAATTTAACACTCAAGTACCAAACTGCCAAATTCTCACAAAGGGCCTAGGACTCTGAGGAACTAAAACAGAGATGCTTCTAGCTGTAACTTATTTGCACTTTCATAAGATTCATTAAAGCCTGGCAGGTTTACCATGAAACCAATCAGATTCTTGCTCACTTTGTGCAATGTACCACCCAAATACCTGAAGTATTTAGCGAGCATTTTACATCCACATTTCAGTTTTCACCCTACGGCAAAATCCTTTGCTAATTTTTAAAAGCCAGTTAAGGGAGAAAACTCATATTTTCATATTCTATCTCTTTCTCCACTATTCTGAAGCTTTGCAAAAGCTGTTTTGCTATTTTCTCACAGACACCCGCCTCCTTTACAAATAAGAAACTCATACAGCGGTCAAGTGACTCACTCAAGGTCAGAATCACAAGTTAGTTTTAGAGCCAGGATTGAAATCAGGACTTCGTAGCTCCTGTACAGTTCACTGCAACTACTGTAACTTATTTCCACCTTCTATCATTTTTCCAAACACCAAATTACTAATTTTTCAAGACCAGCCCATCTTAACTATCTGAAATTAACAGCCCTGGCTTAACTAGGAGGCGCTTCCTAGACTGTTCCTTTAGTACTCAGAGGGCATAAAGTGACAGACCACTAGCAAGGACTTTTCTCTCAAAAGGAGCATTGTTTTTCATGGCAAGGTGTGAATTGCTTCTCTTTCGACTCTAGCCACCACCTTCTATGACAGTTCTACTGTATCTTGAAGGGAATCTTGTCCTGAACATCCATCACTTTTCCAATGCAAAGAGCATTTAGCTTCATAATATAGCCTTAGAAATACTAACCTAAATCAGCACTAGAAAACTAATTAAACTTGCAACCCACGCTGCACAATTAACTCGGACTTGAACAGGAAGCAGTTCATCTAGTAATGAACAAAAAGGACCCCAACATCTTTGAATGGTTTGTGTTGTCTTGCGTTGGACTTCTGGCTCTGCCACAAGAGTTACATATAAGCAGAATGAGGATACTCCTTCCTCTTCACCAACATACAAAACCAAAAAAGTTACTGTTTTTCTATCTCAAACTAGCCCAGACCTGTCTCCACAGCAACAGAGCAATAATAATGTAGCTCAGTATTTCCAGGGTTCTAGTACTACTCATACGACCAGGGCGGACAATTCTATGCAAGCTAAAATTATAAGATCAAGCCCTAAAAGCAATATAAGTAATTACCAGGGAAATAGATTAAAGTAGCTCAAAAACTATACACCTATAAATATCATATCAGCACTAACAAGTTTTAACACAAGTGAAAAACACGAGACTGAAGTAAACTTCTAACAGGGATCAACGACCACAATGTAGAAGCAAAAGCTAGGAGGTGTACAATTCAGCATGTGCCCATCAAGCACACTGAAACACAACACGGAATGTAAAAAAAAAAAAATCAGTCCTTGACTCATAATAAAATAGCAACCTAAATGAACAAGTATTCCATGCGTACTTTGAAATCCCAAGTTACTGTTCATTGGAAAATAGGAAAAAAGTTACACTGAAAAATAAGAAAGGAAAAAGAATGCAGAAGTCATCCATATTCTGTCCAACTCTTACTATCAAACAGAAAAAAACCAAGCACGCTTCAAAAATTGAGATGCAAGAAATAAATTGTTCTAAGGAAGGAAAAACAAGCAAACAACAAATCCCAAACCAACAAACAAAAAAAACCCCAAGGTGAGTAATACATGAGAGTGAAACACAGGCGTTTGTTGTACTTAAAATAAACACACAAAAATGTTGGCTTTTCCTCATTTCAGTGTTTGGCAATCAGGTCTCTTTAGTACTGAGAAAATTACTTGAATGTAATATCCATATCTGAATAAACGTCGCTTGCTTGGCATTTTTCCCCCTTCTTTTATAGTCCTGTAAATAGATCGTGACATGAACCTAGAACTTGTTTTTTTGAGTCTGACTGGTTGAAGTCTACCATGGAGATGGGTAAATGCCGGCATCACAAGATCTTACACCCTTCACTGAAAACTCTGCCATGCCAACACCTGTACGGGTGCCTTTTCCCAAAACGCTGCTAGCCAGCGTTAACACCAAAAGTGAAACTTTGAAGACTTTCTCTGCTTTTCCACAATCACGCTTTCATTCTCATCGCTTCCCCGCAGCGATGTCACTAAGCGGGCCGTATTTCGGGGGGGAGGGTTCTTTACAGACGAGCAGCACCCTGCCTGGGATGCAGAGCACCGGCGCGGAGGAAACTGCCCTCAGGATGCCCTCGAGCCCACGGCCCCGCTCACGGCCCCACTCGCGGGGGATGCCCCCGGCCTTCCCCTGCCCCTGCCCCGCGCCCCTGGGGCCCGCAGCCGCCCCCCCTCCCCCCTAACCGCTGCCTCAGGGCGCTGCCCGGCGGGCCTCCCCCCGCTCCAGCTCGCCTATGGGACCCTCATGCCCTGCCTCGCCCCGCCCCGGCCCGGCCGCCCGCCGCACTCACGCCTGTCTCCGAGCGATGAGGCGGTGCATGGGAGTCGCCATCTTAGCGGCCCGGCCGGGAAGTGAGGCGCGGGCCGCGCTGCATGCCGGGCCATGCCGTCCGCCGCCTCCTCCCATTGGGGGAAGGAGCGGCCGCCACAGAGAGCAAATCCTCCTGCGGCCAGAGAGGACGCGTCGGGAGGGCCGCACTTTCCGCCTCGTCTCCCCTCACCTCCTCCCGCGTTGTCATGGCACCGGCGGGGCCGCGTTGTGGGGTCAGTCATGGCCCCCGGCCGGGCGGCCCAGGGCGGCCCGCGGTCCTTGTCCCTGTCGCCTCAGTCCTGGGCTTTCCACCTTGTCCAGCCAGGCCCCCGCTCGCCCCTCCGCTCGCCCCGCAGCGCTCGGCCGCCATGGCGGCCCGGCCCCTCGCAGCCTTTCGCCGAGTCCGCGCCGCCGCCTCCGCCTCTCCGCCGGCTTCAGCCCTGTCAGGGCCTAACCGCTGCCTCCCTCTCCTTTCAGTCAACGTCTCACCTGCCTCTGACTTAAAAACTTATAATTTTTCTAAGAAGAAATATGTTTTAAATACCTGAAACCAGCAGCAGAACGGACTGTAACTGAGACAACCCCTCTCTGACTGTGTGGTGGCTGTTGAAGGCTTTATGGCTGATGTCGGCCAGCAGAAGGGAGCACAGGAGGTGAGGAAGGGGAGTGTTATTGATTCAGGTCTCTCCCGCCACAGGGCACCACCTCCGAGCGGCTTCAGCCAGCCAGCAGGCCTGACCGCAGGGTGCCATGGGGATAGTTTCGCCTTCATTAGTCCACATGAATAATTCGACATAGCTGCAGGTAGCCGAGCCCAGCTTCTCAAGGGCTTTTAGCTATGCAACAAGTTGGAAAGCATGATAGCTCCCTGGTCGTAACATGAAGGCTCAAAAAAATGTTAGAAAGAGCTAGATTTCAAAACGGAATAATTTAACTCATTATCACTCCTAAAAAGTTGCAAGCATTTACTAACACATTCATTTTCAGCAGGTCAGATTTTCCTACCCCAGACTGACAGAAAAAAATCTCAGTAAAATTGAGATTAATTCTGCTACTGGTATGGGTACATAATCATGGCTCAATAATCCATTAAACATGGCCAGAGGATGCAGATAAGTCCTGTTCACATTGACCCAATGTGTTCTATACTTGATTGTAAGGAAAGATAGTTCAGAGATATCCAGGAATTGTAAGGCAAATTCTTTCTTTTACTCCATTCAGCCCAAGAGACTGTGGTCTCCCAGCGATGCCAACCGCAGCTAGTATTTTTGGCTCCTACATCATCTCCTTATAGTCGCTGGCAGGGGAGGAGAGATCTAGATACAGAAAGAAGAGTAGCAGTGGCTGGAGCTTTCTGATGGCACATACCTGGCAGGCAGCCCCTTGGGAATCTTTGCCAGCTGGCTCAAGTAGAGCAGCCAATATCCTGGACTCAGGAAAGCAAGGAATGTGGCTTCATATGTTGGCTTTATCAAAACTCATTGTTATCTCATGGGATCCGTTTTAAAATGATAGCTTAAATTTTGTGACAAAAATCCTCAAGAAAACGTTTTTTGATGCTGAATTGCAATTATTCCTGCTATTAGTATCCTGGAAGTACTTTATATCCAACCATTTTCAGAATTAATTCAGAACTATCCTGTCACAGGGACAATTGACAGGCAATAAATGGGTATTCTACTGGACATTTACATTTAGTGAAATGGATGAACTGTTACCGATTTGTAACAGCTTAGAATCAGCTATGTAGCTCTTTAAAATGTGCTTCTTGTGAGTCAGTGATATTCTTTTATTATATAAAATAAAAATACATATTGTATTTTCTTAAGTTCAGCAGAATCCAGCCGTTCCAGTTGGATCATTACTGTGTGAGGAACTGTAGAAATAGGGTAAAAGGCAGCCCTTGCTGAGAAAAGCTCATGCTTACCTCAAGACAAGATAGAAGGTGGGCACACAGTGCGACAGAATTTTGGGGGAGAAAAAATAGGAATGTAACAGTGGTGAGAACAGATGGCTAGAGCAGTTTATATTTTAAGCAAGTCATAGATGTATAAAAATAAAATATATGTCACGTATAATACAGCAATAAAAATCTGATGCTTTCGGGCGATGAGTATCGCAGGTCATGAATTAGCAGGCGTGTGGCATAGAGGTATTTCACCTCTAATGGTGCACAATCAAGTCACAGCCAGGAGATATCAGAGCCAGAACTTCCTGCTGTGTGTCAGCTAGTGTTTACAATAACAGGGAAGGTAAAAACATCTGCTGGGTATAATGGCACCAATTAAATATCACACTGGGAAGGTAAGAAACTGCGGGATTCTGTTAGACGTAAACAACTCCAACTTATCAGGATTAATTACCACATGACTAATTGTTGAATATTCTGGTAGTTCCTGTCTCCAAATTCTGTAATTGTAACATCTAAGGCTGGTGGCTGTTTGTGTATGCGTCATGTTTTCTTCTATATCTGGCACTTCTTGCGGTATCTAATCATTGTCCTGTTTTGGATGGTGCTCTGCGATAACCTGTGATTAATCATATCTGGCAGCTTAGCTAAATTCTGATGTGTGATGCCTGGTACATTATAAACACAGCAGAGTTTGGCCTCAATATTTGAATTTTGATGTCTGGCACCTCACTCTTAATGGAGAAGGTCAGACAGAAGAATTTCCTATTTTAGGATTGACTAAGAAATTTTCTTAAAAATACGAAATAGCTAAGAACAGCTATTTATAATAATCCATGGTTTATAATACGTTCCTGTCTGCTGATTCCTTTTTTACCTCAGTATCACTTAAAATCTGGGAGTAAATTACACACCGATAGCAATATCTGCACTTTACTTAACAACTTCTGGTGCTTCTAGCACCTGTGCGACTCTCCTAATCTTAATGCTGCAGAACGACAGTTCCCTACATTTGCCAGTATAGCAAGATTTCTGGTATCACATGCCAGATTCCTCCACGGGGCGTGTGGGCTTTTCCTTACACAGAGGCTTTAGAGATGTACCTTTTAGGAGAACAATCTGCTTAAAATCCTTCTACCTGAGGAGTTTGAAAGTGTTCTTGTGTGTTCAAAGTCCGCACGTTCCCACAGCCTGAAATCTCTATTTTACAGCCATTCTTTCACTCACCACGGGGCTGATGACCACACCGGAGGATGCGACTCCAAGACTCTCCGGACTAAATGCGCAGAGTCATTGCACAGCGCTGGCTCTGCTGCCAGGGGGATGGTTCCAGGGAGCTGCTGCTGCTGCTCAATGAACTGACTGTGCCCATAAATCCTGCCGTTGCACATTCAGGAGCTATTTAAAGTTGCAGTGTCATTAACCTATTTCTGAATATGCTGGGCAGGGAAATTACTTTCTAAAATGTGCCCCTCTCTTGGCAGGAAAGGGAGGAGGCGTGCAGGCCAGACGAGAAGAAAATGGGGAAAGTACTGAAGGTTGGGTGGCACCAACACTGGGCTGCCTTGTGTCAGCTCCTCAGAGACCTTTCTCACTATGCTTCTATGATTCTATGATTCTATGCTTCCACCCCCCAGCACTTTTCTCTGCTTATGAAACGAAGGTATCATACTATTTGTTACAGGTCTCTATGTGAAACTGGAAAAACATTGTCAGAGCTTTCTTTCTATGGCATAGGAAGAACTGAGTCTATGAATAAATGATTAAAACTTCATTGCCAAGACTGCTGGCTACTTGTGCCAGTTACCCAAAACTCAGTCTTCCAAATGACAAGCAATTAAGTAGTGAACAGTGCTAATGCTGGACAATAATAATGATAAACTGGGAGCACTAGAGATGGTCTCACCTGGCATTTTTTAAATGTGCATATTACTTTTTTCCCCTAGCTTTTTTGCAGAACGTATCCAAAGAAAAATCAGTCACATCACATATTCTGTACTGAAAAACATTACAAATTAAAGCGCGATTCAAATTGGACATAGAATTAATAATAATTATCTTTAAAAACCACCAAAACAAAAAGCAACCAAAACAAACAACCCATGCTGGCTACCGAATTCCTGAGAGTAGAGCTGTTAGCGTTTTCATCATCAGAGAAAACTAAAAGTGAAAGACAGAAATGCAGAAGATCCTTATTCAGGCAAAAATGTCGGCTGGAAAAAAATCTCCATGATAAGGAATATAGTGAGGAGGTTTGAATCGCTCCCTGTCTTGGGTCTCTTGCCTCTGCTCGATTCTACCTCAGGTGCTGCAGGTTCACACATGGCAGTACATTCAGGTAACACATGAGAGCTGGTCAGGTCACTTTGCTGCTCTGCCCAGGAAACAAGCTCGAGTGTTTGGTACACAAAACAGCACTTTTAAATTTTGCTCAGGTATTTCTAAATAGCACTACAGTCGCAATGTGGACACAACCTGACATACTGGAAAGTCTTTTTGTTCTGTTTCCTGATTCAGAACAAAAGGTAAAACCTTCAACACTGCCTCTGAAATAAATGTCCGAAAGAAATGAAGTGATCTTACCAAAACAGGTTTTATTTCTCTAATTAAAGCTTTTCCTGATGTGATTCTTTTGCCAGGGCATCTGGAGTTTGAATTTCCAGATAATAACCTAATTCTTTGCAAGAAGAAATGCCACAGCTGTAGTACCGGTCCAGACTGAACTCCAAGAGCAAGAAACTGCA
Organism: Vanellus vanellus; assembly: GCF_965231255.1. Classification (NCBI taxonomy): domain Eukaryota; kingdom Metazoa; phylum Chordata; class Aves; order Charadriiformes; family Charadriidae; genus Vanellus; species Vanellus vanellus. The sequence continues at coordinate 1,763,049 of NC_138918.1, read as the reverse complement.
TTTCTATGATGGCTTTCTGGCGCTGTGCCATCTGGTGGATTTCTGTGAACCAGCCCCGGCACAGCGTGCTTTAGCACATCAGGGTCAGGAACTCCAGGTGAGATCCCGTCTGTCGTGATATTTCAGATGACTCGCTTGTCAGAAGCAGAAATATGGGGATCTCTTCCTGGGCATAAAGTAAAGCAAACCTCAAAATCTCTCAGTTATATTTCTCTTGTCTCATAACTTCCCAAGCAAGATGCGTTCCCTCATTCCCTCTTCTGTATTTTCCTTGCAGTATAAATTGCTGAGTGTATTATTAGATGATATTTGCATGGTGAAAAGGGTCTCCTAGCAGAGTCATAAAAAGTGTTTCAACTACTTAAGAGGTAACGCAAGATCTGACAAAAGAAAAGTACTTGTGATATATATAAAATTACTGCCAATAGAGATGTAGGTCTGTTCTAGTAGAATCGCTGCAGATAGTCAATATTTGTATCGGTAACTAAGAGCAGTCCATGGCTCTATGTATTAAAATTCCAGGCTTGCAAAATACCAGACTCCTTTGGTATCCACCATATAAACAGGGAATTAGAGGACAGTACAAAAAGCTGAAGGAAAAAAGATAGACATAGTAGTTAACGTTCACATGAAGGATGCATTTTGAGCCTCAAATCAGATTAGTCTTCATTCGGTCAACTGTTGTTAAAATAGATTGAAAGGGATAACTCACCCCAAAACCCTGTAACCTATATGGATGCCCAACCACAGTTCCCATTGAAATAAAAAGTAAAAAATTATTACAATGCATGTAAATGAACTTAATTTATGATGTGTGAATTTGAGAGGGACACCCCTTTTCAAGGGGGGTAGCACTGGTGTGTGTTGCTATGGGACGGAGGTGTTATTCTCACTGTACCCTCGGCAAGTGCCGGCTGAGTGACTGTTCCCCGGTCCAGCCTAGAAAACTCTGCCCTATTTTTAGATCCTCAGCTCATATTTCAGTGAACGCTAAGGATCTCTGTGTGTCAACAGATCCCGAATGTCTGTCGAAGGAGCGTAAAGCACGTCGACGTAGCAGGGACGTCATTTGTGTGTGCAATTTGTGGCAGTTTACATCATTAAATAGGTCACTGGAATGTATGAAATTGATTTAGAACAAATTCCGATGTTTTCCCTTCCTGGGCAGGCAGCCAGCAGACTGCAGCTTACAAAGGAGCCTCGGCGGCAGGCAGAGGGGCTTGAGGCTGACGGCCGGGCACGGGACAGTGCAGCCCCCATGCCTCGCTGGCAGCCCGGACCCACATGGGATGAGTGGGGAAGGCTGTCACCCGCACCAGACGTGTGCGCGCCTCACACAAACTACTGGAACTTTTAGAAGGTTTATGGATAGTCTGGATGGAGAAAATAGGGGCTGAGCTCCCATCCGGTGCCCAGCCACAGCACTTTGCCCAGCTGAGATGGGCTCACAGGGCCGAACTCCCAGATCTGTCACCAGTACGAATGCAGGCGCCATGGGAAGGGCATGACAAGGAGTGACAGTAGTGTCAACCCTCAGTCTTCTAGGATTCACATGCTTTGGGATTACAGAGTGCAAAGTTCCCCACTGGGTACTGCTGCCACTTCCAGTTATGGTGGGAACCCTTTCACAGAATCCCATCTATACACTTAGACTGATTCATCTTTAAAGCTGTCTGTTTTCTTCCTCCCAGCTCTCTTTAGCAGCCTTTCCAAACCTTTCTTGCTCCAATTGCACCAGCATCCCCCTGATTTCTGAATTAATTTGTTGGTGATCAGTTTATCCATTTGTTTATGTCAGCTGTTCTTTAGTTTCATTACTCATTGCCGTCTCCACTGCACTTACAGCACTGCTTGTATCCCCTTCTGTATTCATTTCACGCATACGAGGGCAGTCTCCATCCATAATATCCACTTTCCATTCCCCTGACCATCACAGTGTCCCTTTTGGGGGTCTCCTCAATGCTTATGAATGTGTGTGACAAGAATTAAATGTGGTATTATTCCACGTTCAAACAGCACTGACGCTTTCCTGTCTCAGCTGGAGATACCTCATGCATCTTAAGATACTTTTTTCTTCATGTTTCCACGATAGTTTCCACCCACAGCCATCCTCCGACCGGCCAGGTTAGATGCAAGTCATTCTCCTCTGCCATTACTTCCTACTGATAAGCTTCCAGTTTCTAACAGATTTTTTTTTTGCTCAGTTTGTATGTGCATGACCTTAATCTTTGTACCATTGAATTTCATTCCAGTTTTTCTTCCCGCAGTTTTTCATTGATAATGACTCCTAATTTTACATCACATCAAAAAACTTAATCACAATTTTAAAATTTCTCTCCTAAAGCCTTGCATTCTGTGAAGGGATGTACACTTGCATGTAGCATTGATAATTTCTTTAACACAGCCACTGTTTCATATTTTGAAATTACATGCCACCATCCTTACTTTATCAATCTGTTAAAAATTCTGGCTGCTGGACTTGCAGCTCAGCTCAGGGCCTCCAGAATTCAGTGGGGAGGCTGACACCATAATTACGACCTGTCCGAATAAAGCCTCTCGCATTTTGCTGCTGCATTTCATGGACCAACACGCTGAGAAGTATCTTACATGTTTAAAATCCGCTCACTCAGGCAGGCTGCCCCAAGGCAGTAATTTCCAGTGTTGGGAAGTATATGCAAAGCTATGAACTAGCCTTAATTATACAATTATGATGTATGTGTAATACACAACATCCAGGAGCAATTAATTGTTTCAGGAAACATTTGTATATTCTTTAGACTTACACATTTGTTGCTATAGTGCCCATCACTTTCCAATATTGCTTTTCCTGTATCCGTTTTTTCTCCTTTTTTCTTATTTGCTTTTGTTATGTTTCTTTGGGAAATTTTCCATTGGTTGTTTCGGGTTTTGCTTGGTGGGCAATTACCCAGCTCTGATACTTTGGTAGCTCTGACTGCTTAATTTGTAAACATGTGAAATCTAATTATCTTTCAAGTTTGATAGAAGACTATGGAAACCAGAATAAGAGGGAAATTTATCTTTTCAACATTTATTTCACTGCAAATTCTTGAGATAACTGCAGTGGTGAAAACGGCTCCCGAGTAACCTTCTGTAGCATGGAGAGGCAGGATTTTCTGGGAACTGTGTTATATGTGGTATGAGTCATATCAGAGTTTGGGGCAACACGATACTCGAGATACCCTCAGCTGAGGAGTTTGCAAAGCCCATTTCTATTTGAATATCCCAGAATAGCACTATGAACCATACATTAGATGACATGCAATGACTATTTACAGCAGCCCGAAGAATAGCCTGTGACGGACATCAGCTAGGACGTATTTTAAGCCCATATTCATTTGGGTGTTTGGCCGGCATTAACGAATCGCAAGACATGCCACTGTCAACAGAGTCTGAAGATACAGGGCGTATGCTGAGATACGCCGTAGTGGCAGATTTGCAGAATGTAAGCACTTCCACTGAAATCATATAACTACTTTGCATACAGGTAGTACAGAAGAGGGGATGCTTACTCTGCCAGGCCAGGAGTCACCTGTGAAGCTCCCCGGAGGAGGGGGTCTGGGGGAAGTCTGGAGGCTGCAGACTGAGATCAGGACGAAGGCACAGACCAGATCAAACACTGCATGAAAGCACGATGGGGATACTATGAAGAAGACGAAATCACCCACAGCATACAAATTAACAGACGTTTGGGATTACAGCCTTTTTCCCATTTCTTTATACCCATGTTTTGGGGGATTAGCCATTCGTAATGCCTGTTGCTACAGAAGACCCATTCGCAGCTCAGAGCAGTGAAATGGTGTCAAGTGTATCAACAGCAAAGTATTTCTTCCTTAAAAAATAGCCGGGGAGTTTTAGGTCATGTTATCATTACATTTGGAACACATTCTCTGACTCCTGTTTTCTTATGTACAGCAGCAGTTGATAAAATATATAACTGAATTCTGAAAGTCTTGAGCATATGACGTGATTATGAAGTTCTAATGCTTTTGCTGGTTTGTTTACATTATCTTCAAAAGTCTAAGAATTTCTGAGACATTTTGTTCGTAGAATAGTTGCTATCTATTTTAAAAGAGACAAGCTGCATCTTCAACAGCCCTTTTTTGATGATTCTTCTTCTGGGTTTTTCTCCTTAATTTAAAATAAAATTACTGATTATTGTGATAACAAAAGAGAACAAAAAATATTCAGCTATTTATCACCTTACTGATAAGCAACTAAGTAGCAACATACACAATACATTCCGAATGACAAACACAGTATGTTCAAATAAGGAATATGTATGTGTGATAGGGATTCACAGACTAGGTATTTAAGTGCGTTAGAAAAAGGCAAGTTACTTGCTCAGAAGAAGACGAAGTCTGCTTTGATGTAAGAAAATAAATTACTTCCTTGAATTAAAGTGGCGAGATGATATGCTACCTCATAGTTGAATTTTGCCTTGATATTTCTTAATGTACTGAGACATTTCTTCTAGTCATACGTCTCCGTTAAAAACAAATGTATCAGCGCTGCAAATCCAGTTTGAAAATGTGCTAGAAAGCTTGTGAAAGCAATGATAAACATGCAGATTTCTCCCCATAATTTCCAGCACATCAAGTTTATTTACTCTTGATTTTCATGGTCCAGGTCTTCTGGAATAATTAGATCCCGTACCAGAGTTTTAAAAATACAATGTAATAAGTATTAATTAAGAGCTGAAAACCACTGAACTCAAAATTCACGAGTTCTTGGCAACTCCAGACCAGCAGTAACTCAATTTCACAAACTAATGGACAGTTTAACACCGAAAGGCTGAAACAACATGATGACTTCAGCGCACACACGAGCAGAGGACATCTCTGGGACACCATGAGACAAAGCCCAGCTCTGAAAGTATTTGAAACAAATCTGTGTGCTGTTGGCATGCTTCTCAGGCATCCGCAGAGACTCGCAGCAAAGTTTTCTGCCTCCATGTTGGTTCTCAGAGTTTGTCTTTGTTTGCCCAGTGAGGGAAGGTGGAGCGGCAGAGCCCTCGGGGCAGTTGACTGGGCCACCGCAGGAGAGGCACAGGCACCGTGTCCCCCGACCGCGTCCTGCTGCACGGTGGGTGGAGGATATCAAACCCACAGAGGATATAAAAAGCAACTAAACTTGCATCTGTTCTTTCTTCAGTGCCTTACTGTTGTACTGGGGAACGGACAGAAATGCCGCAGAAGAACGTGCTTTTGGATCAGGCTGCCCATTATTCTAGACATTTTTTCTTCCTACTCTTTGTTTCTCTTTTTTTTTTCCCCTCTCACTTTTCACATCTTCTTCCTTCTCGACACCTTTTGCCCACCCCACTGGCATAGACAGGCTTCATTTCCCAGTTTGTTTTCCATGCTAATACAAGCAATAAAGAAATGAAGACTTATCTTTTGAGTACCATTTGTCGTTAGATCGCTCCTCTGAGGGTAATTGTTTCTCTCTAATAGCAATTGTTTCAGGCCGTAACAAATTTAGCAGACAACAAACACTGTTTTATTCTGAACTCCCACCTGGAAAGGTCATGGCCACACTGAAGGCTAGAAATGTTGACCAAGGTCTGATTTGAGTGAGCATATCTATATTGGAAATTGGATTCAAATAAGACAAAAGGACTTCTGTTATTCCAATTCCTTTCCAAACGTACAGCTTCTCAGCTGCATATAGCTGGTGGAATGCACATCCTTGGGGAAGGGGAACCTCCAGGAGCAAGAGAGCGTGCACTGCCCGCGGTGCTCCCCAGGCTGCAATCACGGCGCTGAGAGGGGCACCCAGACCATCGGGAAGGCGGCTCACAGCCCCACTCCCAGCACCGTCCTTGTCCATGGCTTCCTCCAGGCTCAGGCTGGGAACCCGCTTCTCCATACTGACACCCCTACTCCCCTACTCATTGAATTTTACTCTTAATTCAGTAAATTAAGGAGTGAATGCCTCGGCGCTGGGTGGCGAGCGCAATTTTCTGTGGGATTCTCAGTGCCCCCGGCAATGACTATGTTTTTATAACATAGTGAAAGTCAAAAATCTCTGGCAAAAGGAACAGCCAATCTGGATTCAAACAGGATTCATCAGAAGTTATAGGAGGGGAAAAAATACCAAAAAAGCATATATAGAACAAAAGTCGCCATATATAGTGTCAGCTACTTATCATGCCTTCAAAATCAAGCACTGTCAAATTCGTAGGTAAAATCCAATAAGTTGAGTTATCCCAGCTGGTACTTCGCTGTTTCATTTCACAGTCGCTCTCTCTGCTGCAAATCAGTCTTTACCAGGGAAGAAACGATAAAGCCTTATTAAAGAATACTTATTACAAGAGTTCAGAATAAGCTATGTGTCTTCCAGCTGTCATCAAATCCTAATTATTTCTTGGAAATATTTTTCACAGTCTTTTCATGTTTTGTACATCAGAAGTCTCACTTTTTACAAGAAAAATAGTTCAGAAAATAGAGGAGAATGGGGAGAATCATGGCATCTGGTCCACTTCAGACAACTACATCACGACAGCTTATGTTTTGAGCTGATTTCTTGATTTTTCCCCCAGCTGGGTGGTCGCATGTGCAGTTTGGGTTAGTGGGGCCCCTCTCTCCCACCGCCCTCCTGTCCCCGGGGCAGCATCCCGGGTGAGGTCCCAAGCCCATGTCCTAGCCCAGGGCCAGCAGCCCCATGTGGCTGGTGGCCGCTCCAGGCACAGATCCCCTCTGACACCAGCTCTCAGCTCCCAGTCCCCTCTGCTGGTAGGGTCCCTCCTTTCAGAAATGAAATTGAAAAAAAAAAAAAAAAGAGGACCCCAGGTGATGTTCTTTCTCGCTGCTCTTTGTGCCGGGGTACGTGTTGTACAATATTCTCCATGCAGAGCAGCGGGCTGCATTCATTCCTTGGCACCTCGCTCTACACTCAAGGACATTCGAGGTGAAACACTTCATTATTATTCTGTCATTAGCAGCGTGATGCAATTCCCAGCCCACCAGCAGCTGCCAGAGCGGCGTCACTCAGGGCGCTGCCAGGAATGGCAAACGCGCGGGGCTGAGGCTGCTCAACCACCCCTGGGGCAAGAGTCCTTCCTGCTTTAAATATTGAATTTCTCTGCCATGTGTTTTCTGGATCATTAAAACAAGGAGCAGCGATGTAAATACAGGGCTGGGAATTTGGAAACGTGCTGTTTGTAACACATTCCATCGCCCTATTTTAGGCACGTTTTATCTCAGAATTAAAAGCTTTCCCAAACATTAAGTTTCACAACAGTCATGAATGTAAGATAAGTGTCAGAATTAGGTTTGTATTAAGATGTATCCCCCAATCCCTTGGGGTACATGCTGGAGCTTTGGGGTTTTGTTTGTTTTGGTTTGGGTTTTTGTTGTTGTTTTGTTTTGTCTAATTTTAGCTTTTTAGGCATTCCTGACCCCCAAAATGGACTTTTCTCCAGCACACTCACAAAGCACTTGGTGGCCAAATGTTGCACCGGCACACACGATGTAGCTGTACAGATACACACTGCAGCAACAGTGGCCCAAGCCCTGAAGACAGATATACTAATATTAAAATTTTGTGTGTTGATTAGACACTAACTATACTGCAAATCCCACTGGAGATAAAGCAATCACATGCTAACTTTTATTGGTAGCATGGTTGAAACCAAACTGCCTTTTAACCACATTCTCAAATTACAAAACTATGAACCCAGCCTTGGATTTTCTTCTGTAATTCAGAAACAATCAGAACGTGGGTTGGGTCACCAGGCCCGGTCATGTTTGAACCATGGAGGTCTCTCATGTTTTACCTGACAATTCCCACGTGGAGAAAGGTTTAATGAGGACTAAATACTTCTCTGTGTGTGTATGTATGGTTCAGAAATGGTGTTTTTACCGGTGCACCTTCTAATTGGTGTTGCAGAGGAGCTCTAAGAAAAAACAGCAAATCACATTTTAAGTTACTGCTGTAAAAGTTGGCAGATGCATAGAAGATAAATGATATACAGATGCTATCAATATACCCTTCAAAACAAACATCATCACAAAACATCATCAACAAGGCTTCCACTAATTTTTTTAGTACTCAAGGTTGTTAGAATACAAAAAGATGAAAGAGATTTCATTGTAATTTGGGGAGCATCAAGGCAGAATCACCAGTGTGGTCCTCTTGAACTGACAGGACACCAAATGACAATACCATAGAATCATGGAATGGTTTGGGTTGGAAGGGACATTAAAGCTGATCCAGTCCCACCTTCCTGCCCTGGGCAGGGACACCTCCCCCCAGCCCAGGTCGCTCCCAGCCCCATCCAACCCGGCCTTGAACCCCTCCAGGGATGGGGCAGCCACAGCTGCTGGGGGCACCCTGCGCCAGGGGCTCACCACCCGCACGGCCAAGAATATCTTCCTCAGATCTTATCTCAATCTCCCGTCTTCCAGGTTGAAGCCATTCCCCCTCGTTCTGTCACTCCATGCCCTTCTAAAAAGTCCCCCCCCAGCTCTCCTGGAGCCCCTTTAGGCACTGGAAGGGGCTCTGAGGTCTCCCCGGAGCCTTCTCTTCTCCAGGCTGACCCCCCCACCTCTCCCAGCCTGTCCTCCCAGCAGAGGGGCTCCAGCCCTCCCAGCATCTCCGGGGCCTCCTCTGGCCCCGCTCCGACAGCTCCGGGGCCTTCTGCTGTGGGGACCCCCCAAGCTGGAGGCAGCGCTGCAGGGGGGTCTCCCCAGAGCAGAGCAGAGCGCAGCAGAGGGACACAGTCCCCCCTGGCCCTGCTGGCCACGCTGCGGGGGATGCAGCCCGGGGGGCGGGGGGCTCTCTGGGCTGCCGGCGCACATTGCCGCCTCATGGGGGGCTTCTCCCCCACCAACACCCCCTCCCAAGTTCTTCTCCTCAGGGCTGCTCTCCATCCATTCTCTGCCCAGCCTGAGTTGTGCTTGGGATTGCCCCCACCCACGTGCAGGACCCCACGCTTGGCCTTGTCCTAAGAGCAAATACTTAGGAGGTGTTTATCTCCGAAGAAAAAGGACTTTTTGTGAAGGAAAAGGGGTGAGTGAGGACAACTGCGCGGCCAGGTGGGGTGGGGGGGGTTCACCGCGGTACCCCCCCCCCCACCCCACCCCCCGCGCAGCCGCCCGCTGAGGGAGGCGTGGCCACAACGAGACCCGCCCCACCAATGCAGTCCCGCGCCTGCGCGGTAGGACCCAGCGGCAGTCTCGCGAGAGCTGACCCCCCCCTGCTTCCCTCAGCGGCGGCCCGACGGGATCTTTCGAGAAGTCCCCCCGCCCCGAGGAGGCAGCGCCCGCCGCCGCCGCGCATTTAAACGGGCCGAGCCGCCGCTCCCCCCGCCGCCTCAGCGCCTTCCTCCCGCTGCAGCCATGTCGGTGGTGGGCATCGATTTGGGTTTCCAGAGCTGCTATGTGGCCGTGGCCCGCGCCGGCGGTATCGAGACCATCGCGAATGAGTACAGCGACCGCAGCACGCCGTGAGTGGGGCTCGGCTCGGGGCGGGCCGGGCTGAGGCGGCGGCCTCCCGCCCAAGGGAAGGCGCCGGTTGGGCCCCGTCGTGCCGTGGCGGCGGGGAGGGGGTGGGGGAGAGGGGAGCGAGCGAGCGGGGCTCGTGTGAAGTGGACTACTTTAAGTGCTGGAAGAAAGAACGGGTATCATGCGGCAAACATGGAGAGATGTTCTGGGTGACCCTCTCTGCTCCATTCCTTTTTGTGTAGTATGACCAGTTTGTCCTCCCTGAGGCAGAGCTTTGCTGTTATGATTAAAAGGATAGGGTCTGTGAATATAAGAAAAAGGAACCGTATCTTTCAATGCTGGAAATCACAAAACTTAATTTTGTATGTTTCTAATAGCATACCTGTCTGTTCTTCTGCAGTACGAGTCCTGTTTCCCCCAGTGCAGTCGGACCGTGGAGGGGAATGCTGAGCTGGTGCTTAGCTTTGTGCGAGCTCCTTGGCCTGCTGTTGGGTCAAAGCTTAGAAAAGCTTCTTAGCGGCCTCCCCATCGGTCTCTGTATTTCTTTGTTCAGCAAAAAATTGGCACTTTTTTGAGTATTGAGTCTTTTAAACTCTCACTTGAACCTAGCCACCAGATTGACAAGTTATAGCGATGGGGAATTGGAATGTGAATAGACATTGTCAGACATCTGCTGTCCTGGGAAGGGGACTAACTAACAGTGGAATTTGCTGGTGAACTTGTCTTGAAGCATGTTGTACTGTATGATGTTTATAGTATATTCTAACTGAGCTTATATAAATAGGCTTCCCAACACATCTCTCAATTAGAGTGTGCGTTGTTTATTTTTCATAAGAAACTTACTGAGACGGAGGACTAGGATAAAACTCTTCTGAGAAGGAATTGCAAAATAAAGTGAACTTCCAGTGCATCAGACCTTGAGGGGGTCTGCTTGGAAAACTGTCTTAAAAATGCTTCTACAGCTTACGATGTGTTGTAGTATAGCTTTATTTCAAGAAGATACTAAAATAAGTAGTTGTCTTGGTGAGTCAATTGCATTGTCTTTTCTTCTTTTTTCAGATCCCTCATATCTCTTTAAAAAGACCAGAGGCATAAAATGACCTTGCTTCTCATTAGTCAGTCCCTCAGCTCTGTTTGCCTGTTACTGTCTCGAAGCAATGGATAAATGGAGAAGGAAATTTTTAATTTGGTACATATGCTGGAGTGAGGACTAGTCTCTTAAGTATTCTCAATAATACGGAAACTTAAAGGCTAGATGTTGTAGGAAAAATATTTAATATAACACATTTCAGAGCTGTAGGCATCTGACCCTCAGGGAGTTGAGGTTCTGCTTTTATATATTTGAGATATGAATGCAAATCTCACTTATTGAAGGAGATGAGATGAGCAATATAGAATACATATATGTATCTTTAAGGAAATAATTCAGTTATGAAAGGCTGAAGTGAAATTGGAGAAAAATTAGCATAATAAAAATGGTTGAGTTTTTAACAGGACTTAATCTCCAAGTACTGTTCTGAGGGAATGTAGAAGACCACTCTGTAAGCAAACAAATCTATTAAAAGAAATACTTAATGATTTTTGAGTGTCTGTCTTGGAAGCAGAAGGCCTGATTCAAAAAGTCAGTGCTTAGTGTTTATTTATAGTGAGCTCTGGGGGGAGTCGTGCAAGGTGTTGTGACAGGCTTCCTCAGGAATCAGCTCATGGTCAGGGTTAAACACTTTTTCTATGATGACATCCAAGTTTTGGGAAGGATTAGCAGATATATGTTATTGTAATTGTTTGTATTAGTGAAGTAAATCCAATTGAATATGTTGTACTTAGTTCAGTGGTACAGATGACATTTTCACTGAATCTGTTTTCAGCTCTGTACTTGGACTCTTCCAGAATCCTGTGAAATTTGAACTTGAATATCCAAAAGCTGTGCAAAACACATTTGTCTTTGAATATGGTATTCTTAAAATGGAGAAGTGATAGAGAAAGCTAGTAAAAAAAAAAAAAAAGAGGGGGGTGGGGCGAAGGTAGTTTCCTTATCTCCATAAGGATGAAGGGACTTGGATTAAGCGAAGTAGCTGTAACTGATCTTATGAAGCTAGTGCTGATTTCAGCGTAGAGGAAATATGCTGGCAGGGGACTGGGGATGTCTTCCAAGGAAAAGGAAGTGGGTGGGATGGCAAGGGGGTAGGGTGGCAAGGGTGAAGTAATGCCTGCAGGTGTGTTAAGGAAGTTCAAAGCTCTGCTTAAGTTGCTTCATTAGATTTCTGATGACCTTCACTGTGATGGTATGTTTCTACTTAAAATGCTCTGGTTAGTTATTTGACTTCCACTAAACTGGGTGGCTGTATAATTTGTATTTAATGTGTTAACCCTGATTCCTATGGCAAACTGATCTAAGGAATGAGACTGGCTGAAATTTCTTCCCTCACTCTTCCCAGTTTAACTTAAATCTGGTCTTAAATCTATGGCTCCCCAGGGCTTGGTTGGGAGCTGGGGTTAACTCAGGAGAAGGTTGGGATGGGCAGAAGGGGAAGGAGTGCAGCAGGGTATAACTGTCCTGTCTGTCTAGCTCCAGCTGCTCAGAAAAGCTTGCCTACTTATAAAGGCAAGCAGGGGCAAGCATGTTTAAGAGGAATGTATGCACTTAACAGTTTTATTCCCAGCATACGATATGGAAGCTTGTATTTTTGACTAATGTGCTGTATCCTTCTGTTGAGACAGACTTCTACCTTGAGGTTTTAGTCTGGCAGACTTAAGGAGTTCTATAATATAAACTAGTGGATTTGTGGTCACTGGGAGCTGATAGCTTGTGAACTTAGCAGTGGAACAGCTGGATTTTTTTTTTTCCTGTGACAAAAGCAACAATTCATGTTCCTGTATTAATTTCTTTCTGGAGACCAGAGTAAATTAATAACTAGCTTCCTGCTCCGGGCTTGTTAGACTTCTAGCTTTATGCTCTGCAGCTCCTGTTCCCTTCATATAGGCCTTAGGGTCTGCATAGCACAGAACTTCCTCATTTTTTATGATTAATCCCTTGAATAGTTATTTCAAATAATAACAGATTCATTTAGAAATGTTAATTCTGTTGCAACATATGCTTTAGGTTGGGCCTTGTTTCATTTGTTATTAATAAATTAGAAGAAGATAGAGTAATATAACTGCATTGGGTTTATAGTCTTCAATTCTGTTTTTGACAGTTGCTGCTTGGAAGCCCAGTTCTAAACCTCAAGCTGAGTTGGAATTTGTTTCTTGTGGCAGCCCTATGGCATAACTCTGCTGTAAAGCAGTTTCTGGACCTGCTGCGTAGGGAGCAGCTTAATTGTGCTGTTAGTATATTGTGTGAATACTAAAGATCTGCTTGACTAATAGCAATTTTTTCCCCCTGTAATTTTACCTCAGTGGTATGAGGACTTGGATTAGAGGGCTGGATTTAATTTTGTTAGGGCTTCTACAGTTTAAATATGTAAATTGAGAGGATTAATAGGTCTAGGAATTTCTCCAAAAGGGAGGATTTTTTTTATTCTGTCTTTTTCAGAACTGCAAGCTATCACAAAGTAGTTTATAGCGAAGTATGGGTTTTCTCTCCATAATCTACACTATTTCAGTGAGTACAGATGAAACCCATAAACACCAATCTTTCTCTGTGGGTTTTGTCTTCCTGCTCTTGAATGGTTGGCATTAAAACTGAAAAGCTTAGCATTTGGTACAGATGTATAGGAATGATTTTCTTAATATCTGATTTACCTCATATGTTTCTTCTGAACGGTTGAATGTTTCCTGTATTATTAGTGAGTGACTTATCTTTTGAGTGTCTTAGATATGCAGGTAACTATTGAGGTAAAGAGTGTCTACTCAGTTACTACCTAGATGTAAAACTCAAAATAGCATGATTAAGTTTGGTTTTAGTGCTGTTCTGCAGTGAGGAGCAGTACTGCTTTATTGTAACTTAGAGCGCCTGTTTCTTTCCAGAATTCACAGAACATTCTACGCATATGTTGCAGTGAGCAAGCAACTTTCTTAATGGACCAAATATCTCTAGTCTAATTAATACTATCAACACTTTTTAACAAAAAGCTATGCAGTGCAATTCTACCAATCACTTACTAACTGGAAATCTTTCTTCTCATTATAGATCGTGTATAGCCTTTGGACCCAAGAATCGCTCAATTGGTGCTGCAGCTAAAAGCCAGGTGAGGGTGTAATTTGGGTAAAGGCAACTTTAGTAGTCCGAAATCAGATTAACAATGTATTTTATCTTTGAAGATTACAAAAGTCTTAGAGCTGCTGTCCTAGTGTCTCCATAACTGTAATGAACAGCTGAGCTTAATTCAGCTGTTCAGCATGTAATGCTGCTTTGTCATCTTGGGTAGAAATCTAAAGGTTGGTAGTTGGACATAATGAAGCATAGGAAAAAATAAAATCTCTGCCTCTTAAGAAATTCTGAATATATATATTTTTTTTGGGGGTGCGAATATAAATTCTAAAGCTAAGCAGTAGCGTTTCATCCTACTTTAGCTTGTTTCAGTTTGTGTGCATTATGATAACTTTTAATGATGTGGTTACATTCTATAGAATTTCATTAAGTGCATAATTTTGGCAGAAAGGTGACATGATTAAGCGTAAATACTTACAGCTTTCTTGACTCTTTGTGGTTGAATTACAACTGAAGTATCCATCTTAGGTGTTCTTGCTCGTACTTTGATTTTCTCTTGGTGTAGGTAGGTAAATATGATTTAAGGACCAAGAAGTTAAGCTGATTTGTCCCTGCTCATGACCTTTAGGTCCTGCTGTATCATATCTTGCGTTGCTGTGAAACCCCTATAAAACATGACTCTTTTTTTGAAGTCCTCTACAGGAAGTGACTATTCAAACACTTGGTTTTTCTTAGCCTAAAATACCTAGAGATGTGTGAAGATTCATTGTCTAGAATACAAAAATGAATGGACACAACCATGTTATTCAAGAACAGAAGAACTGTGCTAGAACTAAATACAGATGTTTTTTCTGCAATTGGGTGTCTGCTTAGCTTAAAGAAATGCATTGGTACAGAGATCCAGTAGAGATGAGGTATGTCCTGCAGAAACTAAACTTACAGAAAATCAAAACCAGGTTATGTAGGAAATAGACACTTGACTGAAACTGAATCACAGGTAAATGCTATATGGTACAGTGCTTGTCTGCTTTGTCAATTACTGTGTTTTTCAGTATAAGTCTTGCTCTAATGTAAGTGAAAGAATTAAACAAGTTTACTTGCACTACACGAAAACAAGCTAGAATGATTTTTTGGTTCTCCATTTGCACTGGTATCTGCTATTAATAAAAGACAATTTATCTTTTGTCAGTCAAATCAAGCTGACAGTATCTTCTTGGGGCCCTCCTGACTTTTTAAAGCTTCATGACAAGGTCTTTGAGCTTTTTTGTGAGAATATCTGTGTTGACTGTCACATGCATGTGATGAACCTGAACTGGAGTTTACATCAATATGCTTGCTAAATTACTGGCTGCAACACAGTAGAAAGGTAGGGTGGTAGGAAACAGGTAAAGGAGAAGGACACTTTGCTAACACTTTTAAATTGTCCTATACATATACTGTGAAAGTTGAATGCTATTTTAATCAATTTTTGATAGAATCTTGGTGCAGTTTTCTAGCATACGTTTTATCTTGGATCTCAAATTCCTGTAGGTTACCTGAGCAATCTGAGGGAAGTTGCTTGTCTTCTAGCAAATGCTATGATACTATTAAGATACAAGTGACAAAAATATTCTGGCGAGGGAAGCATGAGAACAAAACTGTCTTCTGTTTGAAATTCAGGTGTTCCCCTGACATGTTGTATTAAAGATTTCTTTTCCTCTAGGTTATTTCAAATGCAAAGAATACAGTACAAAGTTTTAAAAGATTTCATGGTCGTGCATTCTCAGATCCCTTTGTTCAAGCTGAAAAAGCAAGCCTTGCGTATGAACTTGTCCAGCTGCCAACAGGCTCAACTGGCATCAAGGTAAGTCTGGCATATTTGAAAAAGAACCAGAGAAGGAAACTGATAAAGTTTCATTTATCTCTTTATTTTGAATCTGCTTGCTGTAGTTTCTGTTCTCTTGTGAGTGAAAAGGCTTAAATAGGGAATAAAAGACTAATAATGCAGATGGTCTCTCCAGGTATTAGGTGAGCCTGACTTTACAGTTATACAATTTCTCTGCCTTGCAAAGCTGGTCCCATACAGTGTTAGTAGTGCTTTTTTTTCCTTCACTCCATGGTGAGTATGGAAGGCAACCTACTTGACCAGCATACTTAGCTGCTGTCTGGATACTGCAGGGGTGTAAAATGCCAGCTTATTACTTCAGGTGCAATGGTAAAAATCTGTCGTCTTCAACAATGACTGAACCTCTGATTTGGATTTTAGCAATAACTAACTTACACCAAAACAGTAGGGAGGAAGGCATTGTAGGCATTGTCTAGCAATTGGATTCAAACAAAAAAAAGCCCCACCTGTGTCCAGAGCAGCTTTGTGTATGTGAATTTGTAAATCTGCATTCCAATGCTCGTGTATTACCTTCTTGCACTTGCTGTGCACAACTGAGGGTATTGGAGAGAAGGTTGCTTAGAGCTACATTACTACTTAAGCTTGCTTTTTGTAAAGACTGTTTCTTACATATGTTCCTTATATTTGTATCACATGGTTTAACTGTAGTGTAATATGTATACACAAATTTCTATTTGAAGGCCATGTATATGGAAGAAGAAAGAAACTTTACTATTGAACAGGTGACAGGAATGCTTCTTACCAAACTAAAAGAGACGGCTGAGAATGCGCTTAAGAAGCCTGTAGTTGACTGTGTTGTTTCTGTAAGTATGTGATAATAAACAAGTAAACACATTTCCCATTGAACTGAGTATTCAGGTCTTTGCCTTTTCTATTTAAAACTGAATCTTATTTGCATCTCTTTTCGAAAACTAGACTTGCTTCATTAATGGTCAAATGTCTTAAATTGCTGCTACTTAGCAGCATAAATAATAATATATACCTGTTTCTGGGTTGTGTGTGTCTCTTTTTTTTGCTCCTAAAAGGAGTGGCTTGTGAGAGGGAATGGAAGAAGGTTCACAAAAAGTAACTTTGTCTTCATGTAATGTTTTATTTGCTTTTTCTGTATTGCAGCTGAAATGAACACTAAATTTGAAGAATACCTCAGCTGTTCTCTGTAGCAAATCCCTGTATGCACTTGTAACTGTTTGCTGAACGTGGCTTTCCTAAATGTTAATATTAGCTGCCTGATCTTCTTGCAGGTTCCTTGTTTTTACACAGATGCAGAAAGGAGATCTGTGATGGATGCTACACAGATTGCTGGTCTCAACTGTCTGAGACTAATAAATGAAACAACTGCAGGTAATACCTTCCTTTCTCTCTTACTTAATATTGTAGTTTTATTAGATAAAAAGGCTTTTAATCTGTGAGTGATCCCTCTGGAATTACTGCTGGTTTTGTAAACTTGAAATGGATTAGTTGATCATAAAGTTTCTTAAGCTCTATTCTGTTTTACTTCATTGCTTTACAGAGGCATAAAGTTATTTCTCGAATATCTGTTTTAATGCTGCTACTAGGAGGGGCTAATGCTGTTTAATATTCTTCCATGTTCCTTTAGCATTGGGAATTTTCTTTAACAAGACAATAAATTTCTGTAGCTTGAAAAGTAAGATGAAATGCTAATGCTGTTTATTGATGTACCATTTATTTCTTAAGGAATTACAAAACTGAATGTCCTCTTTCACTCTGCTTTCTGTGTAGTTGCCCTTGCATATGGAATCTATAAGCAAGACCTGCCTGCCTTGGAAGAGAAGCCACGGAATGTTGTTTTTGTGGATATGGGACATTCTGCATATCAAGTTTCTGTTTGTGCATTCAACAAAGGAAAACTGAAAGTAAACAATCTGTTATGCATCCATTTTAATCACCAGTAGTAGTATTCATCAGTACATACATGGCCTGTGACAGGCAAGCTTGCCTGTCTTTACATAGGCACATCCAGACAGCTCAATTCACATTCTTAAAATTGCATTTTGTCTGGAGTTAAAAGTAGGGCAGGGAACTGGAGAGCTTTTGAGCGATATGTGGAGGAAGCAAACATGCCTTAATCAGCAGACTTTGGCAAAGAATAAAAAAACTGGATTAAATTATTCAGAAATTACCATATCTGACTGGATGCTGCTTTCAAAAAGTAGTCTAATTCAGTTATGAGATCTAGTATTAAAACAGGAATTCCTAGAATGGTGTAAGTGACACTTTTTTTTTTTTTTAACGCCGTGGTGCTCATGTGAAAGAATAAAACAATTCTTTAACTACTTTAAGATGTGAATGGAAGCTAAGTAAGTTACAGTGTACTTCCAAGCGTAAGTTGCCAAAGCATTACTATTTTCCAGCAAATACTAACGTTTCTTGTTGGCTCTTTTAAAATTACAATCTGGATTTTTGCAGTTCCAATAACCTAATCGGCTAGAGAAACAAACAGAAATTTCAAAGCATGGAGTAGTGAAATGAAGAGAAGGCAAGAGTTCTGAAAGCATTAGTTTTGTTGTAAATCTGTTTCCTCTTGTGAGGAAATGTAACTTACTTTGTGTTTCTCTGACTTGTCGTTTAAACTTTGAAACCATAGAAGTCTTGAAGGGTTGCTTTTGAGTATAGAATGGGGAGCTGGACAGTAAGGCAGTTAAAACAGTGTAAAGACCAAACCTAGTCTGAAGGTGTGTTGAGAATGTGATATTTATTTCTATTCTGAAAAAAAAAAAAAAACCCAAAAACAAACAAACAAAAAACAAACCAAAAACAAACCTTCACAAAAGTTTAAAAAGTAGAATCAGCTGAGGTGGATGGGCTACAGATGATCTTTGCAGATAATTTCTTCATCAAAAATTAGCACCTATTTGCAAGAGTTAATAACATTTATTTGCTTCATGTTTTATTTTTAGCTTGGTGTAAGCAAGTTCCACCCTTATGAGGCATCAAATATTAAACTGGGATATGATTCAAACTGACAGTGGCTAAGCAGAGTTGGAAACTCTGGTCTGCTTACAGCACAAGTTACTGAACAGATTGTGTTGCTAAGCCATGCTCCATCTTCCGAAATTTCTTTTAAAAGTTGTCACCTGATTGCAGGAAGGCTGGGTGCCCAAGGCTGCTTTTTAGCGTTTGAGAGGATTTTTTTTTTTTGTTTCCTCCTGGAGCTTGTAGCTGCTGTGTGTGTGCACTGCAGTTCTTGTGAGAATTACCATTCACAAAGATGTCTAATTTGTGTAGCTGCCAGAACTTGTCTGTGGTAACAGTGGTTCTTTCTCCAACAGCATTTTGAACATACTGTATCTAATAGCAGTTACAAAAGGCATAGGGTTTAGACTTAGTAGGGTTTAAAAAAAAAAATCTCTTTGGATGTGTGTGACTATGTGTGGCAATCAACATAAACTATCAGATATTAGTGATGCAATTGCTACTTCAATTCCCCTGAAATATAAAAGAATAGCTTAATTGTTGCCAGTAGTGTCCACAAAGTCTGAAAGATGAGACAAAGCTTTATTGTTTGGGATAGGTTAGACTTCTAGATGAGGCTTATCAAAAGCAACTCCTCACTGGTGATGGTAAGGGCAGAATAAAATGGAACTGTACTGGATTTTTTTCTGTTGTGGCTGCACTGGTATAATTCTTCCTCCATAGTAATGTTGTAATACTTGCTTTGATCTAAAGTTGGACTATATTTGAAACAATCAAATGCATTGACACTAACTGCTAATAGGTTTCACTGAAGTAATGACAAATTGTACTATTACTAAGAGTTCAATTTTTTCAAGGTTCTTGCTACATCATTTGATACAACACTTGGAGGCAGGAAGTTTGATGAGATGTTAGTTGAATACTTTTGTGAAGAATTCGGGAAGAAATACAAACTAGACATAAAGTCAAAGATTCGTGCATTGTTGAGGCTATACCAGGAATGTGAAAAACTGAAAAAACTGATGAGCGCTAATGCCTCTGATCTCCCAATGAACATAGAATGCTTCATGAACGACATAGATGTCTCTGGAACAATGAACAGGTAATGTTTATACTTTTGCAAAGGTAAGCTTTAGAATGCCCTTCATTCAGGTTGCTTCAGTCAAGAAAGAAACTTAGTATAAAGTACTAGTTCTTAGGACTGGAGGGAGGTGGGAAATGCAAGAACAACGTGCAGGGGTGCTGCTCAAAATGATAATGTGTAGAGATGGGTCGGTGGCCTTGAGTTAAGAGGAAGGGCTGTGAATGTGGCAGGTGTGCCTAGACTACTAGAACTGCGTTTGTCTGGGAGAATACACTAAAGTGTGAAACTAGGATTGGGGAAGAAAAGACCCTGCAGTATGTAGCTAAAATGGCATTCTTTCAATTTTGGCATCCTGTTGTATTTTTGATATTAAATAGCATACAGAATGCTGTAGCCTTATTTATGGCTTCTTCCAACAGAAGCAAATTTTTAGAGATGTGTGATGGACTCCTTGCAAGAGTAGAACCGCCCCTTCGCAGTGTGCTGGAGCAAGCCAGTAAGTGTATGCGCGTCTGTTCTGCATACAGAAATGCAATCCATAATACAAGCTTCCTTTTGGGTGTTGACAGAACTTGGACAGATGGGTTTAGCACAGCTAACAATTTCTCACTTAGCAGTTACAAGCTTTTTAAAACTTTCACACAAGCTTAGATCTGAAATTCTTGTTACTTAGAAACTTAGGGGTCAAGCTTAAAATAATGGTTGCTCTATTAAAACTTCTAGTTTATGATGTCAGCATATTCATGTAAAACAGAAACATTTAATTTATAAAAATTAATGTCTGACTCCTTTCTAGAGTTAAAGAAGGAGGATATTTATGCAGTAGAGATAGTTGGTGGTACCACAAGAATCCCTGCTGTAAAAGAGAAGATCAGTAAATTTTTTGGCAAAGAAGTCAGTACAACTTTGAATGCAGATGAGGCTGTTGCACGAGGTTGTGCGCTGCAGGTAAAAAGTGCTGTTTGTTTTAGCTGTGAGTATTTTAATTGAAATCATAAGTACTTGAGCCAGAGTCCAGAGGTAACACAAAGATACTTCATGTGTATCATAGAATAGATTTGAATAAGCTTCAGGAAAGCAGTTGGAAGAATGAGAATAGCAGCTTTAAGTGATTTCTCTGTGCTGTTTAAGTCAAATCAATGGATCAGTGTAGCTTGTTGAAGTGAAATGTGTAGTCTGCTTCTCCTATGGCTGGAAACTGGTAATCTAATAAAGCTCATATGATGATGCTTTCTCCTCCAGGCTCCTTTTGGGGAGGGGGCTAGGTTAAGCAAGGGAAAAAAGTTTACGGCACTACTGTTAAACTTGTGCTATGGCAATTGCATAATAATATGGATGGAAATGAAAGGTTAGGTTCTTGCTAATAGAAATCTGTCCTGAGCTGGAATCAGTCACTGTTGAATGGCTTAAGTGGTAGTAAATACTCTGTAGTTACTAGTGGTGCCATCTTTTGAATGCACCTTAATTTTGCTCTGATGTCCTGATTTCTCTCTTCAATGTTTAATATGTGCTTAGAGCTCTGTTCCATCAGTGGTATGAGCTAGATGTTGGAATCTGCTTAAAGAGAGTTTTGTGTTACGGTATGCAAAAAACCCTAGTACTATGTCACTTTAAAAAGTAACTTTAATTGAGGCTTTCTGATTTCTTATGTTGGTACTAAAAACCATTCAGCAGCCTAACCATAGCAAACCAAACCTGATGGCCCTAAATTAAAACATGTGTATTTCCATTTTTCAGTGTGAACAGATTGTGACAGCTTCCTGAAAAGGAAGGGTACATATGGGCTTCCAGTGCTTATTATGCAGGTCCCAAGCCCATCAGTATTAGCCTTCCTTAACCTAGGGTTAATCTACATGTTAAACAATGTAAATAACTACTTGCTGAATGAAATTACAAACAGTCAAACTTCAGCTGAACAGTAATATGACTCTTGTGTTCTTTCAGTGTGCCATTTTATCCCCGGCTTTCAAAGTGAGAGAATTTTCTATCACAGATTTGATACCATATCCTATTTCTTTACGATGGAATTCACCAGCAGAGGAAGGGTTAAGGTAAAAAAAAAAATTTCAGTCTTCTTGCATGATTACATACAACTTAAGACTACATGATGACAGCTAGTGTAAATAACACTTTTAGAACAGTGCCTATTTAACAACTTGGGTTTTGATACTTATTCTGAAGTTAATGACAGTAGAAAAGAAAACCAAAAATGGATGGCAGTTTAGCACTTCCTACATGGCCACTGGTCTTATTTTAACCTAAAAGGTTAGGAGACTCTTTTGTCACTTCTTAACTCGTTAAGTTTTCTAGATAGACTCTTCCTTAAGGTATGAGAGTATCAGATGTATTGTCCCACATACTGAACAAATGCTCTGTTTTCTCTTACAGTGACTGTGAGGTCTTTCCCAAGAACCATGCAGCTCCATTTTCTAAGGTCCTCACATTCTACAGAAAGGAACCTTTTACTCTTGAGGCATACTACAGCTCTCCCAAGGAGTTGCCTTACCCAGATCCTGCTATAGGTTAAGACTATTTTGTATCTTTAAGCTTTATTAATAAAGTCCTGTACATGACTTCTTTCTGTCTAATTATATAGTCTGGAAAGTGCAACCTACTACAAAGGCTGTAGGGACAGGTTTCTAAAATCACAGTAAAATGAGTGGAGTAACTGGGCAAATAAACTAATATATAGAGCATCCTAATGTTGGTGCAAACCTGAAAGGGGCATACTCAGAGTTGTGCAGCCTTTTACTAGGCTACAAGTTAGCACCATCTTTTACAGTATACCATAGAGAACTTCTAGTAGCTGTGTATCCTAGCATTGCTGAGGGAAACACTGAATTGTTTGACTTGAGTGAGATTTGATATCCTCTGAGTGCATTGAAGTGATCTGTTGTCAGCAAAAGTCAGATTTTGCTTTACATTCAGTGATTAAGTTAATCAGATGGTATGTTTTTTTTTCTCTCTGGGATTGTTTAGCTCACTTCTTGGTTCAGAAGGTCACGCCTCAAACAGATGGATCCAGTTCAAAAGTGAAAGTCAAAGTTAGAGTAAATATCCATGGTATCTTCAGTGTTTCAAGTGCATCTTTAGTGGAGGTTCACAAATCTGATGAGAATGAAGAGCCTATGGAAACAGATCAGCATGCAAAAGAAGAGGAGGTAATAAACTTCATTGCTTTTAGCTACTTACAAAACTGGTGAAGCACAATTGGCCACGTTCTGGGACTTGTGTAAGGATTTAGTAGACATGTCCACCAACTAAATATGAAGATGTGATTAAGTAGTAATTGGAGTGTGTTATGCCAGTGACAGATCTGTTGAAACCAGGACTGTGAAGTATAGATAAAAGTTCTTAATCATGGAGCTTTGCTTGCCTAAACAAAGACTAAAAGCTTATAATTTATGCCTTGAGACTCCACTTCAGTTTTCATTCGTTTTTTTTTTTTTTTTTGCCTAAAGATCATTAGGTATAAGTGAAAAGCTTAGGAACTGAATCAACAATCTGCATATACATTGTTTAATATGTCAATTTGGATCTCTTTATGAATTTCAGAAGATGCAAGTAGACCAGGAAGAGCAACAAAAGGCTGAAGAACAACAGCAGGCTCAACCTGAAAATAAGGCAGAGTCTGAGGAAATGGAGGTAACGTGAACACTGAGACTTCTATTTTCTTACAGGCTACTTCTGGAAGATTTCTGAGTACATGTAGTGTGTGAGCTGCCTTTGTCATAGCTCTGGGAGCTAAACATTTTTTTTTAATATATTGCTAGTATGTATTGTGGTTAGAGTTCTAGAAGTGTGTAAATGGCATGGATAATTGCAGAACCTGTCAAGTGACCTGGTACTGATAAAATGGGTGAACTCTTCTGTTCATGGAAGGAAATAATCATTTAGTTTGCAGGAACTTAAATACTAGAGAAGTGTTCTACTCCTAAGCACCATCACCTCCACGAATGTAGTCAGTGTGCCCAGTAAAGTTCAGCAGTTGCATTAATTATCTCTGACTTCTTTAGCAGCTGAGGTGTCAGAATGACAGAGTATGTAGTTCTGATGTTGAGGTGCACTAACTCAGTAATACTTCTTTCTATGGTAAGTCTTGAATACTCAGCTTGAACTGACTGGTGATGCTGTTCTTACTTTGAATGTCTCTTGAATGCAGACTTCTCAGGGTGACTCAAAAGACAAGAAAGTGGATCAACCGCCTCAAGCCAAGAAGGCTAAAGTGAAGACTACTACAGTGGACCTTCCCATTGAGAATCAGTTGGTGTGGCAGATAGGGAAAGACATGCTGAACTTATTCATTGAGAATGAGGTAAACTCTTACTCGTCTGAGCTAAAAATTTCACTAGTTAATCTCCAGAAGCCTTGCTGTTTATTAAGTGTGGTTAATGGTTAAGGATGATCAAGAAAAGATGAAAAGCACTCTTTTGAGGTGAACAGCAGTGCACCATGGAGCCAAAATACATTATTCCTGTTAACTGAATACTGTAAATCTTACTAAGGAGGTGTCCCACAGGAAAGCTAGTTCACAGGGTGATTATTTCCAAAATCACCTGCAGTTAGAAGGTAGTCAATGGCTGTTACCATCAGGGTGGAGGTCCCTCAATTGGAGCAAGATGGTTTTGTACAGTATTGGATATCCCACCAAAACTGAAATTAGTTTTTATTCATGTTCTGTAAGCTACAGTATTTCAAAATCTCTAGTCAAACTTAAGCCTTTGCTAAGAAGGTATCCTGGCAATAAATGTTAAATAACTAGCTTTTTAACCAACTAATTTGACAACTTCTTCACAGGGTAAAATGATAATGCAGGATAAGCTAGAGAAAGAGAGGAATGATGCCAAGAATGCAGTGGAAGAATATGTGTATGATATGAGAGACAAACTCTGCAGTATTTATGAGAAGTTTGTTAGCGAAGATGTAAGTATTGCTAGTTTGATTGTCCTCTTACATATTTTGTTACAATGAACAGTTGTATTTTAACCTTTTGACCTGTATCAGATACTGTGTTTAATTAGACTATATTTTCAGACTTAAAATTTGGAGAAACAGCTTTTCACCTTTCTGGCTATGAAGATACCCTCCTAAATGCAGCCCAAGTACAAGCAGATGGTACCCGGGATATATTATGTGTTCTTTTCCAAAACAGTTGCAGCAATGAAGATATTATCAGAGCATGTGTTTTCAGGCTGAAACAGACTAGGAACACTTGCACAATCATTTTAAGGCAACCTTTTCTATTTTGGCTCTTTGTCAATATTTAGGAGTAGTTTAAGGTTAAAAAATAAAAGTCAAAGAACAACCCTACCTAGGAACATAGTAGGTGGGATTAGTCTGACTGAATGTGGGCACCTGTATCTGACTTGATTGCCTAAAATTCTCTTGGTATTATTAATTAGCTTTCCCTGGTGTACTGAAGGACCTTGGTGTGTAATTAATATAATTGTAACTTAGATGATGACATTAGTGAGATGAATCACTCTGAACTCTTGACTAGATCCCCATTGATTATAAGGAGCCTGGCCAGCAAGGTGTCTGCAGAGCCTACATAGCTACTTCAGAGCTAAAATGGGGACAAGCCAAGTGAGATTCATAGCACCTTCGCTAAAGACAAGTTCCACTCTCCTCTCAGACTTGCTCATATAGTGATGATGAAAATGTGAAGAAAAAAAAAGAGGGAAAAATACAGGTTTTCACATGACAGTATTGATCTTAACAGTGAGTGTCATAGATGGTTCTTCCTTAAGCCTGGTTTCCACCACAAAGCCATACTGAAGAGTACTTTGTTTCTTATATTTCACTAAAATAGGATAAAGAGTTTAAGACACTGTTCTTTACATTCTAAAAATGTAACTCTTCCAGAAAGGTTCCAAGTATCATTCAATACCATCTGCCACCTAATAGAATTATCTCACCTACCTGTTTTATATGGATTGCTTCAGGATCGAAATAGCTTCACGCTGAAGCTGGAAGATACAGAAAACTGGCTTTATGAAGATGGTGAAGACCAACCCAAACAAATTTACATCGATAAATTGACAGAATTGAAGGTAAGCGGTTCTTTACATTCTCATTGGAATTTACGGAATCTAGAAAACTTTGTTCAAGCAGGGAGCTGTTGTAGGTCTGCTAATTCAGAGATTAGCACTGGTAACAAACTACTTAGTTTGCTTATTAAGTATGTGAGGAGCAGATCTCCAACAGACCTGTAACAATACAGAGTTGAGGGAGATGCAGTTACTCCTGTAATTGGAGGGAAGAGTAAAAGTCCTGTAGGAGTTCAGGAATGTTGATGTACTCTGTCAAATCTTGCAGGATCACATTGTGACACTGCATGGTTTTTGATACCTGTTGTACTTTGTTTCAGACTCTGGGTCAACCTATTCAGGCAAGGTTTCAAGAATCGGAGGAAAGACCAAAAGCGTTTGAGGACTTAGGGAAGCAAATTCAACAGTACATGAAAACTGTTCATGCATTCAAAGCAAAGGTATTTCCATATTTCTGGCAAACACAAGGAAGTGGTACAAATCTCTTCTGAATTTTAAGTAAGCTACTTCAGACAAAAAGCTGGTGCAGCCTTCTGAGTTCTTGATGTTTACTGTATTTTTCAGAAGTGGATGTTGGCTTGAAAATAGGACTGTCTTTAAAATGGGCTGTTGATTTCCTCATGAAAGGGAAAATGCCAGCAGCAGTAGAACTTCATTTCTCGGGTTACAAAGCTGTGGATGATCAGTCTAATTGCTCTGCTAACTAGAACACCCTTGTGGCTAAATGGTCTTTCCAGTATTTTGAACCTAAAGGTTTGAAGAAATAAATGCAATTTAAACATTCAAAACAAGTATCTTACATGCTACTACTAATTTGTCTGTTTCAGGATGAACAGTATGACCACCTAGATGAAGCTGATGTAGCAAAAGTGGAGAAGAGTGCAAATGAAGCTATGGAGTGGATGAACAATAAACTTAATCTTCAAAACAAGAGAAGTCTTACTTTGGACCCAGTTATAAAAGCTAAAGACATACAAGCTAAAACTAAAGTAAGTCTTACTACATAATTCACTGAATTTCCATGAATCTTTCTGTTTTCTTGGTCTAGTTGTTTGTGTTCAGAGGAGAACTCTGAGGTGAGAAATCTCTAATAGAAGGACAGGCACTGGGTATGAATTAATCTGGTAAACATGTATTGGGGGAACATCAGCTGTCAACTTGAATGCTCGTCTGGTGTTGTCAAAAGATAATGTGAGCGACAGGTTAAAGTACAACTGTTGGTAGATAGCAATGTTTCTAACAGTGTTTTATTTCTGTTTTCTAGGAGTTGACAAGTATTTGTAATCCCATAGTCACAAAACCAAAACCCAAAATTGAACTCCCAAAGGAGGAGCAGAAACCAGCAGAACCTAATGGACCAGTAGAAGGTGCGGGAGAAGCCACCAGCGGGTCCCAGGCTGCTGAGCAGAGTGCTGCTGCCCCCCCAGCCATGGAGAAGAAGCTTCCTGAAATGGACATTGACTGAATTTCAGCACTTGTTTATATTATTGCAAACTACAATAAAGCTTTAAGTTGTCAACTTTGTATATTCTGAATACAAATTGAAGCAAGTCAGTACCACAGCACTCTTAACTCTTGAAGAGGTTTGGTCAATGCATCAAGTCAGAACAACACCTAGGTAGCTAATTACTCATATTATGATTGTATTTAGAAGTTTTGGTATGCTTATTAGACCTACACAAACAACCATAAGCTGATTCTCCATTTTTAATGTCCACAGTGAGTCAATCTTATTTTAAAGTAGACACCTGAAGTCTAACCTGGCACACTGTTTGCTTTCCCCTGTGGATTGCAGCAACAGTGTTTATATATAGTGCCCATTAATGCTAGGACTGCAAGAAGATAGTGGGGGAGAAAAGGTGTTCCTACTGGAGCCTGAAGCCTAGTCTTTCATTTGCTCACCTTAATCTAGCCCTGGTTTTAGTGTTAATGCATTAATTGAGACTTTGATTTGCACTTGAGCAGCTCCTAGTTACACCAGGTTTGCAGAGCAGTGGGGTGCAGTGTCAGTACCTTTATAGCCCACTGCTGCCCGTGCATCCCCTTCCTTCCTTGCCTGAGGGGTAGAACAGCAGCTGTATCCTCCTGCAGCTCAGACTGTGACTGCTTGTGGACATGGCCGTGCAGTCCTGGCAACCTCCCCAGCTGATTCGACCGTGGAAACCTGTCTCTAGTTAAATTAGCTGCTTGTAGAAAGAATGAATACTTGTATTTCAGCTGCCTATGCTGATAACTGATTCTGACTTGTTCCTAACTCTTTCTGAAGGGGATATGCTTGCTTCCACGAGGCCTTCATTTGGAATGCTTGGGGTTTTTTGTTTTCTTTTTCTCCCTCCCAGGAAAAGAAAGACCCAACTGATTTGGCTTTTTTTTTTTTTTTCCTTATGAGCTTTATACAATGATGTGCTTCTAGTACTGATTGTCATTAAACTTGCCAACATTAATCTGTATGTGTTACAATCCAAAGCTGAACCACCCTTTCAGATACTGCAAGAAATAAATGCACTGGATTCTCCTGGATGGCCTTCTCCAGCTGTTGCTTGCAATAAGGGGGTGGGGGGCAGAGCCGAGGGTGGTCTCCTTCGTTATTGGAGGGGGTTTGAGAGCGCCGAGGCTTTAAGGCTTTTCTCGCTGACGGGGTGAAGTTGTGCTTGACGGGCCTCGGTTCAAACCCGCGTTAATGAAGCAGCGCTAATAAAGACGGGGGGGAAGGCGGTGGCCTTTCCCGGGCCTGTGATAGCGCCAGCGGGCCGCGGCGCTCCGGGCCCGGGCGCTGCCGTTCCTCCCGGCCGGCGGCGGCGCTGCGGGGCGGTCGGGGAGCGCGGCGGGACGGGGGGCGGGACGGCGTCTCCGTCCGCTGCCGCTCCGTTCCGCTCTTCTCATCTCCCCGCCTCCGCCGCGCCGTGAGGGGCCGGGCCGGGCTCCGCCTCGCCGTCCCCGGGTCCGCACCGCTGCCCCGCGGCTGAGGTAACCGGTGAGGCGGGCTGAGCCGCGCCGGGCCGGGCGGAGGAGCGGCTGTGCCGCGGGGCCGGCGGCGCTGGGCGGGTGGGCCGCGGAGCGCCCGGCGCGGCCCGGGCCTCCCTCCGCCCCGGCGTGATCGGGGGGTGCGGGGCTGCCGGCACGTCTGAGGTGGTGTGTTAGGGGCAAGGAGCTGCTGGGAGGGCTGGAGCCCCTCTGCTGGGAGGACAGGCTGGGAGGGGTGGGGGGGTCAGCCTGGAGAAGAGAAGGCTCCGGGGAGACCTCAGAGCCCCTTCCAGTGCCTAAAGGGGCTCCAGGAGAGCTGGGGGGGGACTCTGGGTCAGGGAGGGGAGCCGTGGGACGAGGGAAGATTGAGATGATATATTAGGAAGAAATTCTCGGCTGTGGGGGCGGTGAGCCCCTGGCGCAGGGTGCCCCGAGCAGCTGTGGCTGCCCCATCCCTGGGGGTGTTCAAGGCCGGGTTGGACGGGGCTGGGAGCAACCTGGGCTGGGGGGAGGTGGCCCTGCCCAGGGCAGGGGGGGGACTGGGTGGTCTTCAAGGTTCCTTCCAACCTGAACCTTTCTGTGATTCCGTGAAAAGATGGGAATGGTAGAAACTGAAATAACAATTGTACACCTGTTTATGTGGGAGAGCTTAACCTGAAAATTCAGCTGCTTTTTTTTTTTTTTCCATTCTTTCCACTGCTCCCCATATGTTTTTTTGGTTATGTTTTTTCTTCCCGTGCTGCTGGTTTGGAAGGGCTGCCTCTTCTTGGCTCTTCAGCAGTGAACAATCTCCCTGACTGGTGTGGGGGGAAGCAGCAGGGTGGGATTTCTGTTGACTTCAGTGTGGCCCTTATCAGGCTCCTGGTGACAGGTGACGGTCCAGGTAACGCAATTGCCGTGATCCCAGCTTCAACGGTAACAGAGTGACTGCTGTTAGAGCTGTAAAAAGGTTATTCTGAATTACTGAGTGTGTCTGCTCAAATGAAATGTTTGTTAGCGTTCATAATGAAAACGGTGAGAGGACTTTAATCCCTCTGAGCGTTTGTTTGTTTGTCTACAGACAGCTGAGAAGTACCGGTGCCATAACCATAAGCACTTTGATGACAAAGGCTGATGTTTTTCATGCCATATATGAGGAAAAGTTTATGACCTCCAGTTCTCCCAGAGGAATGATCAGGGGCTCTGCTCTGGCCCTGGTATCGTGGCTGTCCTTGGTCAGCAACCAGTACCTGCAGCTTTGCCACTGCGCAGTTGTGAATACACAGGTAATCTGTTAAATGTGGCTTTATTTCCCCAAATCTAGAACTGAAATGATATAGGAGTGCATCTACAAGATGCCTGTGTAGGATTTGAAGCTTCTTATTGATATCTTCAATAACTTTAATCATAAATGCGGCTGTTTGCTTGTTTTAGAACAGTAGATGAGAGATACTGTTACTAATTCCTTTTTCTTTTTTTTGGGGGGGGGGGGAGGGAGGTGTGTGTCTGTTTTCCCTTTCAAACATTAATGACACGTCCCTGTGTCACTTTTCCCATTGGTGTATTTCACTATTTTTTCCCCCTTACAGCTGTCTTTAGCTGCTAACACTTATAGACAGTTTGCTTTTTGAATTTTCAATTTTGTGCTGAGGTGTTTGTTTTTTTTAATTTTATAAAGCTATCAATATTTTTTCAACCTGTAAAAAACCCTTAATCATATTTTACATTGTTTATATCGGTTACTTGGGTTTCTAAATCTTATAGTAGTATAAAATGGACACCCCAAATTAATGATTTGAATAGGATGCGTTAACTCAGTTGATCTTTTAGAGTGGTATTAACTCCACAGAAAATTTAAATGTCTTCAGAAGACAAAGAAGCTCAGGAGGATGAGCTGCTGGCTTTGGCTAGCATTTATGATGAAGATGAGTTTAAGAGAGCCGAGTCAGCCCAAGGAGGAGAAACAAGAATTTGTCTGGAGTTGCCCCAAAACTTCAAAATTTTTGTGAGTGGTGAGTTGAGATGTCTCATTTTATCCCAAAATTAGTTTTTAACACGCTAATTTTCTGGTATGTGCTTAGATGGTTGCTGCTTTAGCGACCTATAGGAACACGGACCAGAGAAAGCCATGACTGACCCTATGCTGTGCTTGTGGTATTGTTGGGGTTTATACCCGAGTGGGTGATTTCATCCTCATACATATAAACTCTTTGGTGAACTTTAAACTTAGAGATGAGTAATAGTATTTCTCTGGAATAACTAAGTTCTGTTGTTTTGTTTTTTGTTGTTTCCTTTTGTTTGTTTGTTTGTTTGTTTCTTTTTTCCCTTGAGGATATGTCCTTCCAGGTTCTTGGTTTGTGCAGGATCTGATATTTCACAAGTACTGGTGTTTACTGATTTAACCATATAGGTACACCCCCATGAAATTTTTTAGTGCACCAGGAAATTTTATTATTTAGAGTTGAATAAATAATTTAAAACCCAGGCGTTTATCAGATGGAAAGAGATCTATTGGGTGCTGTCATAAAGAGTTACAGTTCATTAGTTCATTAGTTTTCATTTCCTTGTTATTTCTGAAACTGTCTCAATTCTCCTTGATTCAGGCAATTCCACAGAAAGCCTCCAGAACAACGGGTTTGAATACACCGTTTGCTTTCTGCCTCCCCTTGTGCTGAATTTTGAACTCCCACCAGACTACCCATCAACCTCCCCTCCGCTCTTTACCCTCAGTGGAAAATGGCTCTCCCAAGCCCAGGTTTGCAAAATAGTTTTAACATTTTAACGCTGCTTTTGTGATTATGTGGGAGGTGTCCCTGCCTATGGCGGGGGGTTGGAACTCGATGATCTTCAAGGTCCCTTCCAACCTTAACCATTCTATGATTATATGATTCTGTGATTCTATGATTATGAGTAAATTCATAATTAACAAATTAACACTGCTCTGGAGGCTGTTAATGCAGTAGATAAAAGTAAAATTAACACATAAACGATTACATTGCTCTCTCAGTTGGCTCTTCTTTTGTTTGCTTCTTGTTTTTATTTGGTCACCATTCTGAGGAATGAAAGCTTGCATCTATGAGCATTATTTTTATATATATTTTATGTATATATAAAAACTCCAGAATCTGAAAATGATATATAGAATCATAGAATCGTCGAGGTCGGAAGGGACCTTTAAGATCATCGAGTCCCACCATCAACCTGACACTGCCAAACCCACCGCTAACCCACGTCCCTCAGCACCGCGTCTGCCCCTCTGTTAAACACCTCCAGGGATGGCGACTCCACCACTGCCCTGGGCAGCCTGCCCCAATGGTTGATGACCCTTTCAGGGAAGAAATTTTTCCTAACATCCAATCTAAAACTCCCCTGGTGCAACTTGAGGCCATTTCCTCTTGTCCTATCACCTGTTCCTTGGGAGAAGAGACCAACTTCCCCCTTGCTACAACCTTTCTTCAGGGAGCTGTAGAGAGCAATAAGGTCTCCTCTCAGCCTCTTTTCTCCAGACTAAACAATCCCAGTTCCTTACTGGCCACATTATTCACAATACAGGCCAGGATGCTGTTGGCCTTCTTGGCCGCCTGGGCACACTGCTGGCTCATGCCCAGCCGGCCGTCGACCCACACCCCCAACTCCTTCTCCGCCGGGCGGCCTGAACAGCCACTCTGCCCCATCCTGTAGCGTCCATGGGGTTGGTGTCACCCAAGCGCAGGACCCGCCACTTGGCCTGGTTGACCCTCACACCATTGGCCTCAGCCCATCGATTCAGCCTGTCCACATCCCTCTGTAGGGCCATCCTACCCTCCAGCAGATCAACAGTCCCACCCAACTTGGTGTTATCTGTAAACTCACTGAGGGTGCACTCGATCCCCACGTCCAGGTCATTAATAAAGATATTAAAGAGAACCGGCCGCAGTACTGAGCCCTGGGGAACAGCACTTGTGACTCTGCCAACTGGATTGAACTCCATTCAACACCACTCTGGGCACAGCCAGGCAGACAGCTTTTGACCCCATGAAAGGTATGCTCGTCTAAGCCACGAGCAGCCAGTTTCTCCAGGAGAGTGCTGTGGGAAACCGTGTCAAAGGCTTTACTAAAGTCCAGGTATAAATATGCACTAAGGAGGACCAGGGGAGAGGAAAACAGTAATGAGTTGCCAGAACTTACTGAGATCTGGAATTGTGTTTTCTTTTCTAGCTCAGTGCTCTTTGCAAACACTTGGACAACGTGTGGGAAGAGAATCGAGGCTGTGTGGTCTTATTTGCCTGGATGCAGTTTCTGAAGGAAGAAACACTGAGTTACCTGAATATTTCCTCCCCATATGAGCTGAAAATGTGCCATCAAGGGAATGGGCAGAGTAGGACGCCTTTGGTCCCTCTCGACGCTGCGAAGGAATGTGGTGGTGCAGCAGGCTCTGCCGCAGCTGAAGAAGAAATCATCGATGCGAGAGCTGTCCAGGATGTGGAATCGTTGTCGAGTCTGATTAGGGAAATCTTGGACTTTGATCAGGCTCAGAGGAGGAAGTGCTTTAATAGTAAGATGTACTTGTGCAATATCTGCTTCTGTGAGAAGCTGGGCAGTGAATGTATGTACTTCACCGAGTGCAGCCATGTATACTGCAAAGCATGCCTGAAGGACTACTTTGAAATACAGATCAGGGATGGTCAGGTCCACTGTCTCAACTGTCCAGAACCGAAGTGTTCTTCTGTTGCTACTCCTGGCCAGGTAATAGAAGTGTGCAAGCAGTGATGGTAGAGTTCTGCTAACTTACCAATAATTACAGAAGACAAGGTGTGGCTTTTCATGGTGAGCATTGTGAATATACCTGGGGAAGGGGTTTTTTTCATACTCTGAGCCACACAGAGGCATCAGAGCTAAAACGTGGCATGTATTTTGCCTGCTCTGTTAGTACTGGCATTGGTCAGAGGCCAGAATTAATGTCCCGTTGCATCTGAGGCTGCATGCTTTTCATTTGATTATGTAACTATTATTAAAATAGCATTCTAGGAGTAATTTTGTGACCTGTTGGAGAAAATAAAGTGGATTCATCCCAGCTGTAGGTACTTTTCCATTGACTTGCTGGTTTTTGCTGAAGCTAGCAGGCTCAGCATTTCAAATGCATGTAACCTTTCTTTGATCTTTGTTTAGGTTAAAGAGTTGGTTGGAGAGCAGCTGTTCGCACGTTATGACCGCCTGCTTCTGCAGTCTAGCTTGGACCTGATGGCAGATGTAGTGTATTGTCCTCGCCCGGGCTGTCAGACACCAGTCATGCAAGAACCAGGTTGCACCATGGGCATATGTTCCTGTTGCAACTATGCTTTTTGTACTCTCTGTAAAATGACTTACCATGGGGTCTCTCCGTGTAAAGTTACTGCGGGTGAGTCATCGTACTTCAGAAATGGATCAAGAAACTATTGTGTCTTGTGTGAAAAGGATGGAAAGTCAGAAATTAGGCAAGGAAACTCATCACCATGTGAGTTTTCTAAAAGATTCGGCAGATTCATTTGGAGTAGGTCTGTTGCTGCCAATTAAAAAGTATTCATCTGATGACACTCCACAGCTCAGGAAGTCCCAAAACTGCCGATTGCCGAATTCTGAGAGGCCGTAGCAGGGGAAGAATAATTTTATGTGTGCCTTTTTTTCCTCCTGTGAATCCACTACTTTCTGTCGTCAGAGTTGATATTGGAATCAGGCAGCTGCTTCTCTCTGTTTGGCATCAAAATTATGTGACAAAGTTTCATTAAGTGTGTGTTCAGAAAAAAATATTTCCATTTTTCAGTTTATTTTACATTGTAGATTTTTTCCGATTTCACTAACTGGTCTCTTTTATAATGTATGTATTATAATGTTTTACTTGCTTTTTAATGAATGATGTTAGTTTCCTTTGAGAATACTTTATGCTGTTGTTCAAGGTCAGATTGGATGGGGCTCTAAGCAACCTGATCTAGTTGAAGATGTCCCTGCTCACGGCAGGGGGGTTGGACTAGATGACCTTTAAAGGTCCCTTCCAACCCAAACCATTCTATGATTCTATGCTTAGCTGGACTCCTGTATATAATATTACAATTAAATTATTTTTAAATTGTAAAATTACAAAAGCTGTTTTAGGTTTTTTTGGTTATTGTTGGTGGTTTTTTGTTTTGTTCCCCAGAGAAATTAATGGATTTGCGAAATGAATATTTAGAAGCAGATGAGGCGAGTAAAAGATTTTTGGAACAACGCTATGGCAAACGAGTGATTCAGAAAGCCCTTGAGGAGATGGAAAGTAAAGAATGGCTAGAAAAGAACTCAAAGTCTTGTCCTTGCTGTGGTACTCATATAGAGGTAAGCGTGGAGGGGAGAGGCTGAAGAATCATAGTAACTCCTAACAGAAACTAAAACTGTTAAGTCAGTTCTGTATTTAGGCTGGAACAGAGGTTTATTTATAGCCTCCAAGTTCACCAGGGAAGGTAAATTTCTAGGAAATGGTAAGAGAACTTCCCATGTCTGTCTGTGTTAGATAGAAAAGGGGGTGATGTTTGTGGAGCTCCAGGACTTGAGTAACTACAGCAGCTGGTTTTGTTCAGCCTCCTGTACTAAAAAGATCCAGGTTGAATATGGATCCATGTGAATCCCTTTGTTTTCCATGTGTTTCAGGCTACTGCTGTTCCAAACTACAGCCAGTAAATAAAACTAGCTTCAGAAAAATACTAATTTCCATTATTACTAGTATTATAACCAATTTACAGTTCTGTGATTCTAGTTCCTAGTTCTCTTGAACAGTGAAAAAATATGAGTGTTATGATAGAGTCGGGGTAAAATGTATTCACTAGTTGATGTGGTTTTGAGGACTGTTGCTGTATAGAGACAGGCCTGAAGAGTGACATGGTATGATTTTGTTATTGCTGTTTCTTGTTTCCTTCCCCTGCCAGAAACTAGATGGTTGTAACAAAATGACGTGTACTGGCTGCATGCAGTATTTCTGCTGGATTTGTATGGGTTCTCTGTCAAGGATGAACCCGTACAGGCACTTCAACGATCCATCTTCCCCGTGCTTTAATAGGTATGTACTTCCATGTATTTCTTCTAGTGCCATATGACTTATTTTTGTATTTTTTCTTACAGTCTCTCACAGATTACTCTTAGCTGGCAATTTGTAGCTTTACAGTTTAAGACACAGTTTCTTCTCTCAAATATTTACACTTACAAGGACGTGACACTAAAAACAAAAAAATCAGGAGTGTATTGTCTGATTAGATTGTGAGCTGTTGGGAGCAGGCAGGCGTGGTTGCTGCTGTTATACTGTCTAAAGACCAGCTAGGAATGGCAGCATGCTAGCTAACTTTTCATACGTTTTGGATTATTAATATTTTCAGGGATTCCGTCATGTTGTAAGGTACTGTAAAACCTCCTGGTATAACGTGCTGTAGAAGTGCAGACAGAGTAGCTTATTTTAATCGACCTTGAGGACTGCAGTATGAGTGGTTTAAGATACTGAAAAAAATTGTGAAACTTGCTGATTTTGTATTTTTTGTCATATTTGGATTGATTTTATTTTTTTTTTTTACATATTTTACTGTTTTTTACATCCTGATGTCAATTCTTGGCTGTCTTGCAGATTGTTTCAAGCCATGCATATTGATGGTGAGTTCTGGGAAGTTGAAGATGAAGACTAGTAGCTTTCTCTAGCGACAAAAGCTGGACAAACCAGAGACAGATGCTTTCCTTTTTTGTGTCAAGTTTGTTTGCTTTTCACTTCCATTATGTGATTGAAAAATGGTAACTACCTTGCACTGCAGGATACTCGCCCTTCAGAGGCTGTTGCCAAAACCAAAGGAGACCCTTTTACCCACCCTGTGGTGAGGATCACCATTGAAGGCCCTAAAAACCATATCCGTTGCTGAAGACACAGAAGTTGAAAATTACTGGAAAAATGTATACTAAGAGGTGCCCCTTTTTCAAAAGCAAACAAACAAAACTGAAGCCCCAAATCATAGAAATGTTTGGGGGGTCTCCTTTAGGGAGACTGATCTTTTGAGGATCTTGGCGCGTATCCGTGGTGGGTTTTAGGGCAGTTTTGTTGTAGCTGTACTGTTCTTTCTGGAGCTGTTTAGTGATGCTGCTTGGACAGGGAAAGTTTTCTGATACAATGCAGAAAATTTCTTCCGTATTCAGCAACTGAGCCTGGTGCTTCTGTAGCATTTCCTGACCTGTTTCTCTGAAAAACAGCTCATTGCTCTGTCACTGATACTTTCTAACAATGGTGAAGTTGATTAACCCTCTTTGTACTGGCTGTAACACCTGGGTCTTAGCATTACTGAATGCTGTTGCAGAAAATGACCAACAGCCATTTTCCGAAATTTGAATCAGTGTGATGACTCATCTCAGTGTTGCTGTTGTATTAACTCCCATTGCCTCTCCTTAGTTTGATAGTGATGAGTGCTAAGGCAGCGAACTGAGTATGGGGCCACTGAGAGGATGAAAAGTATCAGCCAGATATTGAAACACACTTTTGTGGATATATAGTTGAGATTAACTTGAATTCTTCAAGATATTGAAAATTACCTTGTCTACTCAGATGGTGAAGTAATTTATTTTTTACTAACTCTTCATATAAGAAAACTGATTAGTTGCTATTTGTTTCTGGACTAAATACCTTATTTCTACTGTTCTTGCACTTCAGATTATTTCAAAAACCAAATTGTTTCCCCTAAAAGCTCAGTAAGTAGTTTTGTGAGCGTCAAAGTAATTACTGGAGGGAATCACTAATGTTTTAGAAGTTTTTCCACTTGCAGAATGGTCTAAAAATTTATTTTGAAATTAAAACTGCATGTGTTGTGTTCAAAACAAATAGCAGTGTCCAGATGGGTAGCTCAGCAGCAGGAAGACTCTTTGGAAACTCAAGGTGAACACCTCTCAGTTTTGCCTGGTAGTAAATAAATTTATATTGGGATATCTGGCCAAAATGAGTGCTGATCTAGTTCCTTTCACAGAGGAGGAAAGCCTGTACTATTCAAATTGGCAGTGATTAAAAAGATAAGAGATGGTAAGAGCAGATCTCTTGTCTTGGCATAGGCGATAGGACAGTGTGTAGGGAAAGTTTATGTTGTGTATGGTTTAAATTGTATTTCCTGCACCTTTCACATGCACTAAATTCACTTTAAGACAGTAAACATAGTTGTGTCCCCATTTGTCTTCATTATGGCACGTGTATGGCAGCAGAGGTCAGAGGGTGGGTGGTGGTCTCCTCTAGTGCTTGCGTGCCACGGGGCTGAGGCGCTTGTGCGCGTGGTCATCTGCAGAGTGACAGAGAACAGACCTGGGCTTGCGCAAAGCTCTCAAGTGATGCTGGTACAGGATCTGTTCTGCTGATAGAAGTTCGGACGTTTACATATGCAAAGTGCCCTGACACTTAAAGAGCCGCGGTTTTCCCTGGGAGATGCAAGCCTTTGCCTCATCCACAGCGGCTGTCAGGACTCTACCGTGGAATGCTGCCTTGGATGTGGGCAGCTTTTAGCTGCAATCCCCACGGTAGTTTCCACTCTGGCCACAATTTTTTGCTCTATAGGCTGAGTCCAAAAGCTGCCTGTTTTTGGAAGGGGCTTTCTTCCCACTAAGCTGCATATGTGGGCAGATGGGGAATGTTTGTGATGAGAAGCATGTGCTTGACCCCTGTTTTCCTGCCTGGATGGAAGAGATGGTGTTGGATCTCTTAAACCTACAGGAGGCTGGGCGGGTCCCTTCTGCCACGACAGAGGTGGCCTGAGCGCAGGGCCTGGATGCCAAAGGGTATGTTGGGATGAAAAGCCATGGCTGGGGCTGTCTGCCAGAGCTACCAGAGCGCAAGCGCTATGGTGAAGTATTTGAAGGTGTTGCAATGAACTACCTCTGCTTTCAAGAACTTTGTGTGGAGAGACGAGGAACGGTGATGTAGTCACTGCTGCGTTGGAATTCTGGGCACTTGGGGCCGCCTGGGCTAGAGATCCCATATTCCACAGTGGGGGAGAGGAGGACAGACCCTCTGAGGAGAGGACAAGGTGACTGCATGTGTAGGACAATCGCCTGGTGTTGCAAAGGTGGGACAGCTAAAACTAGAACCTGTCTCCACCAACAGAAAGCAAGGCAGGCAGCTCTGGTAACATGGCACAGTTTCTTCCTCTTTTTTTTTCCCCTCTTGTAGACCTCCTCTCACTTGCTCCATTTCTGTGTGTGTACAGAATGTTAGATTATTTGTAGACATTTTGTGGTGAAAGGTAGAGAATGGCAACCTCCTCCTCCTTCCTTTAAAGACGGCTATGTTTTTTATGAAATGGCTTCTGCCTGGCAGGACAGCTGTAGCAGGTGTTTTGTGGAAACCCGCCAGCGATCACTAGACAAGGGGAGAACCTCCTGAAGTAGGGCGCAGCAGCAACTGTTTCTACCAAACTGCTTTCAATACAGTTGTGGCTTTAGGTGACAGAGAAATCTTGTGCAAGTATCAGGTCTTTCTTGTGTTTTGAAGGTTTTGTTGTTCTGTTCAAAGATGGTATTATAAGTCCCGTTTAGCTCTATGTTTCACTACCACCGTGAGACGACCAGAAACAGTCAATACGACCATTTAGAAAAAATTGAGACATTTACTGTAGGAAGTTACATTACAGCTCAGCAGCTTACAAAATTTCTGCATAAAGAAAATAAATGCTGCCCTGTTTGTCTTGTCCCTCATTGGATTGCATTTGATAGGAACCTCAGGATCAAGTTTGAGAATTGGTGGGGTCCTGCCAGTACAGGCTGTTGTCCACCTTTGTGGGGCTTCTGTACTTAAACACAGGCTGAGGCCAGAGGGAACAGCGTTTCCTTTGAGGCTTATTTGGCGTTTCCTTGTAGCAGTGTAAAGCATGGGAAGGAGGGAGAGAGAACTTACTGCTTCAGGCTCTGCGCTGACACAGAAAACAGAGTGCTGAGCAGCACAGATTAAGTCATTTATGTTTAATCTGAACAAATCTACCCTCCTGTAGTACATCATAAAGCACCAGGGCATATAAAATCATACCCTGAAACTGAACATGTAAGGCTTCTTGTGTGACTGCAAATAAAATCCTTTGGACGTGCAAACCATTAACTGCATTAATGGTACTGCATTATTAACACAGCACTGAATGCTGTCTGTACCCTCCCTTTTGCTGAGATGGTCTCCAGTCCAACACCTGGCTCAAAGTGGGGCTCAGCCAGGGCTTTATTCAGTCAGGTCTTGAAAACCTCGTAAGGACAGAGTCTGCACAACCTCACAGGGCAACCTGGCCCACTGCTCGCCTGTCCTCTGGCATAGGGTTTTTCCTTATATCCAGTCTGAGCATCTTGTCCCAACTCAAGCCCCACAGTCTCTTCCCATCTTACCCACATGCAGTGCCCAGGAGAGCCTGGCTTCATCTTCCCGATGACCTCCTCATAGCCGTGAAACATGCTGCTATTAGATCATGCTGAAGCCTTCCTTTCTCCAGGCTGAACAAGCTCAGTTCCCTTTTTAGATGACCATAATGTAAGAGTGTTTTGTGGAGGGGGAATGACACAAAAGGTACTTGTCCTAATTGCAACGAATACATCCCAAAGCGATTACCCAATTGGTTTCTGCAACATCGTACTTTCACACATCTTCACATGTAAGTTTTGGGGCCTTCAGTCCACATCATTACAGTTGCTTCATAGATTAAACTCACTCTCTATTGACTTTACCTTCAGAGAATAAGTTAGTGGCAGAAGTTTGTGGAACACAGTATATTGGATCCTATCCTCATTTGGTTAATTAAGGCAGGTGTTTGGCATCTGTCTTTTTAATGGAGAGAAGCAAGCACATAATCATTTTGCTAATTTAAGAACAAATATGAGATGAGCTTCTGCAGCAATCCCTTTCTTCACAGCTGGTTTTCAACAGAAAAGCTGGATCAGCATTACTTCAAACAGCGAGATTAATCGCTGTATGGCTTCTTAGACTGGCTTCTTTCTGCTCCCGTCTCCTTCATGCTGTATAGGGGTTCCACAAGCTTGTTGTGAACCAGCATTAAACCTGATGTAGAAAGCAAAAAGATGATTATGAGTAGACATAATAAAGCAAGATATTCATTGGATGCTAATGAAATTAGGCATTACTAGAGTCCTTGTTCCTTCGCTTCTGTGCCCACAGGTAAGCATTCCATTTGCACTTTTATTATCACGGTATGTGTCAGCTGTTATACTTAAGGAATGTACTCCTTTGGGTGTTGATTAAACAGAAACATCTAATGCAAAGCATGGCTTGTGCCACTTAAAAACTAAGTACAACAGCTGCTTGTCCTGGTCAAGTGCTCACCTTTAAAGTATTTCACCGTCTTAACTTTGAGTTCCAGCGTGGCATCCTCATCACACACAAACACAGTGTTGGGGTGTTGCTGGAAAGCAGATACTGTCCACATGTGGTTGACACCTTCTTCAATGGCTTTGTACAAAGCAAAGGCTTTGTGGGCTCCTGTGATAAGAATCATCACCTGGACATGGAGACACAGAGGATGGCAGTTAGGATTTACAAGACGCGTTCAGAGAGAGCACACCCACACCCTGCCGAGCTGAGAGAGAGCTGCCCCAGTCCCCAACAGGGGGATCACCCTCCACAGAGGCTCTTCACTGTATCACAGTTACTTGTTCTGGCTGCATTTTATTTGCCAACTAAATCATAGCCTGGTGGATCACTGTAAAGATTTGGATCCTTTGAGCTCACTTGTTAGGCACCTACATGCTGAGACTTAACAAGTATAAATCGAGGTATAGACTCAATTAAAAGCTATCCCATACAGTTTTCATGATGTTACTGGTGTAACATCAAGTCAACCAGCGATTCTTGCAGTTATTTCCCCAGATGAGATTCTTAACCAAAGACATCCTCCCAAACCTTTCTAGCTCCCTGTGGATCACAGCTGTACTGCAGAGTTACACAAACGTAAGCATTAGTAGAGCAAAAATGGAAGACAGAGCAAGAGCCTTTCCAGGGTGTTGCAGGATGCGAGAGAACAGCAGGATCAGGCGTTCAGCAGCCTGTGGCAGGAAAAGCAGAAGCTGGCCTGCGCCAGCAGGGTGCAATGCTGCTCCAAGACTAGATAATCTTTAGCTACTCCAGGAAGCCCTGCTCAAGAGCTACTGTCTGAAGTCACTGCTTTTCTCCTAACCTCTCTGGCATCCATGACAGTGCCTACTCCGACTGTCAAAGCCATTGTGGGGACTTTGGAGAGGTCACCATCAAAGAACCTGGCATTAGCCAATATAGTGTCCATAGCCAAGGTCTTCACTCGCGTCCTGGATACCAAACTTGATCCAGGCTCGTTGAAGGCAATGTGACCATCTGGGCCAATACCTGTGACGGAGAGAGTTTGAGAGGTAGGTCAGTGGCTGCAGTGGTTACTGTAGGAAGCAGAGCCAGCAGCACTCCTATTAGGACATTCAATGCTTCAGGAATAGAAACAGATCTGAGATAAACACTTGCAGTTTTTCTGCTCAAGCTTAAATTTGCTTCCAGTAGGAATGGCGGCAAAAGCCCCCTCTGAAGCCAGCAAAGACTCTTCCCTAATTGTGCTGGGACAAGTAGATGGCAGAATCTTAAGGCAAACTGATGAGAAAAGCTTGCGTTGAGCTCCTGTTGGCTCAGAGGACTCTGACTACTCCTAGCAGTTTCCTGTTAGCACTGGCAACTGTAATACATTTTGTATTCGGTACAGTTCTAGCCCTGCCTGTCTCTGCTGCTAATCGTTTCCTGAACAATTCCTTACTGGACTGAAATACTTAAAACTGGGGGAGCGGGACACTGGAAGACAAGGCTGCCAGCACTCGAGTGCCCAGGGGGATGGAGTACGGGGTGGCTTTCACTGCAAATCCACTGAGCTGCACTGAAAATGAACTCTCCTGACAATAAATGAGATAGCTGGTGAGGAAAGGCAGTGCTTCCTGCAGTGTTTAGAGACCACTAGTCCTTCAGGTTTTCACCTCCAACAAAGAGTTCAATTCCTCCAGCTGCTTTGATTTTATCCTCAAATGCGTCACACTCTGCCTGTAGATCAGGTGCATTTCCATCCAAAATGTGAACGTTTTCTGGCGAGATGTCGATATGCTTAAAGAAGTTATTCCACATGAAGGAATGGTAACTTTCTGGGTGATCCCTTGGAAGACCTGGTAACAGTATGAGCAGGAGTAAGAAAAGAAAGAATATCACCCCTAACGGAAACCACCCATGCACCCTTGCAGTGGGACCAGAGCACTGCTCTCTGTCTGTCATTTGTGATTCCCTCAGTTTTCATGAGTTGTTTTTATTTCCCCAAATAGCAACACTAAAATCAATCACAATAGCTCCTGTAAGGGAATATGCTCATATTAACATGCGATGGATGTTCCAGAAAAGCAGGCGTGGACAGTGCCTCA
The DNA here is from genome assembly GCF_965231255.1 of Vanellus vanellus. Classification (NCBI taxonomy): domain Eukaryota; kingdom Metazoa; phylum Chordata; class Aves; order Charadriiformes; family Charadriidae; genus Vanellus; species Vanellus vanellus. The sequence continues at coordinate 1,720,139 of NC_138918.1, read as the reverse complement.
TCCGTCACTACCTTTTTGGCATTCCTACCAGTTTGTATTAGCAAGAATGATTAAAAAACTGTGCAGAAGCCTGGGAAATAACTTACTGCATAACTTTTTCCCCCCCTTGAATGCTATAAACCCACACTGGACTGCCTGTTCCCTAATGCTGCTTGATTAGGATCGTTCACAGAAAAACTTCTTGGCCAGAGTAAAATGAGCATTAGCAAATAGTTAGCCTGTATGTTTTTCACCTTTGGAGCTTTAGGCTTGCCCACTAATCTCTCTGTGCTCTTTCTTCCGAGGAGGCTGTTTCATCACAGCTTCATAAACGAAACGGTCCTCCACTATCTTAACAGCCGTGCATGTCGGTGACGAAGGGCACTCGGGCAGGTGCCACATCAGTCCTTGTAAGGGACCTGGCGCTAAAGTGACCTTTATCACCCTGGAGCAAAGGTGGTAGTTAGCCACACTATCTCGGCTTGCGACGATAAGGCGGATCCTCAGCTGGTCCACACCTAAGTTCAGGTAAAATGCAGCAGTGCCTAAAATGTATAATACCAGGCCACACCTGTTACCCTTAAATATTTCTTATACAGGTTTTCAAGTTGTCCCTGTTAACTCCCTTTTCTCACACAGATCTTACCCTTCCTACCTCAAATCTTTCGCAGGTGGCGTTTTTTGTGCCCACCACACACTGACGAGGCCGTGGGGGGCACCTCAGCCCCCTCCTGACCGCAGACACACAACGCACAGCAAAGCCAACAACAACCGACGCCAAAGCCCTCCCGGCCGCGGGCACTCACCCACGTACTCGTCCATGTTGAAGGTTTTCACGTACTTAAAGGAGAGGTCCCCGTTCCGGCAGTACTCCACCAGCTTCTCGTAGCAGCCCAGCGGCGTGCTGCCTGCGGGGAAGCCGCCGCCTCAGCGCCGGGCAGAGCGGGAAAGGGCCCCCGCCCCCCCCCCCGCTTCTCCCCCCCGGCCCCGGTACCCACCTGTGGGCAGCCCCAGCGTGAAGAACCGCCCGGGGCCGGGCCCGAAGTGGACGATGCGGTTGCGGATGTATTTGGCGGCCCATTCGCTGGCCTGCGCGTACGTCTCCAGGATGACGAGCTTCATGGCGGGGGCCGAACTGAGGAGCGCCGCTACGCCGCCATCTTACCGCCGTCCCGCTCCCCTACCTGCCGGTCCGCCCGCCCGCCCCGGGATCCCCACAGCCGCCCTCCGCGCCCGCCCCGCCGGTGGGCGGTGAGCGCCAGGTCCGGCCCCTCACGGCGGCGGGAGGAGCCGGCCCGGCCCCGCCGGGATCGCAGGTCAGAATTCGGGGTTAGAACGGAAATAAGTTGTTAAATACACCCAGTAAGGACGTGCTTGGGCTGCTAAGCGTCCTTTCAAATAAGCGAAATTGTCCCTAAATGACGGTTTTTCACCCGGTGAGCAAAAAAACAATCATAGAATCGTCGAGGTTGGAAGGGACCTTTAAGATCATCGAGTCCCACCATCAACCCAACGCTGCCAAACCCATCACTGACCCACGTCCCTCAGCACCGCGTCTGCCCCTCTGTTAAACACCTCCAGGGATGGCGACTCCACCACTGCCCTGGGCAGCCTGTCCCAATGGTTGATGACCCTTTCCATGAAGAAATTTTTCCCAATATCCAATCTAAACCTCCCCGGCACAACTTGAGGCTGTTCCCTCTTGTCCCATCACCTGTTCCTTGGGAGAAGAGACCAACTTCCCCCTTGCTCCTGGCTGTAGAGAGCGAGAAGGTCTCCCCTCAGCCTCCCCTTCCCCAGGCTGCACACCCCCGGGTCCCTCAGCTGCTCCTCATCAGACGTGTGCTCCAGACCCCTCACCAGCTCCGTTGCCCCAAATCCACTCACTGAATCAAGATATTTGTCTTTTATTTCAGTTGTGCAGAATCGGGTACCGGGCGGTTAACGCCGGCCAGCACAGCGCACATCTCTGACAGTCAACATTCGCAGCGATGAGATACAGTCAATGGGTGAGCAACAGTCCCTTTACCATCCCTCATCATACTTATACATTCCAGTTAATGTTTTAAAATGTTTTGGGAGATCCCCTTAATTAGCATGCTCATTATTTACAAGAGGGTGTGTGTTTTAGTATTATAACCTCCTCAGGCTCCTCTCGGACACACTCTTACCTCAACTCCATTCCCAAGACGATACGTCTTGTCGTCCAACGCTCAGATCAGAGATCAGGAGCACACGGCCTCCAGGGCCTTGTTCACCCTCAGTGAGCTCTCGAGATGGTAATCCTTCAGCAATTCAGTTTCTTTGATCTAAGTTTCGGTTAATTGTTTCTACATCTAGTCCAGGTGGATGTACAACGACACAATTAAGTTTAATTGTTTCTACATCTAGTCCAGGTGCAAAAGGCCCAATTAAGTTTTAATTTAAGGAGTTCAGCTAAAGTTCAATCAAAGTTCTATTACAATTTTGTACAAAGCGCTTACATAATTTTTTAGCCATATTCTTTTGACATCAGTTATGAACACTGGAAAAGTGCTTTATGCCTTTTGGGAACCGACGTTTTCCCCAAATGTGTTAAAAAGGCAATTAGATCTCTAAATGTCCTTATTCCTTCATACTGCTGCTAGGAAGTCCACATCCCTGCAGGGATCCCCCTGACTTGGCCCCTCAGCTGCTCTGGGCATCTGGCCATGACCCACCATCCCCAGAGAGAAGCCACTGGCCGTGTCTGGGCAGGAACCAGCAGCTCTCACACTCCCAGCGTTCTGTAGGGACCCACTTCAGGGCACATTGGTGTTGTTTGGGAGCTTTGGGTGCAGGGACAATGAACAGACCGTGACCTGCGGATGCTTGTGCTGCTCCTGACACCAGTGGTGTCCCCAAAAGACCTTTCTGCTCTTGCTCTGTCTGCCTTCAAGCTGTAATGGAAACATGAACGACCTCTCCTTGCAAAGTCTTGGTTCATTGTTGAGATGCAAAGTTCTTACTTCAAAGTTAGACAGCTTTTCACCTTCGTTAGAAGAAAGAGTAATATAGAAATTGCTTTGCTAGGAACCAGCCTGTGCAGTTCCTTCTTATTTTAATAATTTAAACGACTTGGCTAGACTGAGTGCTCCTGATACTGTCTCATCGTGGAAGCTGAGAAGCCCTGGCTTGGTTTGCATTTGGATGAGGAATGATGGGTGTGACGGGCCGTAGCCAGACGGCTGTGGTCGGATACAGGAAGAGTTTTAGGCCACAGAGACTAAATAAATTGAAAGCACCATGTGTTTCCATCAGCAGTGGTTAGCCAGCAGGCAGGAAAGTATTTCGGTGGCTGTAGTGCTGGGTGAAGAGCTGACAGCAGCAGCATCCTCGGCTCTCCAGCAGTACAGGGCAGCTTGGGCTTTCACACAGCCTGTGTGAAACAGCTTTTCCAATTTTCCCATCGGGGTCATCTCAGTGTGATAGACTCATCGGTGCCGTAGACAAATGCAGGGATTACAGTGTTGGTGGGTTCATAGGCACAGGACCACTGAGCTAAACGGGGGGCTGAGCCTCCACTGGGATGGAGGGGCAGCGGGGACCTGGCTGAGGTCTGAACAGTCCCTGTCCTGAGGCCGCTTCGGTCCATTCCCCAGGTACTGCCGGCACAAAGGGAATCTGGTGAGCATACGTCCCAACCTGCATGCCGATGTGGGAGTCGTGGTGAAGAATACATCACCGTTACTGCAGCACACCTGCAGCTTCTGGTGTGCAAAGCCAAAATTGCTGCAGGGCTGGGAAGGGAGAGTGCACCAGCACCTCGATTCTGCAGATAACCCACATCGGATCGCTCAGCGTTACCATGGAAACGCGGTGAGGGCTCGTAGATTTCTGAAGAGCAAATACTGGAGGCACAGACTGCATAGGAATTGATTGCAAGAGACACCATGGACTTCCCGCAGCAGCAAGCTGTAGGGCAACAGCCGTGTCCCTCCCTGCGGTGACTTGCAGGCTGTCAGGTTTGTCTGCCATCAGAGCGGCCTGCGAACAGCCATCACCCCATCCCCTGATGCCTGCCTTGCCTGCTCCACTGCACTTTGCCCCCTCTGAGGTATGGAGAGCTGCTGCATTTGAGGATCAGCCTTACAGCATCCTACCGTGCTGCTCACACAGCCCCAGTGTCAGGATGGATTTGGTTTAAATTCAAATGCTTTGGGTCTCTGTTGATTGCAAAGGATCTGGCTCTCACTTTAATCTCCTCTGCAAGTGGCTTTGGCAGATATGGTGCACAAAGATGTAGGAGGCAGCCGGCAGCTCCCAGTAAAAGCAAAACATGTTTTGATGAGAGGGAAAAACTACAACAGTGCAAAAGAGCCAGGCACGTGCATCTGCTGCCACAGCTGCCCTGTTCTGCCCACATCCCGTGTATCTGCATACTATACGCAGTCTTACATTACTTAGGATTTGCTCCAGGGCTGGGTTATACGGGTAACTAGCATGCAGGGTATTTTTAGGTATGATAATTTATGCATGTTATTATTTCTGCGTTTACAGCTAGCTGTTCAAATGTTGAAGAACTTCCTGGTATCTGAACAGGCTGATTTTCCTTTCTTGCAAAGGCAGCAGATGGAAGGAAACAAACACTTCTCTGCGGAAGAAGTTGAAGTTTAACCAAGGAGTTCTAACAAGCACAGTGTTTTCTTTTGCTCTGTGTTGCATTGATTAGAGTTAACAGCACTCAGAGACCAGGGCTTTTGCTATTGGGAACTGTTTGGGAGCACTGGGATTATTTTCCTAAAAAAAGCAACAATTAAAAAATTGTCTCCATAAAGGACCCTCTCTCCAAATACTGTAATTAAAGAGTCTTTTTAATATCCACCATCTGTCACCTCTTCCTGCTCCAGCATGGTCCACTTACCTTCTTACCCCTATTTATAAAAAAAGGAGAAACAAGATTCCACATTGGATAGATCTGGATGGGAGCTGCTCTTTTCTGCAAGCCCTGCTCACTGCTTAGCTCTCCCAGCAGCACCCAAATCCCAGTGAGGAGTTTGCTAGGGGGTCACAGCAAGCCAATGTGCTAGGGCAGTGGGTGAGCAGGCAGCTCCGGAGAGCACGAGTGCCAGCCCCTTCCCGTTTTTGCAGACGAGGCTCCCATGGGAAAGCTGGCAGGGCTTCACTCCTCACCAGATTAAAAACTGTTAGGCTATGCAGTAAGGGATTTAATCTGGATGGCAAGATTAAATTAACCACTGGTTAATTGTGATTTCTCCAGTAGGCTGAAGAAATAATGGAGCAACAAAGATCACTGGTGAAATCAGTGAGTTAGGGCCCCGAAAACCCAGCTCTAACAGAGTTAGCTATGCTAGGTGAAGGCAATTTGGAGCTCAGCTGTCTGCCTTGCTCTGTTGCCAGTCAGCACACGCTTGGCTTCATCGCTCAATATCTGCTGCTGAATTTCTGGAGAAGTCCTGTTGGGAGAGTCTTCCGTCTCAGTGCTACTGCTATCTTCATTCCCCTTCCTTACAATCATTATGGCTTATTGGGGCGGAATTCCGTGCACCAGTAAACAAGGCACTGCTTACGAATAGCTCAGCCTGGGCTGTAAGAGCGTGCGCGGTTGTGCTCGCTGTGTAGGTACTCCTCATTACGGAAGACCCAACATGACCGAGCAGCTTTTGTTGTTACAACAGACAGTCACGGAAAATTGCATCTGCGTGCGTGTTCAAAGCTGCGTACAGAGGTCCACGCCTGCATCTGCCGTGCTGGGGAACCCGCCGTCTGCCGAGGCTGGCAGCTTGCTTGGCCAGGGGCTGTTGTGGGGCTTCGGGCCAGGGGCCCCCAACTGCTTTTAGAGGCCGTGTCAGAGCACGTTTGACTGGGCAGCATAAAGGCAGGCACATCCAGAGGTGTGAAGCCACGCTGCCTGTGAAACAGCTGGGGTTCATGGTTGCACAGACTGTGGTCATCGCCAATTCTGTTTCTCTGAAGAGGCAGCAGAACCAGAAAGACCCGGTGAGGCCCTGAGCTGCTGTAGATACATTAGTAACATGGTTTTAAACCAACTCAAAAATACTACTGTACTCTGTCCGTAAAGCTTTGGACTGGAAAAAAGCTAAAAGATGATTCAAATACAATGTGGTACCGAGTACAAAATATTAAGATAAGTAGATTGCTAGAAACAATTGACAGCTATATCACAGTTAACTACATATGAGAGACGCATCTCCTGCTTCTTACTTGGTCAAGTGGGAGGTATCCGTGCCCAGGGCAGGGGGGTTGGAACTAGATGATCTTCAAGGTCCCTTCCAACCTAAACTATTTTATGATTCTATGATTCTATGATTCTTGCCCTTCCTTTACATTTTCACAGTTGCAGACATCTTTCGTGATGTTTTGGGGAGGAACATCTGTTAGGCAGCATTTATTAATCCTTAACAAATCTCTCCAGCCTAATTATACAACTATAATTCAGGATGTTATTCCACAGTGTGAAAACAAGACATGACACGTATGTATATTCAAACCCTGTGATTCCATTTCTTGCATATCGAGTATGTGTGCCTCTAGAGGCACAGCAATACTGCTTACTTTATTATTTATAGTTGATGACAAAGGTTTTTTCAATAAGAGTGTAAATGTACCGACAACCAGTGAACACTACAAACAGCTGCTGGGACTGAAGGAACCAAGCAGACAGCAGCAGCTCCACTCCCAGCCAGGCTGACAGCGCTCCGTCAAGGTTTTGTGGGCATCATGGTGAAGTTTCTGTCGATACCAGTGGCTTTTGGATCAGACTCGTCACAAAGTTTCTGTCTCCGTTGAGCCCAGCATTGCGCATGGGTGGATAATCCAGCCTTTTAGTGAACAACACTTCATTGTCACTTTTACTTTTTCTTAACCTGCCAGTTGCAGCCTGCTTGCATATGATTAAGCTATTAAACCAGAGAGCTTCAGAGGTACAATTTGACCCATTAGCTCATGTGAACATTTTGTCTTTGCTTTTTTCTTAATTGGGTCATTTATCACTAAAAGATTAAAAGAAAAATCTAGTTTAAATGTCCTTCTTGTTTCTTACTAGTCGAGCTTTAAAACGCCCTGCCTTTGAGGTCCATTATTTAGCTTTTAGAGTTCAATATTTATTACAAATTGTAGATTAAAAGTGTTCCCTTTATTGCTCAGTCATACACAATAATTAAAGGAACACTTGTACAGTGCTAGGATTTCAGAAGACTCACTGTACTGCAATTCTGTAATACTTTCAATTACTTTCAAATACTTTCACAGTGTATCCCGTGCGGAAGTGACTAAAAAGCAATGACTTCAAGCTTCAGAATGTCTCTTGGGAGAAAAGACATTTTGCACTGCAGGAAAAGTCAGAAAACACAGAGGCATGAAGTGATTTGCCTAAAACCATGTGGGAAATGAAAGCAGAACCAGTCATGCACTGTAACCACAGCATCATCTTTCTACAGAGCTTCCCCACCTAAGAAAATAAAATACATACACAGAAAGCAACTGGAAGAAATTGCCATTACCCCTCCTGAATTATTCTTGCTCAGACAGGATGGCCTAATTAGGTGGTGGTTTGCCTCCAGCTGGCCCCAAAATGGCTTGGACACAAACTGTTTCACCATTTCTTCAGGATACATTCCACCATCTTTTCTGAGGACATGTACAGGTTGCTTCTTATTTTAGTCTCTACGATGTCCAAGTCAATCAGTGTTCAGCTAATTACCACTGTGGCTATAGCCTTACTTAGGGATATAATCTCACCTCAACAGCAAGTAAATCCGTGCATGTCATCAGGACAGCTTCTTACTGCAGAGAGATTCTTAGTGCAAATTGTGAATCTTACGGAAAGGTGAAACCAGAGAGTCTGCCAGTGCCTGCAGCTCTCAGTCCAGCTCCTTCAAAGGTATCTGTGTTGCAAGAAACCTGCATCCTCCTTATGTCTCCAGCGATTCTCAGGAGTCACTCTTTGAGGTTATGCCTGGCTAAAATCCTTTAGAATTCCTGCCTCTCCTTCAACACGAGAACTGTGATGTTCATTCATCTCACTACACATTGATGAACTGTCTACTCCTGCAAAGGCAAAATACAGAAAAAAAACCCAACAACCAAACCAACCTGATTATGGTACTGAATAATGAGCATTAAGGCCTGTATTTATGACTGAGTATGCAGTTCAAAAGCATGTCCTCAGGTTTAAATGCTTGCAGCTCTCTGAATTTGCAGCTTGGAATCCCAGTGGGGCTGATTCAGCCTTCCTCATCCTAAAGCTGATATATTTAAGTCTCATCAACCTTAGGGATTGATGTGGGTAGTTTTGTACAAGCCTGACTATGTAGAATGTAAAGGTTACACAAGCTGGAAAGTCTCTTAACCAGTGTAACATTCAATGCAAAAACTCCCTCAATAAACAAACTTCTATCTCTGTGTGGTTTCCTATGTATGCTTCTTTTGGAATGAGATTTTGAATATGCGACGCCATCTGCTTTATGTGGATATGAAAGATCTGACAGCACTTTTGGAGGAGTTGGCCAACATCTCGTGTTTGCTTCAGCTGCAGTGCAGTATGTTGCAGGCCTCTTCTCTGCCTGCTGGGAACGGTAGCGTGGGCATGTGTTGGCACAATGATGTGGTGTTGGTGACGGGGATAGGTGACAGGTATATATCATAGACTTATAGAATGGTTTAGGTTGGAAGGGACCATAAAGACCATTCAGTTCCACCCCCCTGCCCTGGGCTGGGACACCTCCCACCAGCCCAGGTCGCTCCAAGTCCCATCCAACCTGGCCTTGAACACCTCCAGGGATGGGGCAGCCACAGCTTCTCAGGGCAGCCTGCGCCAGGGGCTCACCACTCTCAAAGTGAAAAATTTCTTCCTAGTATTTCATCTCAATCCCCCTCTTCCAGTGTAAAAACATTCCCCCTTGTCCCATGGCTCCCCTCCCTGATCCAGAATCCCCCCCCCAGCTCTCCTGGAGCCCCTTTAGGCACTGGAAGGGGCTCTGAGGTCTCCCCGGAGCCTTCTCTTCTCCAGGCTGACCCCCCCACCTCTCCCAGCCTGTCCTCCCAGCAGAGGGGCTCCAGCCCTCCCAGCATCTCCGGGGCCTCCTCTGGCCCCGCTCCGACAGCTCCGTGTCCTTCTGCCGTGGGGACCCCCCGAGCTGGAGGCAGCGCTGCGGGGGGGTCTCCCCAGAGCAGAGCAGAGCGCAGCAGAGGGGCACAATCCCCCCTGGCCCTGCTGGCCACGCTGCGGGGGATGCAGCCCGGGGGGCGGGGGGCTCTCTGGGCTGCCGGCGCACATTGCCGCCTCATGGGGGGCTTCTCCCCCACCAACACCCCCTCCCAAGTCCTTCTCCTCAGGGCTGCTCTCCATCCATTCTCTGCCCAGCCTGAGTTGTGCTTGGGATTGCCCCCACCCACGTGCAGGACCCCACGCTTGGCCTTGTTGAACTTCACGAGGTTGGCACAGGCCCACCTCTCCAGCCTGTCCAGGTCCCTCTGGATGGCATCCCTCCCCTCCAGTGTGTCAACTGCTGAAAGAAGGGGGATTTAGATGAGATATTGGGATGAAATTCTTGGCTGTGGGGGCGGTGAGCCCCTGGCGCAGGGTGCCCCGAGCAGCTGTGGCTGCCCCATCCCTGGAGGTGTTCAAGGCCGGGTTGGACGGGGCTGGGAGTGACCTGGGCTGGGGGGAGGTGGCCCTGCCCAGGGCAGGTAGTGGAACGGGATGATCTTTAAGGTCCCTTCCCACCCTAAACCGTTCCAGGATTCCACGATTCTACGACCCGCCGCCGAGCGCTGCCCCCCCGGGGCGCTCAGGCTGCCGGCAGGACGCGGCCCGGGGCGGGCGGGGCGGGAGGCGGGCGCGACCGAGCGTGACGGGCGGAGGGCGGGAGCCGAGCCCGCAGCCAGGAGCCGCCCGGTGCCGCCGCCTCCGCCTCCGCAGCGCCCGTCGGGAGGCGGCCGGGCAGCGCCGCCGCCGAGACCCCCCCCGCCCGCCCGCTCGCCTTCGCCCCGCCGAGCGCCATGGCGGCCGCGGCCGCCGACCCCAGCAGCGGCCGGTACCAGCAGGTGAGGGGGGCGGCGAGCTCCGTAGGCCGCGCCGGGGGGGGGGGGGAGAAGGAACCCAGGGCCGCGCTGGGGGGCCGGGGGCGCTGCCGCCGCCTCTCCCCGCGGCCGGGGCCTGGGGCCCGGGCGGCGCCTCAGCCCTGGCTTGAGGCCGGGCGGCTCCCGGGGACTGGGCCTGCGCGGGGCCTGCGGGCGCGGGGGCCGCCGTCTCGCTGCGGGGAGAGGGGGAGAGCGGGCGGGCCCGCGGCCTCCGGCAGCGCCCGGGGCGGAGGCTTGGGCTGCCCGCTGCGGCGCGGAGGGCCCCGCTGGGCTGCCGGGCCGGGCCGGGGCTGCGCTGCCCCGGGCTGTTCCCGGGGCCCGTTGTCTGCCCGCTCCCGGGGCCGGCGGCGGCGTAGGGCGGCGGGCTGAGCGCGGCGGAGGGGCCGGGGCGACCTTGTGTGCTGGGTGCTGTCCCCGCCGGTTCGAGGGGCGAAATTGTTCCGCTTAGTCTTGAAATTAGCGTTAATTTTATTTCGTCTTTTACCTGTAGACCCCTCTGGCTCAGACTGAAATCCCCCTAGGCCAGAGGCTGTCCTTAACAGAGCTCCCTCGTAAATTCGGGGTCGTTCTCCCTTCCCCGCCTCCTGAAGGAGAGGACGTCTCTTGTCAGGAGCGTCAGCCTCACAGAAAGGGTTCGGGGTCGGTCGGGGCCGCTCTGTGACTCGGCTCTGGCTCACGCGTGTTTCTGACGTTTCTTGCTTAAAGTAAGGGAGAGAAATCCCTTGAAATGGTACACGACACTCTCCTGCTTTACCGAGGTTCTTACAATAAATTACAGTGTTGTGACTCTGCCTTGGTCTCGTTTTCAGTGTGGGTAGGCTCTCTCTCGTCAGAATCCGAGATGCACCTTCCCATTGGGATGGGATATTAGTCTCATCATGACAGCTCGGGGTCTTTTTTTTTTTTACACACTAGAAATGTTAAGTAAAACTTAAGGTTTTTTTTTTTTTTTCACTCTGTGCAAAACAGATGTGTTCACTTACGAAGACAAATCTCTTTGTTGTGTTGTTCTTGGAAATGGCAGGTACAGATAACCAGGTCTCTTCACTAATCGCCTTTCCCATCAGAGTCCTGCCGTTTGTGTTGGCCCTGACAAACGTCTTCACAAAGGTCTTTTACAAAGGGATCTAGTTTCGTGTCCCATCGCCTTGAGCCTGTGGAGATAGGTGACAAAATGTGCCGAAAGATGCTATTGGGTTGCTCTCCAATGACTCTGTACCTTACCGATAAGCACAATCCTGGTTTCCTTAAAGAGAAATGTGTAAAGCTGTCGTTTTGCCAGATCCTGCTAACACATCTGACAGACACACAGCAGACACCGCTCTGGCTGTGGAGCGTAACTGCCTGGCACTGCAGAGATTAGGGAGGCAGGCTGTGCCCCAAAGGATTTATACTGCTAAAGACAAACAGATAATGGAGGCCCCATGAAACGACTGGTGTAACTGGAGTGCGGAATCAGCAACTCGCATAGAAATATATTTACTTTTGTGTATCTGTTTAGAAATTGCTGCTTTTTTCCTTACCCTCTGCCAGAAGCCTGGTATTTGTGTTGTTGTAAAGTGTGTTACTGCTGAACTGGCTCCTAATGCTTGTGTTGCTCCAAAAATCCCTGCAAGCTGTGAAACTAAAGATGCAGAGTTGGTATTTAGATGAAGAGGGGACGAGAGGGTGGGAGAGTCTCTCTAGCATTGGATGTGTCAGGTTTTTTTCCATACATTGAAACTTATTGGGTGTATGAATGTACAAATAACGAACGTATTGTATGCCAACGAAGAAGGACTTGTAGTGAATTGATAACCATAAGGGCTAGAGCTGAATACAGGCTGCCTCTACTTACTGGATCCTGTAAAAATGCAGAACAAGCTCGTTTTATCTTTATTAGATTGTGAGGCAGTGGAGGAGAACTGAGATTTAAAAATTTGGTAATTTTTTTGGGGGGGAGAGGGGTAGTGGGTTAGTGGAGTTTGTCACATAACTAGGTGGTTCCTGTACAGCTAAAGGTGATACACCATCCGAGCACACCAGGGTCGGGTAACCCCGGCTTCGGGAAGTGTTATTGGTATATCGACCTGTGTGTCAGAGCAGTGCTGTTGAGGTGTGGGCGCTATTTCAAAGTGTAAAATAGTGGTAGGGTTCCCTGGGTGTGTATATTTTCAGAAAAAAAAAAAGGTGATAGTTAATGAGAATAATCTGAGGACAACAGAAATTGATAACTGAGTTTGAAACCTGTGTGTTTCTCCTTCCACCCTGTTCCTCAGCCCACGCTGCTCTGCGGGTGGGGGAGTGGGCCGTGCTCCCCCAGCAGCCTCCTCTGCTGCAAACTCACAGTCTGTGACCGTTCACTGATACGTGCGGTGTTAAAGGCATGTACAATAGCATATGATTTATTTTCTAAACCTAACTTTCTAGCCCTTGTGCTTTGTTCAGGCATTAGATAATCTGATAAAAAATAGCCTGCGGTGACGCCTTTGCATGATGTGGCAGTCTGATTTAATATACTGAGGAAGTGCAGCTCGATGAAGAATAAAGCTAGAACTCCAGAGTGAGGATCTCAGCTTCCCCTGGCCCCTTCCGTCGGGAGCACGTGCTGGGGTGGTGAGCGGGAGTGGGGCAGGGTGACCGGGGCAGAGTGCTGGCTTTGGTTCTGGCTCTGCCCGGCCGGGGCTGTGCTTGTGGGGGTGGGAATGGGAGATGTTTGGGAGGAAGGAATCGTTATTCTGGGTGGTGCAGTGTCCCAAAAAGGGATGCTGGGAGGCTGTCGTCATTCAGGCCTGCCTTTGGGAAAGTTATACGGGGATGTCGTTAGGATGAGGTGGCTTTAAAGCCTTTTGAGCATAACCCCTGGATTATGAGTTCAGTGGCAGAACTTATTCCTTAGAATAGAAACTGGCCTCCATTCTGGAAAAAATAGCCAGGCTTTTAATAGGTTTATTTACACTGTATGTTAACTGAGGCATGCTTTTTACTTGAAGCATTTGAAAACGTATGTGATGTATATGAGTAATGTAAACCCACCTAGAAAATGGTGGGTGTTTAAATAATGAAGACGTGTTCCTTCTTTAGTGATATTTCTTCCCATTCCACTTGTTGAAGGCTTACATGGATCATGAATCATTTTGTAAGGGGAGGTGTCTATGTAAAACATAAAGAAGATTTTTCCATTTGTTTGGTTTTCTTTCAGTGAAACTGTAGAAGAATTATATTGCTGAAGGTATAGTGTGAACACTGTTTAAATCTGTGAAGGACCACAGTGCTTACTTAATACCTGGGAAGACTGAAGTGAAACAGGGAGGCAGATGTCAGTTGTCACTTTGTCCTTACCTTAAGCTTGTATTTAATTTTCAGTTGCAATGGGCGTGCAGATCGAAATGAAAAGATGAGAATATACTGTTTTTTTTAATGACAGCAATTAGAATTAGTGATATCAGTGGCTCTTTGTTTCCTTGGTGAGATACTGGTAGTGTGCTGGAGATCCTGGATGTGCTTGCTAATGGTACGGGCAACTGATAAGAATGGTAAGGAAATTACCAGGATGGGTTGTTTTCACATTTTTTGATTTATTTTCTGGTTTGTATTCAGACAAGTAGAATAGGAGTTGTCCATTGGCATAAAAACAGTAAAGATTGAAAAAAAGTTGCAGAGGAAAATCAGGTCTCTTGCACAGCCGCCACTCATACGTTCTGCTGCAGCCGATGGGGACCGCACGCTTTGTCTGAAGCTGCCCAATGTCCAGCCCGGCCTGTGTTCAGGTGGCTGAAGTCTCACTGTTCTGTTCTGAAACACCCGCCTCTGTAGGCAGCGGTACCTGCCAGGTGAGTGTGCAAGGTTTTAGTCATTCTATGTGAAAAAGTAATTACAGAGTAAAAATAGATTCCGTCGCTGAAACTCAAAGGACTTGGGAAATGCTGTGAGACAGCAGTAGTCCAGTATCATCGTGTAGCTTGTGTAAGAGCAGAAAATAGCCTTGCATGCAAACTTTTTTAAAAAATCTTAGGTATCAGGATTGTGTTGGGCTTGTACTTGGGCTGCTTTGGTGATTTTTCTGTCATCACTGAAATTCAGTGGGGCTCGGTATCCCCATCTGGGATGCAGGGGTAGGAACAGTCCCTCAGGCCTTCAGGTGGTTAAGTGGTACCTCTTTGTGTGGGCTTGACATTGGGTTTTGAAAGGAGCCATACCGAAAGCAAGTAGCAAAAGTTTTGTGTGTGTGTGTGTATTCTGATTCATCATTGTGACTAATAAGAAAAAATCATTATTAAGATATATCTATTCATTCTGTGTCTGCCTCTTCTTGTGAGATATCCAAATTTGATATATGGCGGCACAATGTTTTAGGCTTTTTTAAGTGTTTGAAATTTAATTACAGCTATCTAAGATTTAAACCTACTTCTTCTGTATTAAGGTCTTGAACGCTGAAATGTAAGGGCAGTCTGTGCACAGGTTTGTGCTGGCCCAAGTGCTTGTTTACAGTCTAGCCAGACCAGTATAATTCCCCGTTTGAACAGAGGCAAGGGAATTAGATCAGCATGTTTCCCAGGACTGAGGTGTATTTCCACGTTGTCAGGCCATTAACTGCAGTGAGTCAGTGAAGAACAACATCCTCGTGAGCACGGGTTATATTTTTGATGGACGTAAAGCCATTTTGGTGTGTGTTTTTACCTTGGTAGCTGAGAGGGTTGTTGCAAACGTACACTTTGGGTGGATGCTCCCACTGGGTGGTGGTCCTGGCCCATGCATCCCGCTGCCTGGGTGCAGCCATGTGCTTGCCATGTGGTGGGGAGCTGCTCTGGCTGGGGAAAAAAAAAAAAAGGATTTTTTGGGAGGCACGTTTTTCAGTGCTTCGGAATGTGTTCCCCAGTGCAAGGCTTGGGCAGGAACATCAGCATCTCCTGGTGCAGGGTTTGGTTAGACAGCGTAACTGCCAAGCGTGTCCTGCAGAGCCACGCAGGACACACTGTGCTGTGCCTGGGCGCAGGTAGCTGGGGCAGACGCGTCACTCGGAGCTGTCACTCTCCGTCGGTTAAGCGAGATGGAAGTGCTTACAAGAGAAAACAGTTATTTGCTCATCAAGGAGAGACTGATGCGTGTGGGTTGACTTGTCTAATAGCTTATCGTTATTCCTGCTGATTTATAAACTCATGTTAAGTTATAGGAATCTGCAACAGCATTGGGCAAAAGTCAGGATTTCTAATCAGGGTACGTTTAAAGGGAAGCATAAGTCAATAAAAATAATTCTCCTCCTCTTCAGAGTTGGCGGCAACTTTAATTTGCTTCCAAAAGGTCAGAGATACAAAAGGAGAAAAGTAAGGAGTGTTGTAATAGGAACAAAGTGTAACCTTTTTGTGGGCAGGCTGTTGCCTTGCCGGCTTACTCTCCAATTTAGTGGTGCTACTCGTTTCTGTTTATTTATTTATTTTAACATTTGGCTTGCAAGGGTTATGATTTCATTGTTCTGAGAAAAAAAAAAATCGATCCTAGTGCCTTTAAAAAAAAAAAATTGATTCTCTTTCTGTCATAAGCCTAAATATCTGCCTTTTTGAAATCTGAGAAACCATAGTAACAACAAAAATGAGATCTGATTAGGGCTGTCTTCGTTGTAGAATTCCTCTGTGGGATTTCTGTGGAGTTCTACCTTGCGTGCCAGAACATAGAATAAGAACTGAAATGCAGTAGACTTTGATTATACATAGCTGAGTTAACATATTACTGATGATATGTTGCTAAGGTGAAGCTTGTAGTAATGCTGATGTAGTGTAAGGAATATTTGCCTGCAGCCTAAGGATTTGGGGCAAGGGGAGGGTAAGAAAAAAAGATCCCAAACTGTCAGCAGCTCCCGTGCTAAGTTTAGAAAATTTGGAAGAATTAACAAGTATATTTGTTGGAAATGCTTTCTTCAAAGTTTACATGGGAATATTTCAAAACGTTTTGTAAGTTTTGAACTTTAATGCTACTGTGCTGTGTGTATTTACACGTGATATGTCTCAAGCAGAGGGAAGTGGCAGAGATGATGTCTTGCTCAGAGCCAAGCTTCTGATGGTATGTTTTTTTTGGGGGGAAAAAAAAGTCCCAAGGTTTTATCCTGTTCTGCCAGGCAGCATTCTGTTGTTATAGCAATCCGGTGAAGAAGTCACAGCCAAACTTTTGTTTTAATAACTGTATACCTTCCTGTAAAGACTGCCTATTTTTTAATGCCACAAATACAAGAATCCTCCTTTAAAAGCTAAAATCCATCAGTGACTCAGAGAAAGAATACCCCACAGCCTCAGCAAAACAGACATCAGTCAAACACTGCTTTCCCCAGGTTCTCTGGGCTCTGAAGATCCTCGGCAGTGGCCCAAGGGGGACTTGCCCGCAGACCCGAGTCGCGCAGCCTTCCCTCGTCGCACGTACCCGGTGCTGCAGAAGGCAGCTGGGCCACGCAGGGAGCTCGGTGCCGCGGTGCTGGGCCACGCGCTGGGCCACGCGAGGCAAATGATGACTCATTCTTCCTGTCACATGAACCTGTACTGCTTTGCTAATAAGCACTTAGTTGAATTTTAGATGCCTGGAACCACTAAAAAGGCTGGAAGGCATTTGTGTACCTTGTCCATTAGAAGAAAAATCTGTTTTGTGTAACTGTATGCCTTCTACAGCTTCTAGCTTAACTTTAAAAAGTAATTAAGTTTTTTGTCATTACCTGAATTGTAGTGGTTTGAAGCCAGCAGTAAGCTCAGCTTGCTTTCTCCCACATGAGGTAGTTGCAAGAATATGTATTTCTTTTTACTATTTGAAAGAAGAACCTTGTAAGAATTCAGTGGTAGGAATTAATATTGCACTCAACTGTCTGTGTCCTCCTTTGTTTCATCTCATGCAGTGTTGTCACATCAAGTGCTTTCCTTTCCCCCTCCTTGGTGGCCGTACTTTCAGTTTGTATATGTCTTCTTTATTACAAACATCAGGGGTTTAATTTCTGCCACCCCCTCACGAGGAGAGCAGGTAATGCAGGGAATGCGGTGTCCAGAGCGTGTCCCTGTGTCGGAGCCTTTCCTCCTTCGCTGATAGAATAGGTCTTGGATAGGTGGAAGAAAAAAAGGGGAGAAGTACTGAATTTTCATGGATAGACTGAAAATAAGCGTGGTGGAGCATTTTCTGAGAATTCCTAGGCTGCAGAGCTGGGAGAGACTGCCTCAGCTAGTTTGACTCTGCATTTTACTGGGTTAGCCTTAGGTTGCCCTCTCGTGCTGTGTGCAGGCTGCTCTGGAATTTCTACAGCACTGTGCTCTTTTTTTCATTTTTTTTTTTTTTTAAAGCTTATTTTAATAGACAATTACTTCACAAGTTAGTTTGCATTTTATTCTAATGATTGAACTCCATGGGGCTTATAAAATAAGGCATTTTTGTTTCTTGGTATCGGCTCATGCTGACTTAGCTGGTTTGAAAATGATGAAGATGCATTGCTGTTGTAGGAGTTGCTGTGGCTTCTTTGTTAATTATTTGGTGCCCTGAGGCTAATTAAAGCTGCAGCCATCGAGGCAGGTACCTGGCACCTCCGCCCCGTGTACGCATGGCCCCGCTCTGGGCGCCGGGAGGGATGGATTTGGTGTGGGTGCACATCTGGCAGGGGCCAGCATTTTAGATGTCTCTTGCTGACAGCCACAGCACCTGTGCTAGGAGGTGCTCTTGGTATAATAACGGATTAAATTTTCATCTGGATCGCTTAATTTCTCCTCCTTCAAGGAAGTGGTTCAGCTTTGTGCCATGTGGGGAGTCCTTACCCAGAAAGCTTGGGGCTGACCAGCTCCCTCGTTTTTTTCCACCTCCCCTGTTCTGAAAAGGTGACTGGGAGAGGATGGAGGCTCACTGGTAGAGTAGCAAGGTGAGCTTCATCTGCCAGTGAAACAGGGTACGGGGCTGTGGTGGTTTGTTGTTTTGGTACAGCTGGAGTGGGTGACAGTGCTGCTGAACTTTGACCAGTGCTTCCCAGTGTCATTTCTTCCCTTTGCCCACCTTGGCCGACCCCTTGGAGCTGCCAGCAGAGCTGCTTGTGTCATTGCCTGCTAACCCAAGTCATTTAAACATTACTAGGTTAAACTCCTTTAACAGCAGGTATGTTTAAAATCGCTTGGACATAACTGGCATAGGCAGTTGTGACACACCAGCTATGCCGGCAGCCTCCTCGCCGAGGAGGTGGAAGGCCAGCGGGACACTGTATCCGGCCGCAGTGCGGTGTACCACTGACCTGCAGCTCCCCATTCCGTGCATGTTCACGGTTGTGCAGCGGGGGAGGTGTGCGGCTGTCCAGTTAACGGCAGAGAAAACGAGACAATCCACACTCTTCTCAGCAAGGCTGTGGGACTCGGATGTCTCACAGTTCCGACATGCAGCTGTGGTTTGGATGCAAACGTGCCATGAATTGCACTTGAAACATCTGAAAAAGTTTTGGCTTTGACTTTCACAGAGGACATGGATGTAGTCTGATCTTTGATCTTAAGCAGCAACAGTAATGAAATCCAAGACACTGAACGGTTATGTCTAAAACAAGACATGCATTTAGAAGTGTAAGCTGATTTGTTTTGTTTTGTTTTTATTTTGATGAGACATACAAGTGAAATAAGAACATATCCCCACCCCCCTGCATTAAATGCAGGTTTGGGAAGGATTTGAATGGCAACATGTCTCTCCAAAGAAAAGAAAGCAAAATGTCCTGGATGGCTTCAAGAGTGTTAGCAGGGGTGTGCGGGAGGGATGGTTCAAGAAGATGTTTAGGAAGAAGTTGCAGGGGTGCTGCTGTTTTGTGGTGGTTAGAAAAGAGGGTAGTGCCTCTCTGCTCAGGCAAGCGGTTCAGTCCCAAGGTGCTTTTTTGAAATGAGTTGTCTTTCTGCATCAAAACTCAATTTCTTTGTTGATGAGGTGATGAGAAATTGAACAAGGAAAAAAAATAAATGGCAGCTGATTTTGTAAATTACTTTCTGGTGCATTCTGCTTTGAACTCTTCTGGCCTGGTATTGTCAGCTTTCCTGATCAAAGCCCGCGTTTGCGTACCTGCTTTGTGCAAGTGACACTGTATATTTGATAAGCGGTATGGTTATTTATACAGAGCCTGTGGGAAGCACAGTGCCCAAAATAAATTGTCTCCTTTTTAATTATACAGTGTGAAAGGTTGAAGGGAAATGGCAAGATTCGTACTTACAGGTGTCATTATGTAATGTATCCATGAAAAAACCTTTCCTTAGCAAAGCCGCAGGCAGCAATGGAATCTTTTGTTGGGTATCTCCTGCTGTTTCTGCGACTAAAACAGATGCAACTGCAGCTCCTGAGCAGTGTGAGCTGAGGAATCTGAGAGAGTGCCAGGGAAATGGAAAGGTACTGAAAAGATGTATGCTGTGCTTTGTCGAAGTCCAGGTGTGTGAGGATACGATTTAAAAACACATTAAAACTGAGATGGCATATTGATCATTTCAAGTGGGAGTGCTTCAGAGGGAAGCTGAGCAGCTGCTCGAATGTCCCACGGTGCCATAGAACGGTCTGCTTCCAGAAGAATCTGTTATGTGCCATTAAAACTACAGGGGTAATTTCACAGAACTTGAGAAACCCCGTTAACCTTTCTTGTGTGTGGGTCTGTTCAGCTGCAGAATGAAGAGGAACCAGGCGAAGCTGCAGCAGTGGTGAATGATGCCCCTCCGCCTTACAGCAGCATTTCTGCGGAGAATACAGGTAAATTTAACTGAAAGGAAGTAGCTAGGTTTGCTCTCCTGTTCTTGCTTAATTGTTCTCCTTATTGACGGACGGTATTGCAGCATCCTTACCTAAGCTGTGAAGGATCAGAATTGATCCAGAGACACTATTGTAACTTGTGGTTTAGAAGATGCATTTTGGCTACGTTCATCTGATGTCATCCCGTCAAGCGGTGTTCAAGTTACGTTTCACAGTGTTCTCAGTAGATTGAAGACAGTTAAAAATCAAAGTGCTACGAGGATTTGTGGTTCTCCCCTCATTATTTGGCATTTGGATGATGCTGTGCTCCTTCCAAAAAGGACTTGTTACTTAAAAGGGATTAAAGAATTCACTCTTTCTGCAGTTTTCAATAACTAAGGACTTAACGATTATACTCTTCTGAATCATTGCACTGTCATGTCGCTAATAGCTTTTAGCAAAACAGCTTGTCTATATCAGACAGTGTTACATATAACAGCTTGGTTATATATCAGAGTATTTTGACTTAGGTAAATATTTTCATTTTTTCCCTCCAGAACTTTTATAGTCAATTGTTTGAATAAGATTTGTGAATAAAATGCACTGTACTGTCAGTCTCTCAAACAGCCAGCCAGCTTGGGATAGAAGTTTGAATATTGTGTTTTGCAAGCTGCCTATTGAGTGTCCTGCCTTGGCACGCCGAGCGTAAGGATGTCCCACTGGCTCTAGTTCCTTAGTGTGTCTCAGTGACTGGGGCTCGGAAGTGCTGTGTTTGATTTCTGTTCCAATCCCTTTCCCCTCCATCGGAAAACAATTTGGAGTCTCTCCCTGGAAAAATTGGTGACCAGGGGCCTGAGACACGCAGTGATCCTTTTTTGACTCAATCAAACCACTTGGATTTGAAAATATGACTATGTCTGTTTATTGACGTCGGGAGAGACACGGCATGTCTCATTGTTTTAAAAATAAGTACAGCCAGGCGCATTAAGGTAGTGCTCTGTGTATTACTTAATATTAGATAAGGCGCTCCTGTGTTTTTCACTTTTGGTTTGGGATGGCAAGAGGCAGGAAGGATGGGGAGGGGACAGGAGGAGCAGGTTTCAACAGTCGGGAATATTGGAGCCTTTTGAAGTCATCTGAAACACTTCTCGTTCCCAATACAGTGTTTTTAAGGAACTAACAAGTTACCCTCTATATAACCTTTTTTTGCAGCTTATTTTGACTACAAGGATGAGTCAGGATTTCCTAAGCCTCCATCTTACAACGTGGCCACAACACTGCCTAGTTACGATGAGGCAGAGAGAACCAAGGCTGAAGCTACAATTCCCTTGGTTCCTGGAAGGGTGAGTGCGCTTGCCTGCCTCTATGTCTGTCACAATTCTTCTGTAGAATTTCCGGTTTAACTCCTGCAGATCGAGTGTCGTGACCATGACTTTTTTTTTAAAGCTTTCTGGGTGGTGATATTACATGCTCCGAAGAGTTCTGTGGCTGATTTTGTTGTTTTTTTTTTTAAATTTTCCTCTGGGCAGCTATGATGATGTAAGACATCTCGTAATGCCAGCATGTGCTATCCAGATTAGTTTGGCAAGCTGACAGAGGAACTGTACAGTATCTGTGTGCACTGTCACTGTCTTTTTTTTCTAAAAAGAAAATTTAGGATTAATTGTTCAGCCATCTAGCGTATCTACCTCTGATACTCCTGCTGCTTATTTAGTTGACTTTTCCAGAGGTCAGTGTAGCTGATACAAGGATGGT
This sequence comes from Vanellus vanellus, assembly GCF_965231255.1. Taxonomy (NCBI): domain Eukaryota; kingdom Metazoa; phylum Chordata; class Aves; order Charadriiformes; family Charadriidae; genus Vanellus; species Vanellus vanellus. Next base: position 1,698,650 of record NC_138918.1, on the reverse strand, counting down.
AAAACCATTCTGTCAGAATAATTATTTTTTCATTTTTTATATTTTGAGGGGTTTTTTTCAACATTATCTCTTATTCGGCCTCTTCTTCCACTCCTGCTAACATTAAATATCTACTGCTATTTATACTTCATAGAAGCCAGATTCCTTGCTGAGATGATAAGTTTATTTTTTTTGATGAGTAGGGAATTCTTTACAGTGAGAACAAGAACATGCCCAACCTTGACTATATTAAAAAAAAAAAAAAATACTACCACTGGCTTAGTATTTTATTCCCTGCATCATCTCAGGATGAGAAGCAGGATTTTTTCCTGCTTGCATTTGGAGTCCACCTGCCCCCATGGGGGGCTCACCTTAAATGTAAATGGAGCATTTTATATCCCTCCATCGTACACTGCTTTTTGCGGGCTGTACAATTGGCTGTCCCTTTCTTGAAGAGCCACATGTGGAACTGGGATTGCTGTATGGACTGGAATGACTTAAATCCACTCACGTCTTGCCTCCCTTTGATTTGCAGGATGATGACTTTGTGACACGGGATGATTTTGATGACACTGACCAGCTGAGGATAGGAAACGATGGCATTTTCATGCTAACTTTCTTCAGTAAGTATATCATGGAACTTACTTTTTTTCAGGCAGTGACCCAAACCAGCTAGAGTTATTTTCACACATACGTTTATGTAGCACCAGGAAGAACCTGCGTGCAAAGATTTTACGGTTGTTTTTTTTTTGCCTTGTAATATAAAGAGGGCTTGACCTGCTGCTTTTCTCTTGCTTTCTTAGTGGCATTCCTCTTCAACTGGATTGGATTTTTCCTGTCTTTCTGTCTGACTACTTCAGCTGCAGGACGATATGGGGCCATTTCTGGGTTTGGTCTGTCTCTTATTAAGTGGATCCTTATTGTCAGGGTAAGTTGTATAGTGCAAAAACATGTACATAGACACTAGTACTCTTTTTCCCTAGCTTGTTTTTATTTCCCTTATACTGAGGTTAGTTATAAATTTACCTTTTTATAACAGAATAGATTTTGAGCCCCTTATTCACTGAGAACAGAGCTTTTTCATCATTCTGTCCTGTTTATATGCTGGAATTATTATTGTAATAAAAGAGAATAAAGATTGCACACCCAAGTATCGCTTTCTCTGGCAGAGACGCTGTGTTGGATCAAAATGTGTTTGTGTGTTGAGCAGTAACAATGATCTGATCTTTGCAAAACACTTATCCAGATAAAGCAAGCTCTGCCGTCAGCGTAGGGATGTTTCTCTCTGGTATGATGTTCCTTAGGTGCTCCTCTGAAAAAAAATAATTCTCTGAAATGTGGGATAGCCGTGAGCATGACGGACGAGAAGAGGGAAATAGGGATTTGAAAATTAGGAGGTGTGAGGTTTGCTTTTCGCTGGAGGAAGAAGAGGCAGCCACGGCTTTGTCGCAGTGATGGGAGAAGCCCGCTGGTGCCCTCTGGTGTGACATGCTTGTGGCACAAGCAGCAGGGGATCAAGAGGAAGCAGGCTTTTCTGTTTTGTTTTATTTCCATGTATAAACTCTGGGCATATGCAGGCTGTTAAAACATCCACCGGGCTCCCCTCCACCGGATCCCGCAGGGAGAGGAATGGAGTGACGGATCAGAGCTGGTTTGGGTTACGGGAGCTTGGGTGCCCCTGCTGGGCACAGACCTCTGCCCACAGAAGCACGTAAAGCTGACATAGTATTTTTAAAACTTGGAGGGGGAGAAAGAGAAACCTTTCTGGGGGGGGAAAAAAAAAGGGGCTATAGATGTGCTGATGCTGGAAGGAATGAAAAATAAAAAAAAAATCAAACTATTTTTTGGAGTGACTGTGAGAAAATATCAGAAAAGCTTTATTTGGAGCTCATGGAAAGAAGGTGTCTGTGAAAATGGCACACAGACATCCCAGCCCAAATTCTGATTTCAATAAAAAAACCTCAGTAGTTGTGCATAAGTAGAAGTAGAGAGTGTTAATATTAGGGCTGTCACTTCATACCTAGTCTCTTTGGGCTAAGAATTGTAATTTGTAAATACAGCATCTGTATTTACATCTGTTCAACAACTCTTTCTGTAGAAAGTTAAGATTTTTTGGGGGTCATCTTGTAATTAAGAGGTGTGAGTGAAACAGGTGACCTTAACTGTGGATTTGATTTAAACTTTGTTAACAAGCTTATATTTCGTTAGGTTTTTAAACTTGAATAGGATGCAAACAAAAAAAATATATTGTATTTATCACTGACATAGTGAACTTGAGTGCTCTAATACTGCTGGTGCCTTTCATTCAACAGGCAGTAATTTTTCCAATAGAAAATCGTGTCAGAAGGTTCCACAGATATGGGATTTCATTTTCAGCTGTATTTTGTTTGCTATACTATCCAACCTCACTGTGTAATTAGTGTGATGCAGTGCTCCAGACCTGGTCTTCCCTGTCAGGAACTGCAGCTGTGGTTCATAAGCATCAAAGACGTCAGGGAAAATAGGAGTATTTGCACAGTAGTGTCTTTCTGCTCCACTGACTGCAAGAGTTCCTGCCTGGGTACTGAACCTGTTCCATTCCCCTTGGTTAGAGGTCGTCTGATACATGCAGAAGAACCTTAGAGGAAAGTTTGTGGAGATAGCTTGTTCCCTGCAGCCTGTGCAGCTGATGAAATGCAGCATTTTGTACGCTGTCTTGTATGCAGCAGGCTTGATCTGATTATTGCTGAAATTGGTGAGAATAGATTTGGGTTTAGAAACTGCCTTGTGCTCCAACTTGTTCCTTTTGTTCTTTTTTTCTTCTTTTTAGTTCTCCACCTATTTTCCTGGCTACTTTGATGGCCAGTATTGGCTTTGGTGGGTCTTCCTTGTACTAGGTGAGTATTTTTTCTGGGAGGAAGAGGGAATGCATGCTTAAAACTCTGTAAAGTGCAATGAGGGCTTTTGTGAGCATAGCTTTACTGGCTATTAAAAGATGTGTGTATAGACGTAAAACTGAAATGTAGCCCTCAGTAAGAGTGCTCTTACTGAATGCCTTCTACCTTTTAAAGGTACACATAAACACTGTCCTTTAGTTGTCATTTCTTGGTGGCAGCATCCTATTTATCATCCAGAAGGAGTGAAGAAGAGAATAATGCTTGTTTTCATAGTAACTGATGTTGTATCTGTTCTTGTATCTTAAATAGAAGAGTGTGTTGTGGTCTTTCTTTTTTTTTCTTTTTTTTTTTTTTTCCCTCCTTTGGAAGTAGCTGGATCTCATTTGGAGTCAAAAGTTTTGTGAATGGCTAAGGAAAGTTTGTTTTTGAAATTGCATGAAATTGAAAGATCAGGTGTCATTGATACCAAAAAAAATTCTTGTATTTAATGAGCTGTTGTGCATCCCAGTGACTTAGGTCCCTCCGTACTAGGAACGGTGAGTTGAACTGCTCCTTTTCTTTCTGAGAAGCAAAACCTATGTTAACTGGACAAATGTGTTTCTTCAATCTAGGTTTTCTGCTGTTTCTCAGAGGATTTATTAATTATGCAAAGGTTAGGAAGATGCCAGATACTTTCTCCACTCTGCCCAGAACCAGAGTTCTCTTTATTTACTAAAGGTAAGCTTTCTGCTTTCCTGAATTTGTTCTGTTTTGTTTTTAACTCCATTTAGTGACTCTTTTAGGCTAGACTTTTCTTTGCTTGAATATTTTTAGAACACAAGGCAGCAGAAACCAGTTGTTCTTGGTATCCCTTATGCAGCTCCTGTTCCCACAGGGTCTAGACTGACTTGGTGGGGAGCAGAGGAATACTTGATGTTTCTTCCTGAGCTTTTGCTTTGAGGAATTGAATATTCATTAGATTGCACAATTTGAATTATAAGAACAAAATCTTTGTCCCTTGGTATTGCACTGTCTTTGGCAGGTGTGCCTTTTTCAGAATAAATAGCGTGCCTGAAATAGGTGGTGTGTCCTAAACATGAGTAAGGTCACAAAATGTTGTTAGAAGATTGTACCGGTGTCTTTGGCTCCTGTCCCAGAAAAAAACAATTTGTCTGAATTTTGCGTGCCGGTTGAATTTTCTGCCAAGTTCCTGAAGAAATGAAACCCTCACACACCTTTGCTCTTTGAAAACCCCTCCCACATACTTGAACATACTGTCCTGCCTGAACATCCTTTGGAAACCTTAATGCCTAAAAATCTTTCGCTTTAAGGCCGAACCTTAACATTTCTGCCTTCTTAATGGGACTTTAAAGAAGGAGACTTAAGCAGTTGAACCCTTCTAGCATAATTTCCTGCTCACAGCAGATAATGGCCTGGCATTAACTGTCCCTCCCTGAGGGGAAGGAAATCCTGTAATAGGTTGCTTCCCAGATGCTGAGTGCAACATGATGCTCCCTTTAGAAATATCAGAATAACACTAAATTTCCCCAAGACAGGATTGAGGCAGTTGCAGCTGGGACAGTGGTATAAAGAAACCAAACAAACCCCAGCTTCAAATTGGGGGTCATTAAATTGTTCAGATTTTAAAACCACGGTTTGATTTTCCACATGCACTTCCCTTTTATTAGAAACTGCAAATTACGTAAGATTCTGCTTCGTTTCTAGTCTGTAGTGAGAACACGCTACACAAAACGGGCATTGTGCAGTGTTTTCCAGCTTGAGTTTTCCACTGGTGATAGTGTGTAAAAATAGTTCAGTCAATTTATTTAAGCATTTCAGTTCTGTTTAACAAAGTTATGGTTTACGACCTCCTCCAGGATTTGTAATATCCTCTCAAATTCCTGCTGAGTCACCAGAGGGTTGATTTCCCCCAGTTGTATGGTCACGTAGTGTGAGCGTTTAAGCAACAGCTTTGTCATCTGTAGATTGTTCTCACTGAGCAATTTTTTTTTTATTTTGCTTCTTTAGTGAAACTTAATTTTTCTTTTATTAAAGGAGCCATGTGGTTTCTTGTCGCGCAGGCTTTTGCTCTGTTTGGAATTTGAAATTACAATTTTAGAGACCTTGCTCGATTCCTTTCTTGTGAGGACGGAGGTGCAGAGTTTTTCATAATTTTTTATTTATTTGATTGTTTATTTTTTGTTCATTTTAGAGCTTTCAAAAAGCACTCTCAGATATATTGAGATAAACGTCCAGAATAATTTCTAAATATTAAAACTTTGACATTTCCCCTGAAAATAAATCTTTAATCCTAAAGTCTGAGCAGGGAAACCACAAAAGACTTGGATTTTCAGTGTATTATTGTTCTGAAGATTAGATTTTTTGTAGCGAGCATGGTGAATGAACTTTTTCATTTTAGACTGGGGATAATTTTTAGAAAATTAGGAGGAGAGGAGTAATTAGTGCAAACCAGAAGATAATAACCGGTGAAAATGAATCTAATCGAAAGCTTGGTATGTAGTGTTCCACCTGCGTGTGCCGGTAACGGACGTTGTCCCCGGCAGCGTCTCGGCAGAGCGCATCAGCCACACGACGAGTGCCGGTGGTTTGTGTTGGGTGTGGGGGTAGAGAGCCGTGTCCAGCGCGGCCGGAGAGGCGGTTGGCGAGAGCTGCGCTCTCCTTCCCGCCGGAGCGCTCGGTGGCAAGGTACGAAACTCCCAGTCATCCTGGGGGGATGCAGCGACTACAGACTGCGTCAAATGTTGTTCTCGTAGTGCCAATGCAGTGTGATTTCATGCACCCGCATGTTGTTATGCCGGTGTTTCTAACAGCTTTGCCGGATTTAGTGTCTGTGTTCCCCTGAGGAATTTAAACTCTTCAAAACTGTAAAATATGCGCAAAACTCCTGAGCGTTCTGCTAGAGCCACGTCATTGTGTACTGAGATACTTTATAAGCCCTTAGACATCCTGCACTCTTTGTGAACTACATCCTTCTGTTATCCAAAATAACAATCTAACTATAGTTTCAATATCCAATATCCTTCTCGGACAGATGTTTTCTGGCAAATGTCTTCCTGCGTTAGTGAATTCTCCCTCAAGAAGCAACAGGACACCTGCAGGAAGTGAATCAAGACTCTGGAGCAGAAGAAAAAATAATCACCTGCTTTAAAATAAATAAAAAAAAATAATAAAAGTACTGTTGGAAACAAACGAAAAAAAAGGAGAAGCATTTCTTTCTATTTGTTTCTAGGTGTAAAATTTTAATAATTAATGCAGAATTCTGTAATCATCGAACCATTAGTGGCTAATGTTTGAAAAAGCTATTGCAGTCGAGTCTGTGACGTGCTAACAAAACCTTCTGTGGATGGTTTCTGTCGCGGTTTGGGCAGCGCGAGCCCTGTCCCCGCAGCCAGCAGGGGACAGACTCGCTTCAGGTCCTCCAGCCGGGGCCCGTCCTGCCCGGGGCTGGCGAGGGGCGGCCTCGGGACCGGCAGCCACCGTACGGGGTCTTGAGCTGTTATCCCGAAGGTGGCAGAGTATTAGGTTCTTTTTGTTTTTTTTTTAATAGTCTATATTCTCTATGTGGTAGGATACTTTAATTTCGTACTACCTACTTTTTGGACTATATAGGGATTTTCACGGTACACATTGGTAGCGTAAAACTGAAAGGTCATGTTGCAACTTTGTATAAAAAATTACCTTGCAAAAACAAAGGCCTTTTTTTTTTTTTTTTTTTTTTCCTTTGGCTTGGGACTTTTGAGACAATTCCTAACATACCTGTAATTCTCGCTTTTATAATTTGTGTTAGCAGAGACTATGATGCGTTATAAATGTAGATTGAATGTGCACTTTCGTGCTTTCTGCCAAGTGGTAATTCACTTCGGAGTTTTACTATGTTAAAACTGTAAATATAGCAGAACATTAATAAATGTCACTTATGTAGCAAATTTTCCTGTAGAGCAGTGTTTAATTTAGTTTCAATGCTTTATTGCACCTGGCTATTGATTTCAAATGCAGATGATCTGGGGGAATTTCATTACTTTGCCACAGAAGGTGGAGCGCAGATCTCCATGGTGTCTGTCGGGGTTTCAAACCCTGAGACAGTCTTCGGTGTCAGCCTGGCAGGTCAGGAAACGCCGAATCTGTACGTTTTTTGGGGTGTGTTGGGTTTTTCTTAGCCTCACGTGTAACTTACCTGCCCTGTCAAACGGTTTGTTGGTGGCTTCGGTTCGTGGCTGAACTTCTCCAATGCATAGTCCTCGCAAACAAGCAGTCGGGGCTGACAAAGATAGATGGAGGTTACGCGGAGGCTTCCTTTTTAAACAAGAATAAGTGTACACGGAGAGAATTATGAAGTTTATCCTGCAAGGCAAAATCTGTAGCATTAGGGAACTCTGAATCACATTTGCCCAAACTTGGTAGATCAGCCTTGTGTTTACTCTCTGGGCATCTGGGCCTTATTTGGTCTTGTATATTCAGAGAACTCGAATATTTGGCATTCCTCTTTCTCTCTGTTCGGTGGCTTGAAGCTCCAGACACCTACAGCTCAGCCCTTCCGCGGTTCTCGGGGCGCAGGGGAGGGATGTGCTGCCGGGAGTGGGTGGGCGATGGGCTCTGAAGAAACCCGCGGTTGTGTTTGGCGTGGGTTAAATCATTATTCTGGGGCTGTGCCAGCTCAGCCACTTTATACCACGTAAGTGGCAGGTCTGTGGTCATCTGCAGTGACCAAATAAATACCTTTGGCCTTCCTGCCTGCCTTTTGTCAGCCAGGCTGTTTTCTCCTTTCAGCACTGTAAAACTCTGAGCAGGTTCAGACAGGATTCAGACTTAATCTCCCAGAAACGGGTTTCATCTTTTGATTGCGGGTAAACAGCACGTGCCGCCCTTCTCTGGGGAGGGGACAGCTGGACCGGCTCGGCCCTTACCACGGGCAAGACTTGTGATTTCCGTGGCCGTGTTAAAACGTGCTGCCTCCCACGGTGACCTTTGCAGAAGACCCAGGGATGTGATTTCCCTGGAGTTTGCTTGGGTTGGGAAGCTTTGCATCAAACCTTTTCTACTGCGTGTGCCTGAAATGGCATCTCAGAAACGTCAGTGTCACATCACTGTCTCCCCCCCCCCCCCCGGCCATCATTTTAGATTTGCATACATTTTGGTAACCCTGGTTTTTGTTGAACTCTGACCATCTATCCGAGTCCTGCCCGGGCCAGGCTGTGATGAGCACACTGACGTGGGGGTGCAGCTTCTGCGTGAGGGAGGGACCCCAATGCACATGAGCCCTCTTCTTTGGCCATTGGCCATGGAGGGGATAACAAGACATGCTGGTAGAGATGGACATTTTGTCACGGGTCGCCCTAAATTGAATAATCTCACCATTTCTCTGCGAGAAGCATCAAGCCCTCCAGTATTCCCTTTAGCTGGCTGTGCCTGGCAGAGGGATGGAGCCTTTGCGTGCTGCTGAGGGCAACGCGTGGGCTGTGCCTCGGTGGGACGAGAGCCCCGAGGGACACAGGCGTCGCTCCCTGCCGCCTGCCTTAGGGCTTGGCCCTGGCCTGGCGCTCCCTGTTCCTTTCCAGAACCGGCTCCGAGGGGCTTTGGGGGTTGTCTGGGTCTCTCCAGCAGCGGCGGTGGGGTCCTGGCAGCCGTCCTTGCTCCGGACGCTGGGGCGAGCCGGCGGCTCTGCAGAAACACTGGTTGTCCTTCACGAAGGCGGAGGTCGGCGTCTGCGAGGAGGGGAGCTGCCGGCCGGGACGTCGTGGCTGCCGGAGCAGGTTGTTCCACGGTAAGGCTCAAAATGGTTAAACTATTTTGCATCAGTAACAGTCTCGTGCAGAAAAGCTGGGCTGTGTTAGAGTTGTGTTTTATTTTTGTCCAAATACCAGAATTGTTTGTCCAATTGATTTTTTTTTTTTTTTTTTAATATTTTGCAGTTATTTGAAAGTTGCTCTAAGGTTATTTTTCCAGGTATTGTAGGAAGCGCATCTTGAGATCTTATTTCCAGTTCCCATGAAAGAAGGAAAGCAACCCGAGGGGAGAGGGCTCAGATAAAGGGGGAACAGCACGTGCTGGAGGAAATCAAATCTGCCTGTGGAGAAGGCAGGACCGCCGTGGAGGAAACGAAGGGGATCTCTGCATTGTCCGTGCTCTTCCGCTGGCTCCGGTGGGAGCTCAGCCGCCAGTGAAAAGAGTGGTGCTAATTGTCCGTGGCATCCATGTGGAATAGGGGATTAAGCTGAGGAATAAAACCACTAAATGGGAGACCTCCCAGTTACTTAAAAAAGGCTTTTTCCCCTCTCTCCTCTTGCTCTAGCTAATATGCACTTCTGTTTCCAAGAAGCTGATAAAAATTGGTAGATTTAGGAGTGATTTTGATAAACCTTTTTGCTTTACTGCAAAAGTCCTTTTTAGCAAGAAAGACGCTGCAATGAGTTCATCGCTTTGTGTTTCGGCCACGCAAAGCCAAGGACTGACTGACGCATTTTCGGTGGCTTTGTCAGTGGAAATGGTTCGCGGGCTGCATCACCGTCACCTCTTCTCTGGGCTGGTGCGCTCGCCGCAGTTAAGATACTCGTGCGGGGGGAGGGGACGGCCCGCGGGTCCCGAAGCAGAGGGGGGCCAGAAAACGGGCCAGAAAACGTAATTCAGGCAAAGGCGGCAGCCCAGCCCCCGCCGCCCACAGCTGCGCTGCCGCTGTGTACCTGGACCGTGTCTGGGGCGGCCGTGGGACTTGCTGCCGTCATTTTACACCATGAATTAAGTTTTCGTAGTACCTACTGCTGTTTTCATTGCCTCGTGTTTAAAAGATGGCATAGCTTTAACTGGAAGGAAAGAGAAACGTGTTTCAAAAATATGTATGGTAAGGCAAACCTGGTAGCTGTTGGATTAATGAACCTTTTTAAAAACTTCTTGAATGCAGAACATTTACGAGGCCGTTCTAGTGGTGATACTTATTGCTCATCCCATAAAACCACGTCACTGTGCAGGTTCGGGCAGGGTCGTTGCGCTCACCCAGCCCGAGCCCATTCCCTGCTCCAACTACTGACTTCACATCAATTCAGCGCCTGTTTCTCAACGCTAGGCCAGTAAAATTGCATGTATTTTCATTTTAGGTATCTCCTTTGTCCAAAGGGTTCTAGTAGGAGTCATCCTTCTCGCGTGTATTGCTGAGAAAATACTATGGTGAGAGTTACCGTGACTTTGGACAACGAGGAGTTTCTTTCTCCTCCCAACAGTCCTTAGCTGGTTTCCTGGCAAGATAATTGTGTATCATTTTTTTTTTGGATAATCTCCCATGTGTAAACACCAATGAACTTTTTTTTACTTTTTTAAATTCAAACCAACATAAGTCATGCTCAAACTATCAGCCGTGTGTGTTATTTTTGCCATTTATCCAGCTGGGTGTGTGTGCCGTGTCCCTGCGGCAGAGCGTGCTGCCTGTGCGCCGGGGTCTCAGCCTCCTGCCCCGGTGCCCCCCGGTACTTTAATTAACATCCTGGCCCTGCTTTACCTTCACGAGCCTCATAAATGTATGAACATGCTAGAGAAATTAATGGGAAAATTAATGTTTTTCTCTTTTTTTTTTTTTCATTAACTGTTGCATCCTTGTAGCGAGTTCCCATTCGCATGAGGTCCAGGGGTTCCGGAGAGGTGTCGAGCTCCGGCACAGCCGTGTCCATCAGCGTTCCCGCGGGAGAGGCAGAGTGATTTCCAGTCGGTCGGCGCCTCCCCGGGAGAAGCAGCTCGGGGCTGGCGCAGCTCCCCACGGGGCTGTGCCACGGACCGGGGCTGCGATAGCCACCGCACACCCACCCCCGGGCTCTGCCCGCTGAAAAAAATCGCAGTCAGCTGGCTGCGAAGGCACGGCTTCAGACATAGAATTTGAAGGTACGGCTCCACACGTAGAATTTGGCTTACAGGGTCTGGGTGATGGAAAAGAGGGGCAGGAACCATCACTCGGGCTTCCCCATACGACAGCGTTCCCATCGCGTGGCCACCAAGGGCAATTAGAGACAAGCCAGGCGATCAAACGGGCCAGATTTGGCTGAGGTTTACAGTAAAATATAAGGCGTATAAAAGCACTACGCAGCGCGGCTGTGGTTGGAGTCATCCTGCCGCCGTCCGCCGTTTCATTACACCCACCCCACGGCCGCGGTGGGGGCACGGAGCCCTTCCCGCGCTGCGGCTCCTCTTCCCACCTCCGTCTCTGCAGTAAAGTTCCTGCGACGGCGGCCGGGGAGGGGAAATAAGGTGCCAAAACGTGGACTTAATCCACAAGCACCACAATAACCCCCTCCCCTGGTGAGCGGGGCTCGGGCTACGGTGAGCGCGCCGTACCCACCCTGGGGCGCTTCTCCACGTGTTTAAATACAAAATTCAGCCCCTGCGTTTATCTGTGCTGTGGGTTTCTCTCCACTTTCCCAACCCGAATCTTCCAGGGACCGGGGAAGGGCTGCGGGGGGTCGGGTTGAGCTGCTTTCAGGCACCCGCAGGTAAGGGAGATTCTGGGGTAAAAGAAAGCACTTTTGGGAGAGGCGAGCAGAGGTGCTGCCGGAGAGGGGCCCCGCGGGGCCGTGGCCGCTCAGTCCCTGCGAGCACGAGCCGGTCCCGGGAGAGGCGGGCAGGGGAGCAGCCCCCCGGGACCCCTGCGCTCAGCCGGGCTCTCCCCCCCTTCGGCCGCTCGCGCGTGCCTGCGCTGCCGAGGCGCCCAGGATGAGGAATTCCGTTCTGGGTTTTTTTCTGAAATTCTGGGGGAATGCACAAAAGCCGGTCAGGGAAGGAAAATATCGGGGTTTAGTCACTGTTTAACATAAAAAATCAATCGCCGGATGTATCCTAGAAACGATTTTTAAATCGTGGGACCTACGCAGACACAAGCCTTATTTTGCTGAGCTTAAAATATGTTCATAAAACCTGATAGTGATGCATATAAGAAAGAAAGCAGAAGGTGGGGATCTCTGCCGGGGGTCTGGAGCGTCCGAAGGGGTCTGAGCCGGGAGCCAAAAGGTGCTGTAGTCTCTGGGGCGAGTAAAACACCCTCCGTGTCCCAGGGCCGAGTGGAGCGAAGTACAAGAGCGCTCTGGACTGCTTTTTTTTTTTTTTTTAAGTTGAGTTACTCAATAGCAGTTATGCTAAGTAAGAAATGAGTGTTTCCAAAATACCCATCTTCTCTCGGTGAGCTCTAATGGGCCCCTGAACTGTAACCTCGGGTGTTTGTCAGCTGGAGCCATCTGGGCACCAGGAGGTGGTCCTTGGAGCATCCTTTGGGCAGCGGTGGGTGGCGTTGCCGGGGCCGTGGGCGAGTGCAGAGTGCCTCCTGCCCGCGGCCATCGCCCCGGAGCGCTGTCGCTGGTGGCAGCTGCCGGGTCTGGAGGCGGCACGAGGGGCTTTGTGGGGCAAAACGCCCCGTGCCCACAGTCGGGCAGCGCATGGGCGAAGCAGGCAGCAGATTGAAGAGCCGATGAGAAGAAAAGCCCGTCTTCGACCAGATTTTGTATTTGTTTTTGTTGTTGCTTTAACTGAAGTGGCTGGAGTGTGGTAATTAAAGGCTCAGTGGCTCTAATTGGAATAGGTTTAAACTCGAGGTCAAAATCCCTTCTGGCACTTCCTCTGCCTAATAACCATCAACAGAAATCAAACAAATCCAACTGGCTCCAGCCCCTAATCTGCAACCAGCAAAGGTCGCGGCGGCGATAAGGGAGCTGCGGCGGGTCCCGCAGCCAAGCGCCGAGGGGCGCAGCGCCCGGCCCCGCTCGGGGCGGACCGCGATGGTTCCTCGGCCACGCGCGGGTGCCGGGGGACGAGTGACGGAGTGACGGTGTGGCAGTCCCTGGCTGTGCGTGATGGGCTGCACCCGGCGCTGCCGCGCTGGGGGATGGAGAGAGGATGGGGCACCTTGTGCACGAGTGAGCAGTGCCGATGCAGCGCGTGGGACGGGGCTGGGGTGGGCGCTCAGCGTTGCTCAGCATCGGTCAGCATTGCTCAGCCATGGCCGTTTCCACGAAACGCCTGTTTTCGTTGAGCAGCTGAAGAAACTGAGACTGTGATGGGGGTTGGGGAAGGAGCATTTGCAACCGAGTGCTAATTCCGGGGCGCCCGGCGGGCGCTGAGCACGGTGCGGGGCTGCACCCCCAGCCCACCCACCGCTGCGGCTTCCTGCCACCGCCCCAGGTCACTGCCCTCGCCAGGTCCCCACTTTAACTGCTTTTCTAATTATGCCCTAATCTGGACCTTTAAAGTGATCTGGGAGGAGAAAAAAAAAAAAAAAGTAAAAAAGAAAAGAAAAGGGGTTGCAGATGTTCAATGGTCAAGTACGGCGGGGCCGGGATGCAGCCGGGGGGGTGCGGAGCCGTCCCTCCCTGCTGCAGGTCTGCTCGTCCGCCCTGGGATGCCTAAAGTAACTTTTGCCTAAAGATCGCATCGTTTTAATGTTTTGGGGCTCCTTGTCACTGCTCTCCTCTCTGCCAGCCCCTGTACACGCAGGTGTTGTCCCGCCTCGGTTAAGGGCATCTGGCGGTGAGTTACCGCGCTGCGCTCTGGGCTTAATTTGGAGCATTCACTTTCCATGCAAAGACAGGTGCTGTGCTGAGGGCGGCCGAAAGCCGGGGCTGCCCTGGGCTCGCTGCAGTGGCCACTCACCAAACACGCTCCTGCATGGGATGGAAACACAAGGCCCCGGAGCGGCAGCGAGGCGGCAGCTGCTCCGTTGGGATTGCAGCACGTGGCTCTCCCATACAGCATCGTCCTGCCCCCAAACCAGCCCTTCCTGCTGCGGGTGTCAGGGCAGGGAGACGCTGGGGCCACTGGGAGAGAGGGTCCGGTGGCAAAAAGAGCGCGGTGCGGTGCGGTGCGGTGCCGGGGCTGTGGGCAGCGCTGCGACGGCAGACACAGCTCCCGCCACCGGCTCTGCCGCTTCTGACGGGTGCGCGGAGCAGCCAGAAAACGGAAACAACGCATGAGCGGTGCTGCCGTACGAGGCCGTGCAGTGCTGCCGGCTGCTGCGCTGGGCCGGGCCGTGCTGCGGGATGCCGTACGAGGCCGTGCGGTGCCATGGCTGGAAGGCAGCGGCCGCAGCCGCCCTGGCTGAGCCCCTCTGCTCCCCGGGCGGCCGCTCTGCCCGGAGCCGCCCGGGCACCGTGGGAGGCTGCGACGCGGCTGCAATCGCTGCCGACTCCCTCCCACAGCTGTGAGCAGGGCAGGAATGCCCAAAAGCCCCGGCCGTGCCTGGGCATTGCTGGCGCTGGGGCTCCTGTGCCTGCAGCAGGTGACGGGGAGCCCTGCCGGGGCACAGCCAGCTCCCCTGCCCCCCAGCCCGGCCCCGGCACCCCCAGCCCGGCCCCGGCACCCCCAGCCCGGCCCCGGCACCCCCAGCCCAGCTCTGACCTGCGGCGGCACCGTCCTTTGCTGTGCTCCGTATTTGTGCAAGGACGGGCTTGAGTTATTCCTCCAGGTTGCATGGAGGTAAGTGGGACCAGCACAAAATCCCGCTGCTGGCGCGGAGCGTTGTTGGGAGTCGCCCCTCCGTGCGGGAGCTGGTGGCGAAGCCATCGACGGGGCTGCGTTACTGCCGGGGGGGGGCGACTGCTGGCAGCACCCTGCGGCTCAGGAGCGGGGCAGCATAAACACATTAACCTCGCTCTAACCAAAGCCCGTACCCTGACTTTGTCAAAAAACCCCAAAACAACCCCCTCCCCCTGAACCCCAACCCACCGATGCCCACCAAATCTAAAGATTGGCTGAAGTCCGCAGGCGCAGTCCGTAATGTAAGGAGTAACACAGAGCTGAGCTTTGACATGATGATATTTTAAAACTCCCCCCTAAAAATGTCAATTCAAACCACTGGAACAGCTGTAGGTTAAAATACAAAGTCCAGGACGGTGACAGCAGCAACGGTGACAGAACTGGGGTTCGCTTTGGAATAATTAGCCGACGTAGGCGTGAGCTGCTTCTCCTGAGCTGGGCTGGGAGCTCTCCATGCCAACGCTCTGGGCTGCAGCGGGGACTGGGCTCCCCTCAGCCCAGCCCTTGGTTCCAGGACCAGGCCAGGGACCGGGCACGGGGTGACCGCGGAGCCCGGAGGGGTAAATCCTCTCCCAGTTGCTGGAGGAGAGAGCTGGGGGGTGGGATCTTGCACCGGCCCGTGCCTGGTTTGGGCAGCCGGTGCAGAGCCGTGGCTCCTGACAGCCTCTCCTGCTCTTCCCAGTGCCGCCGCTGAAGGACGCTGCCCGAGATTTCACTAATTCCTCATTTTCAGGTGGCTCCGCGGGAGGTGACGGGCCAGATCCTGGCGGTGGAGGCGGCAGAGCTGCCGGGCTCTGCCAAGTCCCGCCGAGCTGCTGGCGGTGAGCGCGGCAGCGATGCGCAGGGACGAAATGTCTGGTTCGCAGCTCGGGGCGGCTGCCTCTGCGAACGCGTACGTCGGGGGGAAGGCGGCTTTAGGGCTCGGGCGTGGGCAAAGCGGGGCCGCAGACGCTGCAGCGCGTGGCGAGCGCCCGGGGCGAGCGAGAGCCGGCTGCAGGCGCGGTGAGGGAGCGGTGAGCCCCGGCCGGGTGCGGGACCGGTGTCTGCAGCTCCGAGCGGCCCTTTGGGTCCTCGGTTGAAACTCCCTTTCTCTGCTCTGTGGTGGCTGCGCAGCCACCAGACGCAAATGCTCCTGACTGGGTAAAGGGATTTTGTCTGTTACAGTGGAGCACTTTTATCAGGGAACTGCGAAGCACATTCCAGTCAGTTGTATCACCGCCGTGCCCAGGGCGAGAAGCGGAGGTGCTGGCACAGGGAGGCAGGGACGGTCCCCATCGCCTTGTCCAGCCGCTGCTTCCTTAGCCCGGGACCCGCGGGGCAGCGGGGCTGAAAAGCAAAGGTCTCGGGGCTCTTTCCCGGTGCCGGGGGGGTTCGGCACTGCCGGGGTGGTTCGGCACTGCCGGGGTGGGCAGCAAGTGCCCGGGGCAGGGGCTGTCCCGCTGCCCTGACCGAACGGGGCTGCTGCTCGGCACAGACGGGAGCTTCAGCCTTAAACCATTCCTAGGGAGTAGTTTGCCGTGGCGCAGGGTGCAGAGCCCTGTGCCCAGGATTCGGGATGAGCTGCTTACGCTTAATTCCTGTAGTTTGCACTGGTGTTCGTGTCGGTGCCCTCATCTCTGCTGGTTTTAGTTCGGAGCAAAAGTGAAATTCGTGGGGGGATTTCACTGCCCTCTCAGTCAGCAGCTCAAAGGGCATGAAGCAGCTCCAAAGCACTCGGGATAAATCCAGCTCTGGTGCGGAGCAGTGGAGAACAGATGGATGGGGTACCACGTGCCCCTTGTCCTTTGGTCCCAGCGTGTTGCTGCTTTTATAGAAAGGCTTTAATCAGACGATCCGGATCTATTGCCCCAAACTCTCCAGTGGGAAACAGGGAAGAAGAAGCGCTTTATGGGCCCAAACTTCCCGAAGCTGCTGGGAATGACCTCATCCGTACGTTGAGCAGAGCCTGGGCCAGCTGAGAGCGGGCAGAGGGGTGCGGGCAGGGCTCTGCCGGCAGGAGGAGGAGGAGGAGGAGGAGGAGGAGGAGGAGGAGGAGGAGGAAGGCTCTGTCTGCTGCCTTTCCCCTTGGCGATCTCCTCTTTGTCCCGACACGTGTTCTTCTTACTGGGAGGGGGCTTAAATCTCCGAACGGGAGTGTGTCGGCGTTGCTCTGCTGAAGGTGTGTTTGCGCAGGAGGCAGCACTGACCGACAACCAAAGGGTTATTTCGGCCCCTCTCTCATAAAATAGGCTTTGAAAGTTCATCAAGTGCCGAGAGGGGAGATGCAATTAAGAAAGCTTGCTTTTTTGGAGACGCAATACTTCTATTAAGCAAGCGCTCTGTTTATGTCCCCGCTAATTGAAGTAAATTGCTTTCTGCAATCAAATGGGGAAGTTCCCCTTCCGATCACGATGCGAGCTGTGCTTTAGTACACCATTTCCAGTATTTAATCTGCTTTTAGTGTTCTCCCTTTAATCAGTTTCATGTATTCCGTCGATTTCGGCGAGCCTGCGGTGGTGGTGTGTGGAGGGCTCCCTCGCTTTTTACAACATAAGGGAGACAGGAGGGATTTCTCTGTCTTGCGTTTCTTCTTCTTCTGCCCCGCAGCCTGCGTTCCCCGCTGCAGCGCCGAGGCAGAGCTGGGGTGATTTTGCGGCCGGCTTCGTGCAGCCGTTAAACCCAAGCAGTGGGCGATGCTCTGAGTGTGGGGCTGCTGCAGCCCGACGGGCTACGGGCTCAGCGGGAGGAGAAATATTTTTAATCCGGTCCAGCCGAAAATTACTATTCCAGATTAGAAATTAAGACCGTCGAGTAGGCATGAGTCATTCTATTTGCTGTGGTCACGGTTTTTCCTCTCATTAATCTTCCGGCCTGTTTTCACTGCTGCGCTCTGAATGGGAGAGAAGACTGCTAACCATAACGTAAATGCCGTCCCCCCGCTCCGGCAGCTCGCGGCTGCTGCTCCCTGGGCCGTGCACAATTGCCAGTATCCCTTTTTTATTTTAATTCTTTCCGTTCTGTAGAGTATCTCGATGTTGTCCCAAGTGTTTTGCAATAGCTGTGCTGAAAAACAAGGCCTTATCTACATGCAAACAAGCACCATTTTAATTTCACTAGTGCAAAGCCCCATTTCAGGTTAATACTGTTTTATTTTGCTTAAGCTTAAATCGATTCTGAATTGGCATAAAACTTAAAGGAAAAAAGCACTTGAACCGAAAGAAGAAAACGCACAAAGGACTTCACACCTACGCGACTGAACCAGTTGCTTTCGCTTCTGAAGATAAAGCGGTGTCGGTCTCTGAGGGTGCAGATGGGCTCGGCTGGTGAAACGTCTCGGGGGGAGCAGCGAGACAGAGCCGGGGGGGGGACGGGGATGGGGACGGGGGCGCTGCCCCCGCCTGCCGTCCTCCAGCCCGGGCGGTGGGACGCCCAGAGATCAGCGTGGCTACAGGGCTTTGCACTGGCAGCAAACCAACCAACCATAAGGTGCGTTTAACACACGGCACCCGCGAGCGGGCAGCAGGCTCAGCCTGCCCAAACGCCCTGGCGCCTGCCCGAGCCCCCCCGGCACCGCTGCCCGCGTCGCCGCGGGGGGACTCCTCGCCCCCCGAGGAGGGGCTGCGGCTCTTGGTGGCATCAGTTTGAGGAACAGTGCGCGCGGCAGCATCTCCAAAACCCTGGGGGATGTGGACCTGGCTGCCCGCGGGGGGACGTGGCCACGCGCTGCTCCAGTAACTGGTGGGCAGTCGGCCGTCTGTCCCACCGGCAGCTCTCCCCGGAGCACTGGCGCTTTTCCGTGGGTAGGGGAATTTAGAAAAGGGGCAGGGGGCTTTGCTGGGCTGGGGTCAGTCCTGCGGCCAGCGCGGGCTTTGTGGCTCTCCCCTGGCTCTCGGCTCGGCACGGCGCGTGCGGGGCCACGCCAGAGCTTGGTCCGCCTTGGCAGCAGGTCGTGTGAATTGAGGAGGTCAGTTTTGCCCTGCGGTTTCAAAGCCGAAAGCCAAATCCATCCCTGGGACAATCCCGCTGTAGGCACCGATGCCGAATGGACACATCCCAGGGTTTTGCTTTTGCTCGTGGTAAGAGCAGATTTGGGTTGCTCGCGGTGACTTGAATTACTGTCTCTGTGGCCAGGAGTCAGAAGAGAGGAGCCAGTTGTATTCTGGACTGCAACAGCTCTGTACTGTGATGACATGATCAAAACATTAAGGATACTGCTTCTTGGGGAAATGCAGGAATCCAAAACATCTGGTAAGTTTGTTTGTGCTTGTGTTGCCTTCCTTCGTGCCTTTGTTCATCCCTTCCAATTACTGCTTCTAAGTATAAACTTAAAACAGAGACTAGGCTGAGTTTGTGGGGAACATATGGACAAATGGAAAATAAACAGCACGAGGAATTCCTGGCTAATGAGCTCTTGGATGATAAGATACCACCAAAAAAAAAAGAAAAGAAAAAGAAAAAGACAGAGGTCTGAGTTTCTGTCATATCATGAGAAGAAAATTTCAGTAATGATACCCAACAACACTTTGATGCTGCGCTGCAGCGTCTCTCTCGGGGTCTACTCGGGCTCCGGCCTGCTGAGGACACGCTGGGCTGTTGTCTGCACCGGGCCAGTACTTGGAGGCTGGTTCCAGCTGTGCAGGGCCCACAGCTGGATTCAGGCCATGGCGACGGCCCTTAGCCACCAGCTCTGCTGGGCCACAGCCCCCGCAGCCTCGTGGCAGAGCTACAGCCGAGGGCATGGAGGAGTCGCATCTTCCCGGAGGCCGTCCCGCCAGCGGCACTGGCTCCGAGCGGGCTTTCCACGAACAGCACGTGTTTCCCCTTTTGGCCTCTCTCGATACATATGCAATTAATTACTCCAGCTGAACAACAGGAACCCGGTCCTTCCTCCTCAAGTTCAAGGTTCGCGTCTCTCTTTCTTCCTGGCAGAAGAATAGATGCTTCCTTACACTTGAGGCAGGTCACCCTGCTAGCTTTGCTATTTATTTGTGGCTGCTCGGATTATTTTTGGTTGTAGGGTTTCCGATCAGCAGTTACACTCACTGCAAGTCAAGGCGTTCATCTCTGCGCAGCTCAGGCACCCTGGTCTGATCCTCAGTGCTTCTCAAACTCCCTTCACTTTCTCTAACGACCATTAAAAACTCCTGGAGCGACCGAAAGGCTAGCGCTTCGCATCTGAGCGCGTATCTTGTTATTCAGCGCAGTGATTTATACTGACAGATTCTTTGTAAGTTCAAGGAAACGTCATTTCCCCACCCAAACACCACTGGGGACAGCGGAGGGGACGAGCGCCGGGGCCACGCGGGAGCTGCCCACGCACGAGCGCATCGCCTGGGAGCTCCCCGGTCCCCGCGGGGCGAGCAGGGACCGCCGTGTGCTGGGTGTCGCGGCGCTGGCTCCCAGCTCCTGCTGCCGCCGCCCAGAGCTTCCACGGCAGACGGTGGACGGACGGCAGTGGCGGAGGCTGTCCCTGCGGCGGGATGTCTGGCGGCGGGGCAGGGGACGGCCGGGCGGGCAGCGGGGAGAGGAGCTGGGGGGAGTGGGGAAGGGGATTGCACCGGGGGAGGAGGGGGCAGAGAAGTGCCCGGGGATGGCAGGGATCAGAGCGGGCGGCACAGCAGGTGGAACGGGGAGGCAGTAGGATGAAACCCCTGAAAAGAAAAGCAAAGAATAGAAACGTTTCCCAGGAGTGTGTGTAAGCGTCGAGGAGTTTCTGCCCCAGCAGCCGGTGCGGGACTGTAGGGTGGTGCCAGGCACCGGCTGGGGGCTGGCCGCAGTTTTGGGGGGGTGGCGTGTCTTTCAAGCTGCTTCTGTGATGTGGAATAGCGGCTGTTTGATAGATGCAGCGCTGGAGCGTTTCCTTTCGGAGGGCAGGAATGCAGGATAAGTGCCTCTATCACTCTCTTCTCGCTGGCCACAATACAATTTGAGCATTAAGCCATGCCCACGAGAATGAGGTGGTGGGGTTTGATCCAACTGGAAAACAATTAGTTAAAAATCAAAGCAGTGAGCGCATTGTTTGTTACCGGTTTATGCTTTTTTCCAGGGGAAATTGGGATTCTTTAATTGGCTCAGCTGGACAAAAAAAAACCCGACCCAGATCAAACAGTGAGTGAGCTGGAACAACAAAGGAATGTCCTGCTAGTTCTTTTTCCAAGTTTAGAAATGGAAGTCAGGGCAGCCTTGGGATTTGTGGAAATTCCTCTGCGCATTGTTAGGAGGTAGAGGAAGTGGTTTAAAGTTTAGCTACTGGTTTCTGCATCGCAAAGCGGGGGCCGGTTTCCACTTACCCAACTCAGGTTGCCCCTGGCTCGGCTGGCCGTGCTGCGAGCGGCCGCCGGCGGCTTTGCAGCGAGATGCCGTCAACGTTTCCCTCCTGCCCAAGGCAAAGCCCTGGGGGGGGGTGGGTTCGTGGGGAGCCCCGGCTGCCGAGCCCCCCGCCCCGCTCCGGGGGCTCTGTGATGGCAGGCGGCCTAGGAAAATACGTGGAAACATTTTTCCATCCCTGCTGGTATTTCATTCTCGCAGCTGCTTGGCACAATCAGAGTCAGAAAAGGTTGTTTTCAGTCCGCTATCAGCTTTGCGAAGAAGTTTCCCCATTTCTATACGGAGCAGTTCATGTAGACACAGATCACACTTTTAAATTTTTACTGCCTTTTCCCCCAATCCATTATGGTCGTTAGATAACAAAAAAAGCCTATGAGACCCCCAGGTAGATTATAAATATATTGGGGGGGGGGGGGGGAGAGAATTGAGATCCCGGTTTAAAGCGCACACGCTGTTTGTTTTCCCTGTTACAGTATAGTGTTTTGTTGGGGTGTTTTTGGTAGTTTTTAACATTTTTTTTAATATTCTTTGGTTGTTTTGGACAGCATGCCCACGGGGCTGGAGGGCAGAGGCTGTTCTCTGGCTGGGCTGAGTCGAGCGAGGCCGGGAGGCAGGACATGAAATGGGATGCGCTTGGCCTCGGGGTCCCCTGGGGGGGGATGTCCCCCCGCCGGGCAGGAAGCGAGAGCCCCATCGGCTCCTGCCAAGAAAAACCTCTCTGGAACATCCTCTCTGCTCTGCTGAGACCGGATGATTTTCACTCCGCCGCGGCGCCGCTCTCCCCTGCGGGATGGGTGTTATTTTCCCGCGAGGGCTGTCCCCGGGTTGGGGATGACGGGGACGGCTCCTGCCCCCCCAGGGCCACGCTGCTGCTCTGGTGTCGGAGGGGCTTTACAGCTGTTGCCCCTTTCGCTGGCAATGAGCAGGGTGATGCTGTGGGCCTTCAAGGGCGGGGGGCAAATCTCGGCTCCGCTGAGCTGGCCGGGGCCGAAGCCGCGGCATCCGACGGCTGCCCGCACAGCGCAGCCCCCCCCGGCACCCCGTTACCCTTCCCTGCCGGCAGCCGCTGTGTCCCGCACCGGGGCCGAGCGTGTTTCCCACCGACCCCCTGCAAAGGCTGGCGAGGAGGCTGTCCGGTGCCGGCGGGGCCGTACCGCTCTGCCAAGGCCCAGGAGGTTCCCCCGTCCCCGTGTGCTTCCCCAGAGCATCTTCTGCCCCGGGACCTGCCCCGGCTCCGCAGCCCGTCCTTCCACCCGAGTGAAGCCGACGCGGCCCGAGAGCACCAACCCTCGTCCGAATAAGGGCCCTGGGCGCAGCAGAGCTCTTGACGGAGGAGCAAGTGGCATTTTTTTCTTTTTTCTTTTTTTTTTCCCTAAATATCTTGTGCCCCTGGGCTCTGCTGGAGGGCGGCAGCGTTGCGGCTGCCCAAGTCAGTGTTTCCGGATCAAAGCCACCCTGCAAAAAGGTGCCCCAAGAGCAGCTCTGCCCACCACCATACATTTTCTCACTGTCAACTCCATAACAGCGGATGATTTTTAAACGGGCATTTTCACGTATGTATTTTTTCCTTACATGGTTGATTTTTTTGTTCTGGTGTTCTAACGCAGCTTCTTCCTACAGCCAGCGAAGTGCTCTGGAAGTTAATATGAAACAGTATTACATTTTTGTGTGTTTTGGGTTATTTGTCTAGGCTTTTATTAGGCTTGTCATGCAAGTCATCACGCAAAAATGTAAAAGAAAAAATTATGTGTGTGTGTGTGTGTGTGTGTGTGTGTGTGTGTGTGTGTGTGTGTTCGTACTGGGGACCAAACCCAAGACCCATCAATACATGATGCAGGGAATTGTTCTTTGTTTTTCAGGGAAATTAAGTCCCGGTATGGAGAAGCCCTCAGGGCGATGAGTGGTACCTATTGTTTTATTCATGCTCTTTCCCAGCGCCCGCCACACGCTCCACGTTACCGAGGTACTGAAACTGGGATGTGTCCGATGCTGCGTGTGAGAGGGGCTTTGAGACGTGAGTGGATCCCGGGGGACCCACACCAGGGTTGTTTTTTTTTCTTTCCGCTGGGTGATACATAAATGTGGGACCGCGGGCACGGCTTTGATTGCAGGCTGGGCCGGCAACGGGGCAAAGCGCACAAACTCGCTGCCTCGAGCGAGGGCCTCCAGCAGTGCCTCGCGTGGGCGCTGCCATCCGCTCGCTGGCTGAGGAAGCAGGAGATGCGGTTTTGGGCGGGCGACTTCTGCTGCGGGACTAACGCGTGATCGGCTTTGTATGAAACAGGAAAAAACCAAATCAAAACTGGAAGAAGAGGAGGAGGGTTGTTTTGTGCGCAAGCAGCGCTTCAGCTCCCCGGCCTCTGCCTGAGGCTGAGAGGCAGAGGAGGGGATTGTTGTGTCCCCGCAGCTTAAAAGCAGGTGGAGGTGGCGGGAGCCGGCGCGGGGCGGGTGCTCGGTGCCAGGGTGCCAGGCAGGAGAGCCCCGGCCCCGGCGCTGCGGCCACGTCTGCTGCTCGGGGCCAGCCGTGGCGGCTCCCCGCAGAGGTGGGTCGCACGGGTCGCTGCGGCGGCAGTGCGGGTTGTGGGGAGGGTCACGGGATGGGGCTGCCTGGCTCTGCTCTCCGCTGTCGTACGAGGGATCATATGTTGGAAGAACCTGCCTGTTACGACACCCCGGAAATCGCAACTCGTGGGGACGCTGAAAAAATTTACGTTATTTTGGTTTTATTTTAAATCTCTCTTTAATATTCCTCAGGGGATGGAGAGGTTTCTGTAACGTTTCCCAGTGACTGACAGTCCATATAAAGCTGAAGGTTTCAAGTGGTGCTGCTGGCTCTGTGCGTCCGTAGCTGCCGCACCGCTCGCTTCGGGCACCGGGCGGGATGCTGAGGCTGTTTCCGCAGTAAATCGTACCCACCCAGGAGCTCTCGAGCCGTGGTACAGATTTTTATAGTCTGCGTAAGAACGAAAAAGACTTCCTTGACATAAAGGGTACAACTTTCTGAATGATTCAACCTGAACGAGAAGTTCAGCTGCCGGCACGCGTCTCGCGGAGGCGCTGCCCTCCCCTCGCTCTGCGTACAGCGGGTTCGGTGCCCACGAGATGCTCTGCCCCTTCTGCAGCCATTTGCAGCGGTACGAAACAGCTGTAAAAATCCTGGTTTGGTTCCACTCCTGTGTCTCGCCCTGTTAGTGCTGAAATCTCTTTTTTGTCGGTGCTGTGAGGCTCATCGGCAGTGGGGGCCCTGCCGCTCCCCCCAGCCGCGGGGCCCCTCCGGCGAGGGAGATGCTGTTGGTGATGAAAGGGGCTGCTGAAGCATGTCCTCCGCTTAGCGCAAACATAAAATTATAACACTTATGGTTGACATTTCAGGGTTTTTTAACTCCCTTGTTTCTTCCGAAGTCTGTAATTTTGGGGGTAGCCTTTTTGTTGTAGCGTAATCATTATTATAACAATTTTATTTCCAGTGCTTGTGGCGTGGAAACCAAGAAATCCGGAGGGAACAGGAAAACCGTTTTGAGAACTGGCAGAAGGAATCGCGTGAGCTGAGCAGACGTTCCGCTGGAGGTGTGCTGCTGAGGGCTCCTGGGACCTGCTCCAGGCTGAGGACGCGGCGCAGCTCCCGCTCCGGTCTGCCCTTCCATTAAAGCTCTCGAAACTGCGTAACTGGTCAGCGGCCAGCGGTGTTTCCCCAGGAAAAAGGCAAGGAGGGAATTTTTGGCAGGAAACCCACAAGGCTGAGTCTGCCTTGGGCTTTCAGCAGCGCTCGACGCCGTCAGGTCGAGGCGCCGCGTAGGGTTGCGTACCCTTCTGCCAAAGGCCGGGCGTTGCGTCTTACTATCAAATGCCATTTTAGAGCATCTTACAATCCTTATTTGAATTTTTATCCCTACGCACCAAGTTGGTAAGTCCTTAAATATGCAAATGTGTTTAGCCAGTGTTTTGCTTGCAGCTTGGACGAGCTCTCCGAGGCTGGCCCTGGTTTGGGCGAGCCTGGGTGGCTGCTCTGGGAGCCATCCGAGATCCTGTTGTGTGAGGCTTTCACATACAAACCCAAAAAAGCTTGCCCTTCCTGGTTCTAGTTTGTGTATTCCAGTTTTAGCCAGGAAGCACGGGCTGAGCATCCTTCCCACGGATTGAAGGGAGCATTTGCACGGGCTCTGCCAGCCCAAGGGGGGATGGTCTTTGCTCCCGGGGTGCTGGAGCAGCGTCCGTCCCGCCGGAGGGGAGGGACCGCGCCGTCCTGCGAACCCACCCGCCGCCCGGGGGGGAAACCTGGGCTCTGAGGTCAGGGCGCAACGCGGGCTGATGGCGGCAGCGCACGGAGGCATGATGCAGCGGTCAGCGTCCTGATGTCCCGGCATGGTGGGGCACCCTGGATGGGGCAGAACGGGCACGCTGGGAGAAGGTAAAAATGCTAAGAGTAAAAAAAAAAAAAATATATATATTTAAGAATGAAAATCCTCCTTTGCTGAAGGGAGAAAGGAAGGAGGATGGGGTGAAGTTGTTTGTTAATAATGAAGAATGAGCATTTACAAAGCCCTCGTGTCCAAAGCTCTTTAACTTTTCCTGGCATTTCCCATCCATTCCATTGTTAAGCCCTCCGCCGTCGGAAAACAGCGCCGGGCCAAGGCGCTCGGTGATCTCATCGCGAAGGCTTCTGCAGTCGCCTCTGTTTACACGCCTTGCAGCGTTTGCTCCTCAGATTTAGTTTCCTACTTTGAAGGGGGGGGGGAAAAAAAAAAAGAGGAAAAAAAGAAAAAAAATATCTTTCATTTGTGCAGTGGGCTCCCCCCGCCCCGGGCGCTCGGGCTGTGAGGAAAATAGCACCTCGGTGGTTTTCAAGGAGAGGATGGACCACAGCGGATTCCCACAATTTATAAGAGGAGACAGGAAGGCCTTAGTGACTCATAAACACTAACAGATTCTGTGTATGAGTTTCTCTTTGTTGTTTGTTATCCTTAATTTCATGGTTTTCCTTCTTTTGAGCATGTTTGTATATTTTAGACGATGCCATCGTTTTGTCAGGACACTTTGTGTGTGGTTCCCACACAGGAGCAACGTTGTCTGCCCGACGGCAGCGCTCAGAAGAATAAAAAAAGCAGCCAGTGGAAACCCTTGAGGGCTCCGTTTGGTGCCACATCCTGACGTGCGGATCCCGGGACAGTGAGAAGGAGCGGGAGGGATGTTTCCCTGGCGTGTGGCAGCCCCTGCTTTGCTCCGAGGGGGTCAGGACCTCGCGAAGGGGAGCAGCTCCCCGGGTCGCCCTCAAAGCCCCCCCCGGTTGAAGAACCCTAAATCCGTGGCTCCCTGGTCACTCGCGTGGCGCGGGGAGGGTGAGGGCGCTGTGGCCAACGCCACCCGGGCGTTTATCAGCCCCTTTCTCTGCAAGCGCCTGCGGGTGGGGTGCCAAAGGCTGGATGGGGAGGGGGTTGTCCCAGCAGAGGCGGCAAACTTTCCTTATTTATTAAAAAACAGCTATTTGTCAGAGGGATGGGATGAGCTTCCCTTGAGCAAGGAGGTCTTTATCGCTCTGTGCGGACGTTTGCGTCGGCGGGGGCGTCCTGCCTTACACAGGTGCCCGTTTTCCTTTTCCCATGGATCTCCCACCAACCCCCCCCCCTCTTCTGCTATTGCCACGTGCAGGACTTGATACCCCGTGTCCTGAGGAACGTAGAAGCCCCTTTTCAGATGAGTCATTTCAGCGCTGTGCGACAATATTTAATTAAGCGACGTAGCGGTCAGCAGCTGGGACCGCCGAGCTGCGATGGTCAGAGCCCGTGTGTTCGGAGCAGCTCGCGGCGCGGCCCTGCGAAAGACCTTTCCCTGCTCTCCTCTGGATTTGGGGACAACAACAGCGCAGCTGTTTAAATACGCTGGAAATCTCAGAAACACACAAGTAAGCACTAAACTTTCCCGAGGTGGCTGAGTAATCTTGTTTGCTTTCGCATTTTAGTCCCCCAATTACCCCCGTGAAGGATATTGCCTCTTTAAACAGAGTTCAAAAAGCCCAAGAATTTTTTATAAATAGCTCACATCCTCTTGATAACAACCAGGCTGCTATTTATTGCCCACTTCCCCTCAGACAGACAGGTCGCAGTATTTAAAATCGCGCTTCCCGTGAAATCCAGAGGAACTCGGTTTTTCAGGTTCCTCCAATTGTTTGTCGTTTTGGGTTTCCTTTGCAATTTACAGCGTTTAGCCAGGCTAACCCTGAAAAGGAGCCGGCCGAGGGATCGGTAAGATATATTGCTGCCTTGCTGGAGCCCTAACCTGCGTTTTCCACTCGCTTCTTTGGCACCGGCAGAAAAGCCCATCACTTCCCAGCAGCGTGGGGTCTTTCCAGTGCAGTTTTTTCTAATCTCCGGAGCTCAGCGAGCACTCTCTCGCCTTATTTTACATCCCCACCTCCTATTCACTCAGTAACCCCGCGGCCAAAACCCTCTCCTGGCTGAGAGCGGGCGGGTGCCGCTTCCCTGCATCCCCTGGCTCCAGCGAGGAGGGATGCTGCCGGTGGCAGGCACCTCACTGGGGGCACCACAGCTTTTGTCAGAGTTTTAGGCAGGTCTGTGCTGGTGAACTGGGATTTGTCCTGTCCCTAATTCCCAGCAGCTGAACCCCTTTCGGCCAGGTGCAAGACCTTTGCTGCGCTTCGGTCGCTCTGAAATACCTCTGGGGGTTTCTTAGCAGTGGATACAGACACCCACGTAAAGGAAAAAATAAATTTGGCAGTTGTCTTTGTAAGGATTCTCTAGCGGACTGTCAGGAGCGCTGGTTCACGGCGGCCGTGAAGCTGTTTGCAGCAGTGCAGCAGCGCGGTGAGGCCGCTGCGGAGGGAGGGGGCAGCTGGTGAGAACAGAATCGTAACTCCTCGTCCTCGAACAGGAGACATGATAAAAATTTGGGTTTGATGGTGCCCTGGGCACTTTAGAATATAGACCCCCGTAGGGTCTGAAGTGGAGAGTCTGTGCTGAGCTCACCTCTTCATGAAAAGCAATTAAATACTGTATCAGCAATAATGTTTTTTTTTTTTACTCGTATATTCACGCTTTGCCATGTCTTCGGGCGAGACGGCTCCGCTGAATGGGCAACATGAGCCGTTTCCTTCCCAGCTCAGAGCAGGACGTTTCTTAGCGGAGGATTTTGCTGCTCCGCGCGCGGTCGGGCGCTCCAGTGCGGTAATTGGAGCGAGGGGACGTGGTGCAGAACGTCCCAGTTTCACGCTCCGAGGATATCATGTTTCTGATTAGGAAAACCCAGTTACATAACTGCATCACATAATCACAAACATACCTGGCATCGAGCGGAACTCGGTTTTATGATTTATTCATAAGAATTTCTTCATGCATAAATTTCTATTTATTCCCCTGTTGTAAGGGGAGAAAAATGTCAATGAAAGCTGCAGTGCCGCAGAGCAAACGGGCAGCGCGCGTTCCCAGCTCCCCTCTGTTTAGGTCTACAGAAAAAGAAATTATTTCATACTTTCTGCTGAGAAATTCTTGGGCCTTTGTGCTTGGGAGGTCAAACCCTGCTTGGGTTTGCAGAGCCCAGCCGGGCTGGGAAGGGAGCGGGAGATGCGGGGGGGACGCCCGCCCTGCCCGGTCCCCGGGGATGCTGCCCCACTGCCTGCCAGGCTGGAGGGGGCCAGGGTCTGCCAGAAGCGGGCAGAAACCTTAGAGACTCGAAATCCTGGCTGTTTGGTTCATAAACTCTGCTTTATATCTCCTTTGCTATTTTCTGCGTTTAAGAGGCGGTGGGGACCGCTGGGTGGGGCGACCCCTAAGTCCTGAGCCGTCCTTCAGCCCCAACTGCCGCTGGGTGATGGTGGAGCCTGTGTGAAATAGATGCAGCTGTCTTGACACCAGGGACACCTTGGTGGGTTTTGTTTAAATTTATTTATTTAAAAAAAAAACAACTCGCGGAGAATATCTCCTCCAGTCGTGCTTCGCCTGCTGTTTGGCAGCTTGCTGGTCGCTTTTTCGCCTGTGATAACAACCCCTGAGGAAGCAGCACGGCCTCGGTGCGCCCGGGTTGGGTGCCCAGGGCTGCTTTCCCCGGGGTTACAACGGGCTTCGGTGGCCCAGGCAGCTTCTGTGAGCCCCTCTCGCCCCACTTCTGCCCCAAAACCCATCACCCCGCGTCCCACTCGGGCCCCCGGGGTCTGTCTGGGGAGCGGGTGGCTGCGTGCCCCTCGCCCCGAAGGCGGCCGAGGCTGAGCCCCGGGCTAGCGTGGGGGGCAAGGGGAGGCTGAAAGGCTTTGCCTTGACCTTTACAGCCCTCTCCTTCTGTCCCCGAAAAGGAAGCATTGGCTTTGTGTGGGAGCGCAGGTGCCCTCGGAAGGGTCGTGGGGCGTTCTCAGTTATTTGAGGAGATCCCTAAAGTTTTACGGCGCTCGGCGGGGGTCGGAGCGGGCAGCCCGGAGATTCACTGTCTCACACAGGAGGTTATTGTCATTAGGAAGTAGAACAAAATGCGAAGGCAATTTATCTTTATCCCGGCCATTTGTCTGCCGCTCACAAAAGGCCAAACTTCATCTGTGGGTGACCTGTGCTGGTGTGTGGATCCCCTGCGAGGATCCAGCTCCTCGTCCGGCCGGGGCACGGGGCTCTACCTCCTGCCCCTGCTGCCGTCATGCCCGTTCACACACCACTGGTGTCTAATCTTGGCGATAGAAATTATTTATTACTGGGAAAGACGCGCCACGGGAGCTGGTACCCGCATGGGAGCAGCACAGCCCTCCCGTGCCGCAGCCGCGCTTGGCCCAGCATCACACCTGGAAATTCAAGAAATGAAAGAAAAGCTCCTGTACCAGCAGCGTGGTCATGCATGTGGATCTGCTGACTTTTAGTAGCTTTTTAATTTTGTTTTAAAGACAGACCAGACCTTGAATCCCTTATCTAATTTCCATGCAAACAGAGCAGAGGTGCTCGCTCAGGGGAACGGCACCAAATAACCCCACTCCAGCTCCGCGTGTCTGTGCATATCTGTAGACCTGCAGTCATGCATACACGTGGTGGGGAAACATTTGTATAATGGCAAAGACTTAAAAAAGAATCCCTTACTGGAGAAGGTAGGGTGGGTTGGTGATACAGACCCCGATGAGCCGCACGTAGTGGCCGGGTTCTGCCTTGGTCGCGGGGCTGAGAGCGAGCGGAGCTGTGCACGTGGCCTGGGAGGGTCAGACCCTGCTGGGTGCCCCATGGCAGGGCGCTGAGCGAGCCCTGCGCCGCCTCAGCCCCAGCTTTGGCGCTGGGCAGGCGATGCCCGCTGCAGTTCCTGCCTTTTCCTGGAGCCCGGCGCGTCTATTGTTCCCCCGGCTCCTGCAGAGGCGTCTCACCATGGAAGAATGCATCCCGCTCCCCAGCCAAAAAAAAAAGCCCAACCAACCACCTCGGAGCTGCCAGTGAACGAAAAGCCCCATCTTCAGGGCTTTATTTAGCCTTCGGTGTGAAGCCGTATTATCGCCCTGTTTGTCTTCAAGGATGGATGCAGCTTTCGCCCAGCGCCGCTTGTTTGCTCTCCCCCGTCCCCTCTTCCCACTGCTGGCAACCTTCACAAATCGCACATCTCAGCCAGGGGGGTTATTTTTGAACCTTTGGAAAAGTCTCAACATGCTTATTAAGTGCATATTTTAGCAAAATAGTTCTAAAGGAAATGTCAAAATTAGTTTTTTATCTCATTTCCATACGTTTCAGCCCATTCAGTCAGAATTAATGTGTTGCTTAATGGGTATTTTGGATGCTCTGATTCACAAGAAATTCCCTTTCTGGTCTGACCTCCAAGAGCTGTGGTCGCTTCGGAGCCGATAGTGAACTGGGAAGTCTGTTATACTTTTGGCTCTGCATCTCTCTCTGCCACCTTATAACCTGTGCCCGTGGTGGTGGAATTGCTTTCCTTTGATGGTCAATTATTAAAAATGGTGTAAAAAATGATTTAAAAAAAGGTGATAATTCTGATTGAAAAAATATTGCTTTAACATCTCCTAGTCAAATCAACAAGAGTGCTCTGGTTCGCTTCCAGCAGAGAGACGTGAATGCGGAGTTGATATTTTTAATGCTTAATGTGCAAGACATCAGTCAGTGTTGCCAAACTCTGATTGAAATTTATACATCCTGGCTCAGTCTGTTTGTGTAAAAAAAAAAAACCCACCACCAGCATAACAAATTCAGCATCTTTTCCTCATTGCAAATTTTTTTGGCATCAGATGTCGTGATCTGTACAGTGTAGTTATTGTCTCTTTATCTGATCCGGTGACTAACTCAACATTATTGTTTCAATAATATTATTTCAGGCCAGGTAAAGCACTCGGGTTACCTTTGCGGATGACACAAAACATGGCATGTCATTTCATGAGTCAGAGCTCCATAGTGCGCGCAAGTAAATAAGAGGAATGGTGAAAAAGAACCTGGATAATTTATTTTTAGCAGCCTGGTGTGATGCTGGTGAGACGGGAGGCAGCAGCCGAGGCCGGGGGGAGGCAGGGCGGTGTGTGCCGGTGGATGGGAGCCACGGATGCTCGGAATCCAGCCAGAGCCCCGGCAGTGCCCGTTGCCGGTGTCGGCAGCACGGCCCCGCCTGAGTGAATCACGCTGACTTCTTGTCTCTGAAAATAAATAACTGTGAAGGAAACAGTGCCCCGCTCTTTGGCGAGGTGGCTGTAAGTGAGTGGCCGCTCGCCTTCGCACGTGAGCGGCGCGGTGTTGCCCGCGGGCTCGGTGCCGGCTGCTGCGTCCTGCCCCGGGAAAGGCTGGAGCTCCCCTCCTGTCCTGGAGACTCATAAACTATGAAGATGACACCTGCCTGAGGCCATGTACTTATATTTTTATTACATTTGGGTGAGAGCAAGAGGAGGCAGTGGGACAGGAGAATCCTCCAGTGGGACAGGAGAATCCTCCGGGCCTTTTCCTCTGACCTCCAGCCCTGTCCCGCGCGGTCAGTCCGTGCCCACCCCCTCGGTGCGGCTGTGGCCTTCGAGCAGACCCCATCTCGACCTGTTTGGCGTACAAATACTGCGGGCTGTGCTCCTAGAAATGCGAAGCACGACAGCGGGGAGCGGGTCTGAGATGCCGAGGGAGGCTCTGCGGGACGTGTCCCTCCACAACCCCCCTCTACGCGGCAGGTACCACTGACTTTGGGGCGGTTTTTAATCTCCTGACAAATTTTTGTACTGCGAGTTGAGCTCCAGCCCCGTGGAAGAAGCGGCCTGACTTCAGTGCACGTCTCCCAGGCATATTTCAGAGGCGCAGGGAAGGAGCGAATTGCTCCTACAAGTGGACGGAGTAGGGCATTCTCCGCGCCGCGGCTCTTCCCCGCTGCGGGTGACCTGCGGGATATTTAAACGATGCGCACGCGGATGAGCCAAGCTGCCGGACAGAACAACCCCAGCCTCGCCCCGAGTTCCTCGGCTGGAATATAACGGGGTTGGAGGGCATCCCGGCGAGGGGCCGTGTGCCGCTGCGGCGCGGGGGGCTCCGCGCCATGGGGGGGACTCAGGGGTGCCCCTTCCCCCGGGAAGCTCTGCCCCGGCGATGGTTTTCCCGCACGGAGCTGGTGGATATCACAACCACCAGTGGTGCTTATCGGGGTCTGCGATTCCCCTTTGGATGAGGGGTGTCCCCATCCCCGGGGCCAGCGCGCCGCCTGTATTACGAGTTATCCCACCCGGGCTCTCCACTCCCTCCATCGCTCCTGGTGTGCGTAGTATCAAATAACTGATTTTGGGCTACTCTCTGCTTGTATTTTTAGTATAATTGCTATAAACATTCTTTGGGATTTTTTTTTTTTAAAACCACAACAGCCATTCATATATTTAACAATATATATTTATATATATATATAATTTCTAGATCAGTACATTCATCAGTACTTGTTTTTCTTCACAAACAGAAGAACTCTTACAATAGTAGACTTTCTAAAATAAATACTATTAAAATAGAGCTTCAAAATAAATATTCTATACAAAGAAAACCTTCTGTGGTAACTTTTCAGGGTGAATACGTGGTGGGGTGGTAACCGGAGAAGGGGGAAACCTTTATCAGCGTGCCGGAGCGTGGGAGGGGAGGAGGAATACCCGGTGCTGCGGAAGGGCGAGGGCTCAGCCGGGTGGGAACGCCGGTGCCGGGGAGCAGTGGCGTGAATTTAAGCGGCTGCTGCTGGTGCCCGGCGGGTGCTGTGACCGTTCGCTCGGCCGTCGAAGCCGTTCTGCTGACGGTGAGCTCCAGCCGGGGACGCGGCGTGGCATTGCCGGCGCCTTGTGAAGTCACCCCCTTCTTGCTCTCTGGTCCTTGGCGGCTGTGCGTGGGCAGCGGACAACACCCGGCAATGAACCGGCTACCGCAATTAGCAGTTCAGGGTGGTAAAGCCTAAGTGCTCCTCCTCCTCCTCCTCCTCCTCCTCCTCCAGAGCCACCCTGCAGTGGCACGGCGCCGGTGCCGGGGCAACCTGCCCTCACCTCCCCTCTTGCCTTCATGGTCCCACCCCACCGTGACGGAGAGCACACAGCGCCGTGCTAATTAGCAGCCGTTCGTCAGTTGGCACGGCCTGCAGGGAGGATGGCCAGAGCCGGGGCTGAGGTTAGACGGCGCCGTGCCCGTGGTACGTCTGAGGGGTGGCGGGAGACCCAAGTACCGTAAAAGGGGATGAGGGAACGGAGGCGTTAGGGTGGGGGAAGAGAGGGGAATAAAGACATTATTGACCGGAGCCGTACCCTCCGCCAGCCCCGCGGCGCAGCGCCGCCGGCAGAGCCCCCGCTTCGGCTACCCCGAGCCTTTCCGAGCGCCCTGCAAAGAGCTCGGCCGCTCTCTTGCCGTGCCCGGGGCCAGGGGCTGACGGAGCAGAGTCCCGCCGCAGTGCCGGGAGGCTGAGGCGTAGCGGGAGGGTCGCTCTCCTACGTTTACCACTGCTCTACCACATCCACTAACGCTTTACAGCCTTCCAGCGTGGGATCGGCTTACACCATAGCAGGATTTATATATTAAAAGAAACCAACAGAGAAATAGTTTACAACTATGTACAACGAAAGGAACTCCACGCGGGACTGCGGGGTGTATATACATGAGTGTAGATTGGCACAGTGGCGACCACTCCAGCGTTGCATTTGCTTGCAAGGACCACGCGTCTAACCCGCGGGCTTCGCTATTGCAGATTTTCAGCACAGATCCCCCCCAGGAACAGCCAAGGACAGAGGGTCAAAAAGGCAAAACAACCATAGGCGGAGGCCATTTGGATATGTACGGTCCCAATCGAGGAGGGCAGCAGGTAAATACCTCTCCTGCTGGGTTTTCTAGCCTGCTTGCATCTTAGGAAAATGATCGATCTCATTAAATACAATACCTTATACATTCAGCCAACAGTTCAGCTAGTTTGGGGTTGGCTTTCCTTTCACCCTTTCACCTCTCATTTGTGCAAGAGAAATATATACAGCTCTGGATCCCTGCCTGCTTCCTTCTTTCTGGTGTCCCCATACAGTCAACACGAGGATAAACTATAGGAATTGGTATCTGGTGACAGATGTAGTGTCCCTTTTCCTATGATTTATCATACACAAGCTAGCAAATGTTATAAATATAGAAAGTTGTTTGTTTTTTTTTAATTCCCCATTCAATAAATATCTACATTTAAGCTTAACTAAACCCCAAGTAATCCAGGTTAAATGAATTCTTAAAACAAAAGACACCAGAACTCCCGTCAGTGCGCTCCTGCCAACCCCTACGCAGCAACTGTATTGCAACCAAGCAAATGGGATTCCTGGAAATGCTACATGAGCTCTGCCTATTGCTTATCTAATTAGAGATGACATTTCACTGTCACTGCTGTGCATTTACTGAGGAAATTTCCTCTAATTAAAAAAAAAAAAAAAAAAAAAAAAGAAACTAGATCAGTTTTCTGCATGCAACAAGTACCTACCGACTTATTAGTGTTGCATGTTTGGACAAAGATTTTTATTTAGCACCTTGTAGTTGTCAAGAGAAAGGGGCTACTGCATCTTATAAGGGAGTGCAGAACCGGCCCCGGGATGAGTGCACGGACAAAGCCAATGATATTCACTTACTGAAAACCACGGGCAAATTTCTTAAATACGCTCTCTTCCCTCCCCTGGCTTTCCCTGGCATTTCTTAACACTAAACAAACATTAAAAGCATTCTCTACATTTAAAAAGACACACTTTTGTACAGAGGAGGCAAAAGTCGAACAGCAGCAATAGAGATGGGGGAATGGGCTGTACTTCAAGCAAACGCCATTCTTCCCCAAGACAAAAAAAAGGAATCAAAAAATCTTAATATTTAGTGAGCAAAGAAGAGCTTGTTCCAGGAGAGGAGGTACTGGATTGATAAAAATACACCTTTGTGTATCCTATATATCCCTATAAAAATACACCTTTGTGTATCCTACACTTTTTGTGACTTCTTAACAGAGCTTGAGAGGTTTGGAGAAACAAACACTGAACGTCTTCACTTTGTGGAAGTTAAGATCCCCTTTGCTCCAGCGCTGGGGAGCAAGCGGGCGCCTCGGGGAAACGGGATTCGACCGACATCCTTCTGGAGCGGGTTTGTACTGTTGATGTAAAATTAATATTCCATTGAGTGGAACCTGATGCTACAGATCAGCTTTCAGGCAGAACCACACGATGTCGATACAACCGCCCGAACGCATCCTGCCGCTATTCTGCCCACGGCGGCAGCAACCCCGCTACCATCCCGCTTTAAAAAAGAGGGTCCAAATCACTGTGGCCGGGTGGGTTCACAGAAAGCGATATGTCTAAATGTTAAGAGACCCTTAAACAAATGAACTGTATCTTCACTTCTGGCTCAAAATCTTGGAGGGACACAGAAAGCTTTTGAGAAACACATACTTTGTGTGCAACGGGCCCTTCTAACGGTGTGCGGGTGGGGAAGGAGGGAGTTAACCCTTCGCCTTCAGCGGGCTGCTGGTAGCAACCCGGGATTTGGAAGGAAAGCGAAAACAAGAAGCCCACCCTGACCGCGAATCCAATGCAGCTTTCTGCAGAAGGGAATGGGTATTGCTTGTGCGGCCGTGCCGGCCAAGCCAGCAGTTAATGGTTCTTGTGGTACGCAGGCATGGTGAGCAGCCAGCCGTCCGTCCGTCCGTCCGTCCGTCCGAACCGGGAGTTTATAAGCAGCTGTACTTCATGATATACATAGGTTTTCAGCCTTCGCTCTACATGATTAAGGTTTCTCCTTTGGCCCCATCTATTTAAATTCTGACCAGTTCCAAAACCCTGAATAGCCCAAAGTGCTTCAGTTTGTGGAAAGAGTTGCTTCTGCTTTCTCCGAAGGCAAAAGGCTGACGTCATCCTCCGAACACAGGTTATTAAAAAGAGCCAAGGCCACGCTCCTCCGCCGAGCGCCCTCCCACTCCCCCTCCTCCCAAACTATCAAAAGGGCTTCTCCGGCCTGCTGCCTTTGCTCTCCGGCAGCGCCTTGCAAATGACGCTGTTTGTGTTTTTGCATCTGCATCCGGGCCGGCTCACTTGGTCGTAGCATCGCTGGGACAGCTTGACGCAGCCGGTGGCTGGCAGGTAGCAGAGCAAGCACGGGAGCACCAGGGAGAGGGCGCTCATGAAGGACCAGCGGGCACAGCAGTTTGAGTGGGAGCAGGAGCAGGGGTGGTCGGCACACGTGCCCTCGTCGTCCTCGTTGGTGCAGTGGTAGAAGACGCCCTTGACGAGACACATGCAGGTGGAGTAGTTGACCAGGTTCTGTGCCGAGCAGAGACACTCTTGGTTGCACACCCAGCACGAAGGCAGAGTCCGGGGCAGCGCGCACTCCTTACACTTGCATTTCCCACAGGCTTCGCACAGTAGAAAGTGCTTGTCCAGTTCCGGAGACACAGGTCCCTTCAGGTCCAGGGGTTTGCAGTTAATCACCTTGGGCTGAATGCGAACCGCCCTGGGGGAGGACTGCTCTGCCACGGGCGCCGGGGCCATGTGGTCCAAGAGCCTTTGGTCGGAGGATGTGCTGCTGCTGCTGCTGATGGAGCTGGGGCGCCCGCTGAAGGAAATCCAGGGGTGGGTGACATCCTGCTCACACCGCTGCAGGTGCTGGTTGGTCAAGACCAGTTCATGGGGGCCTCGGGGACGCTTCTGGGCTGCCAGCTGGGAAGCGGTGGGGTTGTCGGTGTAATCGTTCTCGATGTGAGTTGTCTTCATCTGGTCGATGGGCAGGATGGTGAGCGGATGCTGCAGCCGCCCATAGGGGATCCGACTGTCCAGCAAGGGCTGGACCATCACAGAGTTGGGGACGACGGTGATGTTGTGGGGAATCCGGGGCTCCATTGAGAAAACAGTCTGATTACTGGTGAAAAATCTGCTCTTAAGTATCCTGGGGGAAGGAAAGGAGAAAGAAAAGGGGCGGGGGAGAGAAAGAGCGCATCGTTATTGAGTTACCCCGCAACGCCAGCCCAAGCAGGGCTCTCTGCTGAGGCTGGTTATTATGCAGAAGGTCTTATGGGGTGAACCTGCGCCCGAGGGAGTCAGAGCACTTCCCTGGTATAGAGTGCATCGCTCTCCCTTTGCTACTGTGTTCCTCTCCCTCACCTTGGCCATATACAGCTCCTCTGGTCCTGGGAGGGCTACCATTACTGCAGGCCCCCGAAGTGCCCAATCACCATTTTTCATAGAATCATAGAATTGTCTAGGTTGGCAGAGACCCTTGGGATCATCGAGTCCAACCATCTACCCTACTCTACAAAGTTCTCCCCTACACCATATCCCCCAACACCACCTCTAAACGTCTCTTTAACACATCCAGGGATGGTGACCCAACCACCTCCCTGGGCAGTCTATTCCAATGCCCGACCACTCTTTCTGTGAAGAATTCTTTCCTAATGTTCAGTCTAAATCTGCCCTGGTGGAGCTCGAAGCCATTCCCTCTTGTTCTGTCATTAATTACCTCTGAGAAGAGACCAGCACCAACCTCTCTACAGTGTCCTTTCAAATAGTTGCAGAGAGCGATTTTTGCTGAGGGAAAGCACATTTTAGGGCTACTGGTGTATATTCCCACGTATTTTTGTCGGCAAACTGCCTGGAATGACTAATGTAAGGTTTGGGTTTTTTTTTCCCCAATTGACCCTGATCCCTAAAAAAAACCTGATGCCAACCTACGGCTGGCAGGAGCGTTGGCCTGGTGCAAAGATGCTTCGGAGCGCGGGGCTGAGAATTTGTCCTTGCTGACCCCGAATGTGGCTGCGGGAGGGCGGCTTGGCTTGGGGGGGGGGAGGTGTCCCGTCTCCATCGGGAGCTGCTGGTTTCAAAGGCCGCTTTCAGCCCTCCCGCGGGGGGTGGAAGTTCTTGCTCAGCAGCTTGGCTGGTGGCAAACCCGGGTGGGAGCGGACGGGTACAGCTCCCGGGGAGAGCACCCACACGGCTCAGGCTTGGTATGTCACCTCCCCCAGGTAACGAGGCACTCCTCGTCAAAACGCTAAGTAGGTGGACTAATATTTAGTCGAAGGGCTGTTTACTAGCTAGGCTAGCTAAGCCATCTATTGCCGCAGTTTCTAATTTCATTGAAAGAGTGCAATTTATCCTGGAGTGGATCCAGAGATTCAGCAGCGGCGGAGGACAAGAAACCACAGGAAGTAACTAAACTTAAATCAAAGAACGGAAACGACTCGGTTCAAATTTAGAAAGTGCACATTGTTTTCTAGTAGATGTGCCATTTCCTCACGGGGTGACCTTTATTCATCAATAATATCATGTCGGAGATCGGTTTAAAGGAGCGGCGAGTAAAGCTTCAGAGCAAGTTGCAGGAGGGGAAGAGCTTCTGGTATCAAGAAAAAGGAAACAGTGAACAGCTTAAGGCATTGCCAGTTGTTTGTGCTCAGACAAACAAATTAACCTTTTCCAACGGCATGGAAGATTTTAACACTACAGTAGCCTGAAAGAAAGTCAGGAAAAATCTGCATCCAGCTGCAACCAAGTCACACGTGAGAAGTGCGTGTGAGCAAATGTACACCTCTCCTGCAAGAGCATATCCCCCCCTAGATTTAACACAACGCTACAAAAATTGGAGCACGAATTGATTGCACATTTTTGGAAGGAGAAAGGGAAGTGCATTTTTACCCACTGAAAAAATGTTACTAGAGTCCGCTATTACATTTGCAAATCGTTGCTTTGATAGATCGCTTGGCATTTGAGGGGCTGAAACCCTGCCAGTTCCCCCGAGACCGACAGGAGCGCGGGCTGACGCCGGGGAGCGGAGGCCAGAGCAGCAACGCGTGGGCAGGACGGCACATGCCGCCTCTGCGCTGCGCTGGCACCGCGTCCTGCCCGCTGGGCTCTGGGTCCGCTGCGCAGGATGAGCGGGAAGGAGTGCCGTACCTAGCAGTAACGATCGTTACTGCGCTGCAGCTCCTCATGCTGTTGCTCTTCACTAGTTAAAATTCTCTGCTGGGTCTCAGCCATTCATGCAAATTTTTTTTTTTTTTTCGTTATTCATAGCTCACTGACGTCCTGCCTCGAGAAACAAGAGGGTTTTTAAAGCATCCTTCTATTCCTATTTACTGTATGTAAAAAATAAAAAGAAGCAATGATTCTGACAACTATGGGGCACGCAGAGGGGGAAAAAAAATTGATTTTCTTTTGTACATCAGAATCCAGTGTCATGGTATAAAAACTACTTGCTGCAAGCCAGAGTTTAGCAAAATACTCAGTTCTGTATCGGCTAGGTGTTGTGTTTGCAGGAAGACTTTGACTTCACAGGTTTTTTTTTTGTTTTTTTTTTTAGCAGAGAGATGCAGCTGTTTCGGCTGGCAAGAGTAACTGCAGCACAGCTGATCTTCGATGGAAGGTGGCTGGAGGAAACGGTGGCACGCTGAAGGATGTGACCAGCCTATCTGTCTGCTCCTTCATGTCAGCGGCAGCGCTGCCTCCATCGCCTCTCCAGAATTTTGACATAACCTCTAGCACAGGGCTCTGCCTTCTGGCCTGACCTCAGTCCCGCTTGTTATCAAGCCTCGGGCGTTTGGCCCATTCGCAGAAGGTTTCTGCTGGATCTGCGGACCGTTATTTATTTGAAGGTGCACTGTGTGCCAGCAGGGGTGTCGAGGAGAGCCGTTTAGCCCTTCGGCAGCACCGGCCGCCCCTGCCACTGCGGCGAGGCTGGGCTGACGCTGATTTTCCCCGACACGGCAGCTCTGGGCCGGGGTGGCACGTTGAGGGTGTTCTGCATCGCCGGCGGCACCCCACGGGGAGCCCCTCGCCCCGGCGCGGGAGGGCAGACCCCCCGGGACAGGCGCCGGCATTTGGGCTTTCTGTTAACTCTGTAGCTGCACAGCCTGCAACGGTCCCGAACCAGCGATGACATCACACAGGAGTTATGTCATCAGATTAATCTGGAGCAGGACTATAGCCACAGGCACTCCTAAAACACCCGAACCCCTGGTACACGGACACGGCCATATGCAGGCAGACGTTAAAAGATGGCTTAACTGAGATAATGCTAATCAGGATTTCAGAGTTAATTATCACGGAAAGGAGATGAACCCTGGACCGAACGCCACACTTTGGGATAGTTAATGTTGAAAATTATTCATCATCAGTTTTCACTATAATACTGTTTCAAATTGTCTAACAGGCAAACTACTGCAGCACAAGGGGAACGGAAGCCCTGGCGTGGCAAACGCAAAGACCCTGCAGATATTTGGGCACAGGATCTACTTGGATAAAACCTCTGGAGCGAAGGCAGCCAAACAAGATACAGCTCTCCTAATTCCCAGATCCCTGCTCTGGACACCACGTCTCTCTTGCTGAAGATCGCCTTTAAAACACCATAGATGCACACCTCACCAGTTTTTGGTGCTAGTGCTACACACGGTCCGTCAACTTCTGCCCTGCCTTCTCGCTCCTGAGCGGAGGGTTTTCACACTTAACTGCTCTCACCTTCTGAGCTACACTTAAGGGACATAAATTTCCAATATTTATGGAATTTTCCAAGGACCGTGACTACATTGCTGCTGATGGTCTTGTTGCCAGAAGTTTCAGCAGTGCAGTAAGATTGCTGGTGGCAGATCCAGGTCAAACATCTCAAGTGCTGAACTAAAGAGTGAGGCTGGGTGGCGTTCATTCTGCAAGGAGGTTCTCCTCCATTGGGATCTCCTCAGATGACAACAACGGTCTGGTTGCTTCCACTGATACGTGCTTTGAGCACATCTTTCCCTGAGCTGTTTCTGCTTTAAGCTTTATGTCTGCATCCCATGAAAATAAAGACTTCAGCAAAAGGTCCTAGATAGCTGTGTATGTACACAGCACTCCATCTCTCGTGGTAGAGAAGAGGAATCCAGGGAAATTCTCAGGTTAAGGACCTATGCTGGATCAGAGGCAAGTCAAGAAGGCAGACTGCTCCCGTGAAGCCTCGCAGGCTGAGGTGTGCCTGCCTGGGGGTGCGGATGGATCCTGGCGACTTCCCTGGCAGACCACCAAAGGGATCAGAACTCAACCTTTTTCGGTTGCTGTCTTCCCCAGAGGGACATACGTAGCTGCAACAAGCCTGAAATGGTTCCAGGATGACGGGAACAACACAAGCAAGTCATCCTTTGAAATGCAGTTGGTTTGCGGGTGGATATAAGGACACCAGATACTCTTGTGAACAATCACGAGGTAAGATGTCCGCTCAGCAGCGGGAAAGCTCATCCCTAGTGCAGAAGCGGAACACCTTGCCATTTTTCACCTCCCCACCCATCGCGCATGCAGGGTGCTGGTCAGCAAGGACCGCGTTGCCTTGAGCAGCAACGTTGGTATCTTAGAAACTGCAGCTTCTGTTCCAGCCACATCTCCCCTCAAAATTAGGGTTTGGGGTGACCTGGCAGAACTTAAGACCTTGAAAAAGGACAAGACCTGAAGGGGTGTAACCTTGGGAGTCTTGTGTGGGCTCCGAAGACCTGTGCAGGTGGGCAAGGGGGGGTGCAGCCTGGTCAGCTGTGCCTTGTAGTCGCTGGCATTGGCTCAGATATTGAAGCGACCCAATTCAGCGTACGGCACATGGAACTGGCCACCGGGTGCCTGAAGCAGCCCTGGGGAGAAGCGGTGACGAACGTGAGCAACTCTGGTTGGGAAGGCAGGCAAGAAAGAACAGGCTGAGCTGTCCGTGTCCCCCTTTCCCACCCCTCCCCTTAACTCCAGTGCCTGAGGCCGCCTGGGGCAGCCCCCCCGGCTGACCAAGAAGGGGCTGGTTACTAGAGATGAACTGCAAATGTCAAACCCCCTAAGAAAGAATGTTTCTGCTCATAGGGCTCATCTGCTGCGATAAGAAAGGACTGAAGTTTGGGATGCCAGTGCTGTGAACAGACCTCCTCTTTCTGGCAATGGCAGTTGGGTACTGCTTGTAGACACTGAATTAATTGCCCAGATTGAACAGATTTACTATAACAAGATGTGTCATTTGAAGAAAACTGTAGCTTAAAAAAAAAAAAGTAGAAGAAGAGATAATAATAAAGTAGAATAGGAGATTTAAGGTACTTAAGCACCATAACTTTGCAAAAGCTACAAAGCCTTCTGCGGTGCCTTTGTTGTCCACTGCACTAACCCAGCCCGACTGTACATTGCATTTTAATTGAGGAAAAAATGCCATACAGAATACTTGTAAACAAAATTAGTTAATCTTTGCTCACCAGTAATTACAGACATATTATAGCATTAACGCAGGCACCAATTTACTGGTTGCAATTGTACAGGCAATTTTCTGAAAGTAGACAACAGGAAGAAAAATTCATGAGTATGGTCTTACACTGGGATTTATTCATTCCTTAGAGGTAGGGGAAACAATGAAGTTCTTTTCAAAGCAGAAATGTCAACAAACTCCCATGTAGAGAAAATTTCTCTTCCCCCATGCCATCCAGGGCCTGTATGGTTCCTCACCACATACAATTTTCAAGTCA
Organism: Vanellus vanellus; assembly: GCF_965231255.1. NCBI lineage: Eukaryota > Metazoa > Chordata > Aves > Charadriiformes > Charadriidae > Vanellus > Vanellus vanellus. Next base: position 1,656,102 of record NC_138918.1, on the reverse strand, counting down.
AAATATACTTCCTTCCAAGTGAGTAAAATTGGATTCAAAAGTCAAGTTCATAAATGTGCTGCAGTGCTTGTTTCAGCTCTTCATCAAGATATTGCCAATTTAAAATTACTATTGTACTAGATAATTACAAGTCCTAAAGCTGTAGGAAACCAACTGTTATTTTAAAGTGTTTTGGTATTATTTCAGACTTGAAAGTTTTGTAAGATTCTTTAGTCATATAAAATTAAAACAAAAGCGATATTATGTTTTAAAAGGATTTTGGACTCGCCTACGTAATTTTATAGAAAGCTACATCCTTGTAGGCAATTCCATGAGAAAGTCATATAAACCCCCAGGAAAGCTCATTCTCATTACTGCTTGCAGAACACTTTTTGAAGCAATAAGGTTCTAGTATCCTTATTTTCAAAGTGGAGTTGGATAACTCGTCTTCCAGTTACTAAAAAACAAAATGGATCTTGACTTAAATATCTAATGAGTGCAGACGTATATAATGTTTATTACTGTCTCAGTTACCTATTAGTTAATAATTTTAATAAGTTCTCACATGTTTAATGGCATTCTAGATGTAGGCAGTAACAAAAGAATAATGAAAATAAGGGACTTAGAGTCCAGAATTGGGTCCTGTGTGGAAGCAATCCTGCAAACCCCGACCCCGAGAAGCACCTGTGGGACTCTGACACGTCCCCAGTCCCCACGGTCCTGGTGAAGTCAACAGGAAAATGGGAAAACGTGCTCCCACGACCCACCTCCTGTCCACCCTGCACCTGGTACAAGGTAGCACAGCTTTGCCCAACCCATTGCTGAAGGACGCAGAAAATATCAACGGATGCTGATGTGCAAACGTCTGAACTCAGTCTTAAGTGTCGTAGGAAAGAAAAGCCCCAAACACGGTGTCTGGAGCGTGTTTGCTAATAGAGAGAGCACCGGTATGATCAGAGAAGTAATGTAGCCACCGTCAACTCTCTCCATCCTTTGTAAGCTGCAAGTACCAGATCAGGGGTCACTTTACCCCCTTCTAATGAATTACACCTTAATTGCACCTCATGAGCAGCCTGTGCCTTCCGAACGGCAGCAGTGTCAGGGAAGAGCTGCTTGCCTCGGCAAACCAAGCCTTCTCCTGGGATTGCTGGCGCTGGATTCTCCCGTGGGCGTTCTTTAACGTCGCAGGTGCCCCCTCTCTTTGGCCTGGACCTGCGCCCCATAACGTCGGGGAGCTGCTGAACACGCAGCCGGTGTGGTGCTGCCCATCGCTCTGGCGGTGGTGGCCGGCTCCGAGACATCTATAATGGTTACAATGGTACTAGGTGGGATGGAGAGTAATGGTGCGGAAAGAGCCACCTTCTGCCTTCCTACCATAAGCTAGGAAAGCTTTTCCAGCAGAGTAAAACAAACTTGAGTTTTCATTAAGAATTTTTGATCACAGGTTTCTGAGAACTTTCCAAATACTGAAGCACCGCAAGCTTTTGTGAAGAAGGGATAGAAAAATTACCAGAGGGCGATGCCGTGCACTGGGGCTGCGTTAAGGCCTGAACTACTCCTCTGGAGTTTTGCTGCGGGTCAGTGACGGTGAGGGGATGGACCAGAGACCTTTGACTCTCATCACCTAAGGGCTGGCTCACACCTCCTCTCGGTTACTGTGACGCTAGACCCGTTATTATCCATGCAAAAGCTGAATTACAGTCTCTGAAAGAGATGTGACAATCACCTCATTAAGATTAACATATTTGTAGTAATAGTTGCAGTAAATGGACCGCAGAAATTTGCCTATTTTCTTTGCAGTATGAGAAACATGAATTTCTGAGACAATAGGGCAACAGGAAGAAAATTAAAATACAATAGAACCTTTACCGATAAATCTGAATACAGAGAAATGATCGTAATTGAAAACAATATACTTTGAAGTAGCCTAATGCCAAGGGAGGCCGCATATGCCAAGGCCTGTGCAAGTCAACACCGTTTGGAATCGACAGTAACCAGCGCAAAATTCCTCCGATTTCTCACTGCTTTTCGAACAAACATGGCTACTCTCTCTCCTGCGGTGGTTTGGGTACCCGGTGTAGAAACCCTTATCCAGAAAGCGTTGACCACAGCTGCGTCCCGTGCTTTGGGGAGGCGCACAAACCCCACCTCGCCGGCCCCGGCACGGCGCTGGAGGCCGGGGGTCCCCAGCGAATCGCAGCCGTTTGGCAAAGAGGGGGATACCCCGGCTTCGTCCTGGGCATCTGCTGCAAGACCTGTCCTTGCCATCCAAAAGTACTCGCAAAGGGAAGACCGATAGGGCTCCACAGAGTATACACACCAAGCGGGGCGGCTGGGGCAGGCGCGGGGCAGCGGGGACCTGGGGAGGAACCTGGGACCAGACGGGGCGCTCGGGCCATGGCGCGCGTCCACCGCAGCAGAGGGGGGGGATCAATACCGGACACGCTCCCCCCAGTCCCCGCGGAGACGGGGCTGGTGATAAGGGGACAAATTCTGCCATTGCCTTTGTTTGGAATTAAGGACATCCTCTCGTCCAGACCTCCCGGCGGTGACGAGGGACACACTGCTACTGACGGAAGTCAAAAGGTTCAATAAAAGCTTTTAATGAGGGAAGATGACACTTAAAGTTGAAGGAGACCTTTCAGTAAGTGTATGTTTTTAATGTGTGATTAAGAATAATATATAATGTTGGAGTTCATTAAGAGCGAGTTAGGCTGTCTGAATTTTGAGTCAAGTTGTAAATGCTTTAAAAAAGAAAAAAAAAAAGCCAAACCTTTTTTCCATAAAGTGTGTATTAATATTAAGAAAATATTGATATTAATTCTTTTTGTTCCCTGCCTTAGCAGCCTTATCTATCTAAGGACAGCAAGAATTTTCTCTACAAGTAACAAGGAAAAAAAAAATAGAAAGCTTATTAGGGAAAGCTGCCATTTTTAAAGCGAGACACTAAATTCTTGCCAGAGCGTGGAAATTCAGAAGCTGGGAAATGAGACCTGTAGACTTCCAAGAAGCTGTCTCTGTCCAGCTGAAGTCTTTTCCTATGATGCGAGTGAATAAAGCACATTTTGGCCTACTAACGTTCAGACCTCTAGGCACTCAAATTTCTTAGTCAAGGCTTTTTATTGGAGAAAAACATTGATTTTAAGGCCAGAAAACTAAGCTCAGATATGATCTATTAAGCTAATGGTACTAAATGACAACCATATTAAAAGGATTTTATATTTTCTTAAGGAAATACATTGTATTGCATTGAAAAAGAATAGAAAACAAACAATACTTGTGCAACTGTTTGCCTATAAAAAGGCAGTTTTAAGTACTGGGCTGAATTTGGAAAATTGTATAGCAATATGCTTAATGATTTTTTTGCTTTTATGGTTAATATTTGGAAAACTATCAGAACTAAGTGGAATATGGAATATCAGAACTAATTGCAATATTTGGAAAACTAATCAGAATTAATTGTCGATGTAATGTTGCAAGGGTTGTAAATTTAATTTCCCTCAAGTCTGATAACAGGATTTTTTGGCTGGGGGGGGAAATTGTTTTTTGAGATGTTGCATTTCCCAGTATGATCTGGGAATTAGTCGTGATTCCATGAAAACAGCTTTTGTTTTGCTGATTCAGGAGGAGAACAAATAATTTCTCCCCTGCACATACCTCACGGAGAATTTCAAAAGGACTGCAGTATTCAGAAATAGTCCTTTTAATTTTATAAGGCCAATATAGAGTCCCTTCTAGCAACAGAAAACACAGTAGCCCATGGAAAATGGCACATTTATCAATGAGACATCCCCAGCAGGGTTCCAATAACTGAGAACAACCCCTCCTCCTGCTATCATTCATTTTTATATGGAGAAGGGGGAAGCTAGTCATCAGGATCATTGTGATTCAGTGCACAAATTGTAGCTTTATTCTTTAAGCCAAAATAAAGGGGGGGGGGGGGGGGGGGAACCTAAATATTGGGAAAGCTGGGTTTCTCTTTACCTAATTAAACAGTAATTCCTGAGCTGATTTTTGACGTACTGTACCCTTAGCATGGCAGGGAAGAAAGGTAGCAGCTGAAGAAGTTTTAAAGAATCTAGAACGTGCCTTTTCTACTCTGGATAATTCAGTGGTGCTTTTCCTTTTCCTTCCTCTCCTTCACCCTTTAAAGAAAAACTTGAGGCTATAAGAGATTTAAATCAAGAAATCAGATCCTTGGTCACTTGAAGAAAAAGAGTGAAGCCTTTTCCTCCTGTAATTAATGCTTATATTCATTTGCACTTCCATTTCCAAGATCTGCATTTCCAGTCCTGCTTTCCTCTCAGACCTTTGTGCCTTTTATATGCCCCTTTCTGTTTTTTCCATTCCCCTTCTGATAATGAATTTTCAGAACATGTCGTCTCTAGGCTTGTCTTTCTCCTGTGACGCCAGGACTGGTACCAGAAAATAAAATCCTGGCTTATCTTTGCTACGCAGTTGGTAGAGAAGAGCAGCCAAGACAGGTTTTTCCTCCATATATAATATATTTCATATACCTTTATGAAATGATTTTAGGTACACATTTTTATTACTTATCTAGCCTTTAAAATATGTAATCCATCCAGATTTAAAACTGAGGCAACCAAGTGTACAGCAAGACAGGGAACAGAACAGTGATGGAATAAGGCAGAGGCCAAAAAAAAAAAAAAAAAAAAAAGAAAAAAAGACAGTTGTATGAAATAAAATGCTAAAGAGCAAAGGTCATGCAGGAAAGATCTGACACACCAGTGGCTGATCTCTGAAGTGTCCTATTATGGAGACAGCTCAGAACTACTTGACACTGACAAGACATAGGGCTTTGGAAAAGAGAGGAAATGCGTATAATCAGTTCTCATATTCCAAAGCAAGAAATATCCAATTCTTGTTTGTCAGCCCAGGTCATCATATATTTATGCTCCTTTTTTAAGGAAGGAAGAAGGGATGAAGGAGAGGACATCCCATCAACATAAAGAGGAGCCTTATTCTGCTATAAAAGCCCTGCAAATAAACCCGACGCAAGTATGGTGAAACCTGCCTGCCATATACATACACCAAATGCAGATGTTGATGAAAGAACACAGAAGAGAGGTATAAATAAGAACCACAGGAACACAAATGCAAATTCTGCAAGAAACAGGATATTTCTTCAGAATGCAAAGTCTTCTTTAGGTTGGGAAGCACCAGGCAGCTATCCACTATATATAATTACAGATAATTGCTGTTAGAAAAGTCACAGTCAGAAATATGCTTATGATCAGTGATCTTTAAGGGACTAGGCAAATACATCTAGAAAGAGCACAAGATTTTCCCTCGGGGAGCAGGCTTTATTTTTTTTTTCTACTTAAAAATATTTAACATTTGCTGGCAAACACGGATCTCGTACTTACTTTAAGTAATTCAGCTAAGACCATCTCTCCATAGGCGAGTTAATCCTAAATCCGAGACGGGCGAGAGGGGCTGGACCTGGGAAAATCCTGGCAGAGGCGGCTGGAGCTGCGGGAAGGGACCTGCGAGCGCGGCGCTGTCAGCGGCGGCCGCGATGCTGCAACCGCCGCTGCCTGGGAAAATGGCTATTTTATGAATGGGAGGGCAGCGCCTCCTTCTGCGCATGCGCGGCCTCCCGACTGTATGAATGGGTGGGCACCCGGGCGCCACTGCGCATGCTCGGCTGCCTTTTTTATGAATGGGGGGCTGGAGAGGAACTTGTTGCGAGTTGCGGAGGACGGAGACGGCTTGCGCTTTTTTTTTTCCTTTTTTTTTTTTTTTTTTTTTTTTTTTTTTTTTTTAATGAATGGAGGGCAGGCGGCAGCTGCGCATGCACCGCGCCCCCCGTCTGGGGCTGGAGGTAACGGCGACCGCTGCCACCGTGGGGGGACACCGCGCTCCCGGCCGCCGGGGGGGGCCTCACCGAGCCACCCCCTCTCCCATGCGGGCCGCCCCTCTCCCGGCCCCGCCGTCGGCCGAGAGCCGCCGTGAGGATGCCCCCAGCCTCCCCCCGGCAGAGCCGGTCGGTGCCCCCCCCCCCCCCCCCCCCCGCCACCGGAGCCGCCGCCCCCCCCCCCCCCTCCTCCCCCCCCGTGGCTGTGGGGCGGGAGGCGGCAGCTCGGCGGGAGCCGGGGGGGGCTGGAGGAGGGGGCAGCCGCGCCGGCGGTAGGGCTGTACGGCCTGGGCGGGGGGAGCGGGGGTGCGTGATGCTGGAGGCTTTGGCGAGCCCCGTGTTTGGGGTGCGCGACGGCGAAGCGAGAAGATATTCGTGATTTTGCCGTAGCGGCCGCCTTCGTTCTCCCGCGCTCAGCCCCGCGGGTCCCCCCTTCCCCCGCACTGCTGTCACACGCGGCCTTCCTGCGGGCGCCACGGCGCTACGGCTGGTGCCGTTCGCTGGCCATGTCTGTACGGAAATGCGAGCCACAGCCGGGGCTATGCTTGTGTGTCACACATGTAACGTGTAGATCTATTTTATGGCTCTTGGCTCTTGAGTAGGCGGAGGAGGTAGGATAGAGCTGTGCAGGTTCTAGAAACGCACCAAGAGGAAGGAGATGGTCCCGCTTCATGGAATGCAGTGATTTATGTGCTGTTTTCAGCTTTGCAATTTTTTTCGACGTTTAGCTTTTTTTTCCAAGTCGTGTTGGAGCTCACCTGCGGGCAATCTGAGGCAGGCACTCAGGGCCAGATTTTTCGAATGATTTTCAGCAAACAACTGCTATTCTGCTGTTTGATGCTGAGCTCCCCTGAAAACCTTGCCCTAACTGTGTGCTGAGAGCTCTGAAATGTCCTTATGTGCTTCAGTTCCTGTTCAGCAAATGGAGAATCTCTCCAGTTCTCAGCTGGTGCAGAGCGACTTCAGGCTGGGTCTGTGTGCGCACAGTGCTCTGGGATCCTCGGGGGCAGGTTGCTTTACACTGAAAATGCATTGAGAATAATGATGTGTTTTTAATATGTGTGAAGAGACACCTTCAGAGTACAAACCAAGCCCGTTCTTGTTTCTCTGCCATATCTGCGGCGCACAGGTTTAAAAGCTTGCACAGCACTGAAAAAATGTCTATGCTGTTAATACCAAATAAATAAATATGAACACTGTATGTTATTGCACCCCACACCCCATAGAAAAGATTCTTCTCTCTGAGAGCGTCTGCCCTAGGACTGATTGTTTAGTTACGTATGTGTTTGTCTCTGAGGGCAGAGACCTTTCCAAGTGGGAGCAGTGTTCATGGGTCATGGGCAAATGCAATTTAACAAGGAAAGGACGGAAGAAGGAGACTCTCTAAAGAACAGCTTATCTGAGTGGTACATAAAATATTACTAGATTTCAAGTATACAGGAGTGATGCTTGCTTTTGAGAATAAATAGAATATGGTTGTTAGTGTTGCTTTGTTATTGGTAGTGTTCTTTACAATATAATACTGCTTGAAGGACAGGCATTCTATGTCTAAGTTTTGAAAATCTACAAATAAACGGATAATGGAAAACCCCACGATTTTTAAAAAGCTTATAAAGAGGAAAAAAATGCCTCACTGTGTTTAGTGCTGGAAACCAGCTCAAAGCTGAGACTCAAATGCCTGAGCAAAACAATCTGCCATCATTTTTCAATACAACGTGCGTAAATTCTGAACCTTGATTTGAGTTTTGCAAACATGCTGTAACATTGCAGTCGTGTGAGAGTCAAGCATCTCGGAATGAAGGGCTTTTATATATGAATGCTGAGTGCTGTATTTCAGGGCCACACGTACAATACACGCAGGGGAAGCCCTTTGTTGCACTACAGTAAGCATCTTCCCATGAGACCCTGGCCGCCTATGTGGCAACTGCAAACGGCTGTGTCGTAGCAAAGAGGACTGATGCTGTAATTACCCACTAGTCACAGGCGAAGCCCAGCTAGACAGTACGCTCTTGACAAAAGCCCTAGCAATAAAACTGAAAAGAGGAAATAAAAATTATTATTCGTGTGTGTGGGGAGGGGTGAGGAGGAAATGGGGTCTGGCCATATGGCTCTAGGGAGAGAAAACATGGAGTGGGAAAACTCAGACTATTGCTAGTAGCACTGCAAGTTGTATGAAACCTTTTTAAGCATAGAATTCTGAAATGGTAAATCTTTGAGTTAATCCATCTCTTCTTCTTCCTGCCTCTCTCCATAACACGTGTTTAAAACATATTTGTCGTTCTTCCCTATGGACAGAGGTGTTTCTTGCTGGAGCTTATCGTGTTTGCTGCACTCGGGCACGTACGGCCGCTTTGGACAGGAACTGCATGTGGGTTCCCGCGAGCTGCCGTTCCTGTCTGCGCCAGCGGGCCCTGGCTTGGGTCGGGATTCAGAAGCTGAACTGTGGGTGACTGAAGCAAAACCCCAACACGAGGGCGGTGCGGTGGTTGTCTGCGCCCTGGAACCTCCTGGCTCTTTTGGCTTCTCTTTGCCAACTGGAGGAGGGGAAGATGCACGTGCTGCCGTGCCGGGGTGGGATGGCACGGGAGGGCTGGCGTCTCCCCACCTCTGCCGCCCGCCTGGTGCGCTGCTCTGCTGCTCGGATCTCCTTGTTCTTCTGCAAAAAGAAGGTTGTGCTACTGCCTACGAGGACGAGACTGTCCTTGCAGCGAGGGCTCTGTGGGGTCGATAAAGACTGCCAGGGAGGAGCGTCACGTTGTTGTTGTGGGATTCTGGAAGCTGAGGCCTTAAGAGAAATACCACTTATCCCAAGACGCGCAGTATGTTTCTACGTGTTGGCAGTACCAGTGGTGCAGAATTCTATATTCCTTTCTTGTGCAGGAAATGAATTGCTTATTTGTTTCATGCACATTTAAACCCTGAAATGACTGTAGATTTTTTGAATGCGATTTCTTCACTGGCATGAATTGTGGCACTGCCACAACCGCATTGCCTGTAAAGTAAATAGTGTGATTTTGTTCCTGCATACCCTTGGAAAAGCTGAAAAGTTGCTTTGTGATAGAGGCTACAGCCTTATCTTCTGTAGGGCTTTGTGTTACTTTGACTGTCAGGTTCAGGTCATATTATTTGTTTTACTGAAACAGTATGGAGCAGCAAAATATTTGCCTAGCTAATACTGCCTGTTCCTGGAACCTCCACTATCTGCCTGTCTCTTTTTTTTTTTTCTTTCCTTGCCAATGAAGGCAGGAAATACTCATCATCATCATCTAGGTAAACACTTTGCAGTCAACTTTTATATGCCCCGCAATTTGCGGAAGAGCTATGATTCTGTGAACAGACTACAGTGAGATGACATCCGAAACGGATGTTTTGTACCCCACTCCGCTGATTCCATGAGGTGCACGTTACCGTTTGTAAAGCCCCGAGAGCCTTAACAGCTACCACCCTGCGAGAGCAATGGGGGGGGAGAAAGGCACCTCTTCCGACAGCCCACCTCGGCATCGCCAGGCTGGTGCTGAGCAGGTACCTTTGCTTCTGCTCGTCACCGCTGCCAGCGGAAGGAGTGTGTGCGGATGTCAGGTGCCTGTCTGGTCACATCCCTTAAACGTGCTGTGCCTCGCAAGGCCACAGCCCACCCACCAGACTGTGCACGACGCAGGTCCTATATCCCGGTTGTGTGTGTGTGCCTGGAAGAGGGAGCGGGGCCGCTTTGGAGGATGGGGTTAGTCAGCGTCTCGTGCTTGGGGCACGGTTTTCTTCCCGACTACCTGCAGCAGGAGATGACCTTGCATGACGAAGCCACGTGTGTGAGTGCGCGCTGAACAGATAGCCACAGACAGAGAACGTTTACGGGGCGTTCACGCTGCGGCCGTACAGCCTGCCCCGTGCAGCACACACGTGACCTGCCTCTGAAAGCGCCCGGGAGCTGGGTCTGCCTCGGAGGAGTGTGTGTTACTGCCCATCTCTTTAAGGTTATAGTCCTTTTCCCCTTCCTTTTTTTTTTTTTTTTTTAAATAAAAAAAAGGATTCCCTTACAGTCAGGCACGTTAAATGGAACATGCACTTCTTCCTCTGGGCTTCCAAACTCGCTCTTTTCGCAGTAGTAAAATTTTTGTATAAAGATTCAACAAAATGCTACAGGATGAACCCTGGGCCATGTTCGGAGGGGTCGGGCTGCTCGGCCGGGCTTTCCGCTTTGTCACGGCGCTCCCGCCTGCCTGGCCTGAGCGAGCGGGGCCGTGGGGAGCGCCCGGCGGGGGCCAGCAGCCGGCGGGGGCCAGCAGCCGGCCGGGGCGCTCGCCTTGCAGCCACTCACGGTGGAACGTGGTTCTCCCGATCTGCCTCTTCTGCGAGCGTGGGCTGGCGAGTCTCCAGGAAGGGCGTGTGTGACTTGGCCGAAAGCTGGCGGTTTAAGGAAATGCACGGTTCCTAATCTGCCATCAGAAAAAAGCAAATATGCAGGCAATTTAGCAAAGTGAAAGTGCAACCCCCTGGGGAATGCGTAGCTTGCGCTTCTGGGGCGTTCTGAATGTGTAGCCGTGTTCTGTCTTAAATCTTTGGTCACTTGGCGTTTTGCTATCTTTAAGCTGGATCAAGAGCACATGTGTAGACTTTATCTGCTGAGGTTTCCATGTAGCTCCAAATCCTTTCTGGCTGGCGTTTGTAGGCTTATGGTAAGTCAGAGCGCAAGCAGCACTCCTGCGTGAAGAAGTAGCTAATTCCCCATCTAAACTGATCCTGCGTGTGGAATTTTCTAATTTGCTTGCCGTGGGTTCAAGTTAGCACAGACGAGGTGGTTTTTAAACTTGGCCTTGCCTCTTGGAACCAAAGGATGCCCTTCTGGGGGTTTGCCATATGTTGGTGATACAGGGAGGAGAACTTTTTTCTTCTCGTTATTTACTTAACCATTTCTGCGTATGTTATAAGGATGAAAACTGTAGATTAAAATTTCCTATGAGAAAAGGGAATGTCATTTTTTTTATCACCTAACACTTAGAAATAGTTCATAAAACCTATCTAGCTGGACCTTTGTCTTTCAGTCCACTGAGGTGATATGTCCCTTGCATGGAAATGCGTTGCTGCAAAATCCATCTGGGGCAGCACCACGTATTTCTGATGTGGTTGACACTTGTGATGCTTCTAGCCATGGGCAGAATAGGAAAAATTGGACCTACTGATAAATTTACTGATGTATTCTGCCAAATATTTGTCATAGATATGTCAGATAAATTGTTTGGATGTTGCTATAGGAATTCTCCTCCCCTTGTGCATTGCTAACAGCAGTTACCGCGCTGGTCTGTCATGCCTGGAAATAAATAAGAGAGGGTAGGTGTGGAACGACAGAAATATTGGCGAAATGTTGACTGCTCCGTTGGCAGTGGTATCACGGGTGGTCAGTCCCAGCCTGAACTGGGTCTGTGTCAAGACGCCAAACAGAAATGTGCCCTGGTGGCCAAGAAGGCCAATGGCATCCTGGGGTGCATCAAGAAGAGTGTGGCCAGCAGGTCAAGGGAGGTCATCCTCCCCCTCTGCTCTGCCCTGGGGAGGCCGCACCTGGAGTACTGTGTCCAGGTCGGGGCTCCCCGGGTCAAGAAGGAGAGGGAACTGCTGGAGAGGGTGCAGCATAGGGCTACCACGATGATTAGGGGACTGGAACACCTCTCTTATGAAGAAAGACTGAGGGAAATGGGTCTCTTTAGTCTGGAAAAAAGACGGTTGAGGGGTGACCTGATCCATGCTTATAAATACTTCAAGGGTGGGTGCCTGGAGGATGGGGCCAGGCTCTTTTCGGTGGTGCCCAGTGACAGGACAAGAGGGAACGGGCACAAACTTGAGTATAGGAAGTTCCACCTAAACATGAGGAGGAACTTCTTTACCTTGAGGGTGGCAGAGCACTGGCACAGGCTGCCCGGGGAGGTGGGGGAGTCTCCATCTCTGGAGACATTCAAAACCCCCCTGGACGCGGTCCTGTGCAACCTGCTCTAAGGTGGCCCTGCTCTGGCGGGGGGGTTGGACTAGATGATCTCCAGAGGTCCCTTCCAATTCTATGATTCTATGAAATCAGGTGCTGCAAAGCAGATGCCAAACAGAAAACACAAGTGCCTGCTTCGATGCAGAGGTATGGGGCTTGGGCGCAGCTCTTGCAGGGCTGTGTTTGCGAGCTTTTAAGACTAGCAGAATCTGGGAGGATGGGAAATGATGGAGCCTATTGCCCCCCCCAGGAGATACTGCTTCTCAGGAACTCCCTTCTGGATCCCCCCTGCCCCCAGCCTCCGTGGGAAGCAAGAGAGAAGCCCACCCTCGTAACCCAGAAAGGGCTGGATGGCTGTCGAAGCAGATCCTGTGATTACGGTGGGTGAAGGGGAGTGCCGGTCCCATTCATGCAGTGGTGTATCATGAAAGAGTGTTCCTGAGCTTTATCTGGCTGCCTGGAAGGCCACAGCACAGAGCGGGGGCCTCTCCCCGGCAGCCGGGCTCCCCGCCACGGGGGCAGCGCATCCCCTCTTCTTGTTGCGAAATTACTTTATAAGCTTTGCGATCCATCCTGGAGGTGACTAAGTATGGTTATCTCTGTTATAAACGAAGCTATCACAGTTGTCCGCTTCTGCGGCGCAGATGAAAGGTCTGGGTTTCCTCCTCTCTTATCAGGCACCTGTTGCCTGTATCCAGACATTACTCACATCCTTTAAGGCACATCTTGTTTTGCATAATTAGCACCAACTGTGCTTCATTTCCTTCCTTCCCTCGCAGTTTCGCTCTGTGGCCTTACCTGCCTATGGAAACATTCCGTGTTATTTTTGAGTATTAATGCAAGGAATGGAAATCGGCTTCGGGTGCATCGGCTCGTGAGAGATGGGACTGTCTTAGTCTGCTAGAAGGGATGTTCTTTAGTCTTGAACTGGTGCTGTGGCCACTATCTGTGGTGGGAAATTCTGTACCAGTTCCTTATGAATAGTTTAAAAAAAACCCAACCAACCAAACAAAAAAACACCCCAAACTAATGAAGCAAACCTAAACAAAAGTCTGTGCAGCAATCGCATGCCGCAGTTGGAAAGTTGTGCTCAGAAAATGGCAAATCCTCTGTCTCCGATGGCGTTGCCTCCGAGGATGGAGCTGGGTGATGGAGAGCTGTGTGACACGCTCCGAGGCGGGTTGGGATGGTACCAAGGGGAACCGTTTTCCAAAGTGTGTGTCACTGACGGGTATTTTGGGGAGATTTCTAGCAGTGACACCTGGCGGCAGCCCGTGTGTGCGGGGTTTGAGGTGGGAACCAGAGCGCCAGCACTTTTGCTCACTGCAGTAATTCGTGATTCACTTTTGGTAATTCATTTCGGCTTTGAATAACTGTTGACCTGATTCTACATGAATAATTTGGTGTTTATGAACAACTGTAGTGACTGAACCTACGCCATTAACTAAACCGAGCTCACATGCAGCGAGGTAGGATGAAAGTGCGTAAAGTAATGAGGAATTTGGAAAGATGGTCTATGTGAGGAAGATGGAAAAATGGGATTCTTCAATGGAGGGGAAAATAGGAGACCCTGAATGAGTGACGAGCGCCCAGGGCAGACACTCTGCCTGTCCTTCCACTTCCCATCCAAGCACTCCTGATTTGCCCTCTCCTGGGAACGCCAACGGGAGCTCTCTGTCCTTTGCCTCTTGCTGGCCTGTTTCTTCCTTCGCTTTCGCTCCGCTTTGGGACAAGCGGGAAATAAAACGTAATTCTTGGAGCTATCAAGTCAAAAATCAGCATCAGAGCTGACCTTTCTTCTTCTCTCAGGTGTGCTGCTTGACAGAAATACGAGCTCTCGCTAAACAGTGTCCCTTCTAAAGGGATTTTCCTAAGATGTGGTTAAGTTTGACTGATACCACTACTCAATGGCAAAAAATATTTCAGTGTTTTTTCTTATGCACTTAAATCTGTGTATATAATATTTACCTTGTACTTCAACATAATATTTACCTTATACTTCTGCATGATATGTTCAGTATCTACTATAGGACTGAGCAGAACCTGTAATCCCAAAGAATATCTAACTGCTCAGTATTAAAGTGACAGCATGACGCTGGCACATTTAAATCTCTGGACACCTGCACTTGACCGCCACTGTTGGGAATTGTTGGGATTATTGGGTTGTAGGTTGTATACAAAGTTTTTTTGAAGCATCAGGTTTTCACTACTTTTTTTTTTTTGCAATTATATCTGACTTGTCTGGCAACTTTAGTTCCACCCATGCATCTTTTGCACTTGCTTTTCAAAGTTTTGCTGGTTTGAAGGCGTTTTCTGATTAACGATAGCCGTGTGCTGCCTGTCTCTTAGTCTCCAGATCTGACCTCGGTAATCAGAGCAGTTTGCTGTTCGCTGGGATAAAAAATTCCATTGAGGTAAAAGCAAGTTCTGAAGCCGGTACCTTACCAGAACGCAGACTTCAGCCTGGCCGGTCTGCGTAACTGCAGTTTGCACCGGTAGAAATCCTGGGGGCAGAGAGCAGCTATGGCCCAGTTGTGATGAATAAACAGGATTCTGAAGCTGCTGTGACCGGTCCTGCTGTCCCACTGGCAGAATGACAGCGCTTGTTGTCAGGCAGAGGCTCTGTAAATCTAAGAGATGGATTTTCCCATCATAGGCTCCAGGTCTGAAACCGGATCCACTCGCTCTCCCCAGAAGGGCTGTGGGTTATTTTCCAATCTACAGGACTTGGCCACTCGGTAGTAGGATCGGTGAGGGCCCTGTGGGAAATATTTCCAACTGTTTCTGATCGAATAGATCATCTTGAGGACCATAAATTGTGAATCTTTCTATTTTTTTTCTGAATATTTATTTACAGTTCAGGTCAATAATCTCCAGAAACACAATTCTGCTTACAAACGAAATTCCTGGGCTGCCTTCCCAGGCGTTCCCATGTGACTCGAGCATTTTTAGCAACTAAGTGAACAAATGCAAACGTATTTTCAGGGCAGTGGAAGTGTTGTATCTGCATTCTCTCCGAGTGCCTGGGAGCCCTGGCCCCAGGTCTCCTGAGAGGTGACGGGGAGGAGGTCCCTTCCGCGGAGCATCCCGCGCCTCGGGAGGGCTGGTGGTCCCACCGCGCGTCTACACAGGGCGGGCACAGGGATGTTGGCCATCCTGCAACTTAATAATGCCAACGGAATGCTTTCTCTGTCCCATGTCCCCACCGGACACGTGGAGCTTTGCGCCCGTGGCTGCGTGGGGCCGCAGGACGGGGCGGGCAGGGGGCGGCGGGGGCAGCCCGGCCCCGCTCTCCCAGCAGCCCAGGCTGTGATGGTGGTGTTCAGCCTGTAAGATTTTAACAAATCTACCGCTGAAGTACCCCAAATCTTGTAAACCCTCCTTGGGCCTGCCCGAAGCTTTATTCTTGTCCCTTTGGTCACCGCCCCTTTGGGCGAATCTGCCCAGCTGCTGCCAGATGTGGCCGATGCCCCCGACAGAGGAAGGTGGTCCCCTGTCACGGCACAGCCGCTTGTCTCCGTCGGGTCTGGAACAGCTGGGGATGGTCTCTCCTAATGGATTTATGGGCTTGTGATAGTTGGTTCATATGTTGTTGTGGTGTTGTTTTTTTTTTTAAAACGCAAAGGAAGAAGCGATGCTCCCAGCCTGCTGCCGGCTGGCACGCCTTTCTCAAACCCCGACAGTTTACTTGTGACTAAAGAAAATGAGTTTTCATACGGAGGAAATTGTGTTCCCTGGTAAACAAAGCGACACTGTGGAGAAGCACCGACACTAAAAGTCATAGGGACGGTGAAGCAGTGCTTTACTGCGCCTTTTGGTGTTTGTATTGCCATAGCAGGCCGGTTTGAGTCTGAAAAATCCCAAGTATTGGGATTGTTCTCACTTCTCTGGCACCAGTCTATAAAGAGAGCTATGAATTCTTGACAGCAGCCTGAAAAAATGCTGCATCCTTCCCTGAAACCCTCACTAATACTCAGTTATATTTTGGATAGAAAAAGCTATAACTCTTTCCTAAAAAGCATATAATTTTTCACTGTAAGGCTTCATTTAGAAATGATGTAATTAATGAACAGCAAAGCAAACACTTAAATGTCATCTTATTTTTGCACATGTATTACAATGACGTGACCAAAAGCAGACAGCAAGTCCGTCTTTATTTTGGCAGGAATAAGGTCTATAGCTTCCACCTGATATAGACAGGGATACTGATCACTAATAGCCATACTGAATTAATTGTGTCACCATAAAAACTCAAATAAGTTACTGTTATGTTCTTTTCCTTTTTCCTTCTGTAGAACTGAGCTTTCCCTGAAAAAAGACTACAGCAAAATGATCTCTGAGGTTTCTTCAATTAAATAATCTATTTTAAGCTTTATTTTTTTTTTTATGGGCGATTAGTTTTGATTTGTTGGGTAAGATGTTGGGGCTGTTTCTTTAAAAAGAGCAGAAGTCCTACAATGCAAATGCATAAATCACTTGAGCTTACAACTGTTTGATTGCCAAGGCACCGCTGGTGTTTCTTTCCTGTCGCATTTCTGGACTTAAGTTTATGACACTTGTAGCAAAAAAGGAACATATTGCATTCCACCTTAGCTGCGGCAGCAGTTAACTGTATTTCTGTTAACTAATTTCTGTTATTTCTGAGGTTAAGGTTTAAAATGCAGAAACTTCACTGGAGAAGGTGGCTGTGCGCTGTGGCTAGCGAGGTGGCTGTGCTGATGGAAAACAATAGTTTAGGTTTGTTTTTTTTCTTTATACTATGAAACCATTCTGTATTGTAGGTCTTTGCTGTTTCCCCCCGGATTGGTGATGATTAACTGCGTATTTTAACCACAGCTCCTTTGTGCCCTGTAATACTGATAGGGTTTGATGTGGCTCCTATTTCCATCCCCGTGCAGTAATATTTAACTGGTTTTGATGTGATGTGTATATATAACATATTACAATCGAAAAGGATGAAATGTAGCATTTTGTTAATGATTTATAACTTCTGAAATAAGCTGCAAGCTAAAATACTCCTCCAAGTTAAGGTTCCATCAGGGAAGTAACATTGCTGAAGCAACCGGTGGGGGATTGTTCCCAATTATCATTCGGGGTGAACTCTCGAGCAGGGTGACGGGTGTTGCTTCCCCTGGGGGCCGCCCTGGCTGGGTGATGGGCAGCGTTGCTGTCGCCGAAGGAACGCCTCAGGTAATGCATAAATCAAAATAGCTCCTTACAGAGAGGCGCCGAGTGATGGTCCCGCTTCTCCCTGCCCATCCCGAGCCAACGGCCGGAGCGGGAGGAGGATGCCTGCGCCCGGCGGCTTCTCGCTCGCCCGCTGAAGGCACTGCCTTCCCCAAAGCCTTTTCCACCTCATCTGTGGGTGTAGGAAATTCTCTCGCCTCTCCCCGCCCAGCTGCCTTTAGCGCACAGTACCCCTATAGCATGAAGCCCCGCGCCTCGCTGCGTCCTTAGGAGAGTTGTCCCAGCTCAGCATCCCGCCTTCGACGTCCGGGAGGGGGGGGAGTCAGGATATGTCCCGATTTAACTCGTCAAGTGAATTTACAAGCAAGAAATCCAAATAAAGCAGCCAAGGCACTTTGTCTTCGGCGGGGGGCGGGGGCTGCACCTCGCCCCTGGGCCCACGCAGGAGGGGGGGTCTGTCTCCCCCTGCGGGGTCTGCTCCGAGCCCCCGGCTGCTCCGTCCCCCACGCGGTTACTCTTCCACGGGGTACGGCAATGGGATAAAATTAACTCAGCCCTTCCCTCTTTGAAGTATTGCTGGGTATTACGGAGTCACATACTTGTATATAATTACCATATTCTAACACTTAAATATTTTCCTGACTGATTTCCTCCTGTCCCTGCTTTGAAAATACCCAGATTATATCCATTAAAAATGTATAGACTGGAAAATATATGATTTCAAAGGAATTTTTTTTTTTTTAACACTTAAAAACCGCTTTTCTTTGTGGCCTTAACCTTTTACCTTTCACAGAATTACTGGGGTTTAGTGTCTTTTTTTTTTTTTTTTTTTCTCCTCTAAAAAAAAAAATCTCAAACCCACAGCTCCCCTAATGTTGTATATCAAAATGTTATGACAGTTCTGCTGGGCCAAGTCCAGCAGTCTATGCTCTGTCAAAATACCCATCAGTTCCTGTAGTTTTGCCTAATTAATGGTGCAGTAATGTGGAAACTTAAAAGAGCAATAGAAAGAAAAGTAAATGTTAAATGATTTGCCTTTAATGGATCTCAAAAAGCTCTTTTTCTTGCTTTGTTATGAGATCTTTTTTGGGGGACCTTCATGTTCTTCCTTTCTGCTGTCACTGGTTCTCTTCAGAATTTTTCTTTCCTCCTGCGAGTCGGTGATGTTATTGATGTCAGCGACTCGCAGCCTAAAGACGAAGAGTCTGGGCAACGAATTTCAGGCGGCATATTTCCTCAGCATAGTAATTAGCCCCAGCTACTGATGAACAAAAGCAGATAGTATTTGAAATTAATGAGAACTTGCTTTTGCACGACCTGTTGTTCTGACCTCACGGAGGGGAGGTGGGGAAGCACCGCGGAGGTTCTGCAATATTGACTTCAAGGTTCGGAGGAGGATGCGCGGCAGGGCGGGAAGACGGGGCTGGGGTGGGGGGCGAGGGGTGCCGGCAGCTGGGGGCTGGCTGGGCTGTGGAGCTGCCGGCCCCGTGTCACCTCCCCGTGGGCTGCCGTTACTTCTCAGCCCGTCCCGGCAGCTGTGTTTCCAGGCCGGCCTTGGGCGTCCCCGACGGTGCCTGGCCCACCTTCTCCCTGGTCTCTCTGCCACGCTGGTCTACTCATCAGCATTTTCCCGCGCCCTGAAATCCAGGTCCTCTGCTGCAACTTAATGCTGTCGCATCTCGTTCAGTTCCCGCTTGCTAACTAATGTAATTAATTCATGTTCTGTTGACAGCATCTTTTTGGTTCTGTCCCTCCTTAGCTTTCATTCTTTGGGTAGAGTATGGGTAGTTTGCGTAAAGCATCCTCCCGAGCCTCATTTTCCTGTTGGGATGGAGACCTGGAGTCAGGCTGTAGAACTTGGAGCGCGAGGAAGGGTGGGCTTCTAGAAGCTGTCAGGGGACCGGAGCATCTCCGCTGAGGAGCGGCCGAGAGCCGCGGGGCTCTCCAGCCCGGGGAGGGGAAGGCTGAGAGGGCATCGCATCAATGCTGATCAGTATCTCAAGGGCGGGTGGCAAGAGGATGGGGCCACACTCTTTCCAGCGGTGCCCAGTGACAGGACAAGGGGTGATGGGCACAAACGTGACCATGGGAAGTCCCATCTCAGCCTGAGGAGGGACTTCTCTCCTGTGGGGGCGGCAGAGCACTGGCACAGCTGCCCAGAGAGGGGGGGAGTCTCCCCCTCTGGAGCCATTCCAAACCCGCCTGGAGGTGTCCTGTGCCACTGCCGGAGGTGCCCCTGCTCTGGCGGGGGGTGGCACTGGGGGGGCTCCAGAGGGCCCTTCCAGCCCCCACCATACTGTGGTTCTCTTTGTTTCTATTCAAATGGGAAGTAAGATTAAATAGTAGACAACGAACAGGACCGGATTAAGAAGAGGCCTGTACAGACCTCAGTTCGAAGAGGGTTTCTCGCCCGGGGCGCCCCACAGAGCTGTGCTGGCATCAACGGGAGCCCCCGCTCTCCGCCAGCCCCAGGTCAAGGGCACCGGCTCAGCTCTGGCCCGGGGCTGTGATGCTGGTGCCGTTGTGTGCCGAGACTCGGGAGGACGTGGGGACAAGCCAGTGGAGTTTGCTGATCCTGTTTTACGGTGTTTTGGTTAGCTTAAAAATATTTTGTTGTGAGAAACTCCAGATGGATGTGAATGTTCTCAGGGGTGGAGGGAACAAGTGAAGGGAGAAAGTTAGTCATCGTCCTGGCAGGCAGAGCTGATGAGGACAAGCGCTGAATGATGCACACGGGCAAAAATAGCCTGAATTTCAAATGTGATGGGATGTGACGGTCAAGTTCCTCTCAGGGAAAACACTCTGAAGTCCTTGTGCACGTCTTCTCAAAAGTTTTGATGCACAGCACAGTGTAGGAGCTTTTCCATTTGTCCCACAGATAAGAAAATGTTTGGGAAATGGAAAACAAGAGATGAGAAAAATACATAAGGGCTTATTAGTCCAGAGTTGCAGGTTATGAGATTTGTATTTCAATCCAACCTAAAGCCCCGCTTTTTCAGTTTAAAATCTAAGTCTAGTGTTCATATGCTAACCCTTTCCAAGACTATTGAGTTATGTCCAGCATTCTTTGAAAGGATTAATGTCAGAAGGAAAAAGTTTTTTGTAGAGATTTTGACCTGTTTATTTGTTGGTTTTGTGAATTTCTTTTCGTTAAAGTATGTGTTGAAAGAGACTTGGGATTTCACCTCAAAATCATTAGAAATGGAATGGTTACAATCTGGAAATGACCCTGAATTCCATAATAAAATCAAATTTTGCCCCCCCCCCCCCCATTGTTGGGAATATTAAATTCTGGTAGCTGATCTGCTAATTGATATCCCTGACAGGAGCTTGGCAGCCGAAGGAACAGGGAGCCCTCATAATTTTTTATCATATCTGACAAATTCAGTGATATGATTAACAAAATGGTGTGGATTTGTCCTACTGATAAGACCCCTGGGGTATTTGGGACAGGAGCCCTCGTGCAGCTGCTGCGGACTCGGCTGAATGGCTCTGAGGTTGGAAGCGCCAAAGGGTGCGGGGAAGGCTTTGCTGTTGCTCTTCGGCAATTTCTACTGAAATGTGTAGAGTGGTGAAACCAGAGGTTGAATGGAAACCACCACCTTCTTCCACTTCTCCTGGTCTCTCCGTCCCAAGCAGGAGCCTAGCACCGAGCTACTTCTTTTCTAAAAAAAGATAGATACTTTAGGGGGATGTCACGTGTCCCTTTTTTGTCCCAGGTTCTCTTATAAAGCCTGAAATGACTTGTCGGAGATGCTGATGTTACTTCTGCTTTGTCCAGCAGGAACCTCGTAAGATTGTTTAAGGACAACCCTGACTTGGGCCTTTCTTGCACTTGCGCGCCCTGCGGATTCCTGCGGTGTGTCCGTCTTGGTAACGGAGTTCCTTTTATGACTCTGTATTTGATGAGCTGAAGATCATCGGAATCGTACAAACAAATTATTTAATCTGAATGCTGCAGTATCCCCCAAAGTGCGGAATGTTTTGTCAGTAGGAGATTTGTGATGGGCGTGTTCTGGCCGTGGTTTATCCCCATTTAAGGCTTTCATGCCTTAGGGATTGGGTAGACTTTTTTAATGGAACAGTGTGTATCTCCAGTGGAAGTGTTTTTGTTTTCAAAGTCAAACAGCACATTGTGGACACATGGAAGTGTGTGGCTTTCAAAAACCAAACCACTATTTATGGATGCTTAAACAGCCAGCGTAGGGCAGTTTGGTGTATTTTTAGCCGTAGAGAGTTCACCATTTGGTTTGGGGGGCTCAGGATTTGATGAAGATCCCGATTTCAGGTTTTGTCATTTGTTGCTTGGAGATGGAAAAGCCCTGGGCTATTAAACTACTGTCTCTCTAGCCCTGGAATGGCAAGTTAAAATCTCCCAGGAGAAATTAGGACCTCATGCCACTCAACAGACGGGCTCAAGCTATTGTAAGCTGATCCTGAGCTTGATCTTAGCCCAAAACAAAGGCAAGTCCTAGTCTTTGGTCTTGTTTGTGACTTGTAGGCTATGAAAGAGGATTGTCGTGAGTGAAAAGCTAGCTAATAAAAGCTACTTTTATTATGAAAATAAAGTAATATTATTAAGACAAGTAATACTATTATTACTTTAAAAGAGAATGCATGCCGACACGGTCCCTTCACCTGTTTCTTTTTGGAGGACGTGCTCACACTCCTAATTAAGTTACTATTCATAGGCGTATGTGTAGTCAGAGCACAACAATAGCCTGGGATTTAATATATGCACAGGTCAAATTAATCTGTAGTTTTCAGGAGAGCAGTGCATCAGTATCACGAGAGGAGGAGACAATTTCCTACGGGCCGTTGTACTTTGGTTTTGGGACAAAGCGTTGGTTCTGTAGCTGTGTGCACTGCCAGTCGCTGTAGGCACAACACGGTGTGTGACAATGGAATTACTGTACAAACAGTGCTGGTTTCTTAACGTAAAAAAAATGCAGCAAGGAATTTTTAGCACGTTGTCATGCAGCACGCTCTGTTTCCTGGCTTGTACATTCAAGCTGTGTAATAATATTTATATACAAATGCTGACTGTGATTTTCCACCCCGGAAAAAGGAGATGTCATTTAAAAGTGCTGTGCGTGATGTAAAGCAGAGGTTTTTGACTTGCGTACTTACATATGGTGTGGGTGTGTATTTTAATTGTTTGAAAAGAGATCATTTAAAAAATATCACATTCTTGCTACATAAGCACATTCTCCTGAAGTAAAGGTCATTTTGCTCTTTAAAAGTTGCTCTCGGAAGGGAGGGGGGGTGCCTCCTGTTGTCTTTCCCCTGTTCCTACCTTCTGAAATTTTCTGAAAAACACTAAGCAATTAATTGCGGGGCGGAAGCAGCTCTTAGACCGTGGTCAGGCTGGGACCCAGCAACGCGAGAGCTGCAGTCATGACTAAATGTGTGTTGGCACACGGAAGAGCACTTTCCTCCCCAAAGGACCGCGCTAGTCGATCTCCCCGGAACCGACACCTGCGTC
The DNA here is from genome assembly GCF_965231255.1 of Vanellus vanellus. Lineage (NCBI taxonomy): Eukaryota > Metazoa > Chordata > Aves > Charadriiformes > Charadriidae > Vanellus > Vanellus vanellus. Next base: position 1,633,602 of record NC_138918.1, on the reverse strand, counting down.
CTGCAAACACGCAGACTCCTTTTGCTGTGTGAATGATCACATTGAGTCTCTTAAGCTTTTCTGGAGCTGGGATTTATAAACAGTTCCAAGGCAAAATCGCTGCTTTTCGGCTCCAGCCAAGGAAACTGTTCTGACGTCTTGCCAGTTACCAGCACGTTTCTGATCCTGGTGTCCTGGGGCCTGAGTCCTCGTGTTGAAATCTTCTGCTCTTAACAATCTCGCAGTGCGCTCTCCGCACAGAAAATAAGGACGCGCCAAGCTGAGATGTGTCTGTTCATCTTCTGATCCAGGCTTGACCAAAGAAGGTTGGATCACAGCTTTGTTTTATCCTGCTACGATGACAGAATCCAGATGTGAGGACCCTAAATCTTTAAAGTTCCTGTTTTTCTCCTTCGTAAACTCTTTGAAGCCAGGGCAGCGGTTCTGCGGCGCAGCTCCTGGCGTAGCAGGGTCCTACCCCTCTCTGGCTCTGCGATAACGGAGTCATCGGGCTACAGGAGTCCCTGTGCCGAGTTGCATTTCCCGGTAATCCCTTAACAAAGACTCACGCTCTTTGTTGACAGAAAGCCACAGGGGTCCAGAGAGTGACAAGGTATTGGCACCAACAATTGGTGGCATAAAAACCCATCTGCCGCCGTGCCGTGAGACCTGCAGGTAACCAACCTCCGCTCGCCGCACAGCACCGCTCCCTGGCCAGCGTTCCTGCTGCCCCTCTGTCCTCCCGGCCTTAAATGTGGGTATTCTCCAGTTGGACATCTTCACTCCTAAAAGAGCTCTGCTGTGCAAACGCTGCTGCCACGCACACGGGCGTTGACAGGCACAGCCCAGCTCGACCTGCTGTCGCAGAGCAAGGCCGCTGCTTCTGCGCAGGCTGTACGTGCTTTAAGCCCTCGTTAACTCTGCCCTGAGTGGTAAATAAGTAAATAAATAGGTAATCTCTAGTCTCTCATCTCCTGGATGCTCTCTGGACCCGCTCCGTGCGGTTGGATGTGGAGATGGCAGAGGGTGCTCCGCCGTGGTGCCACATCTGCCAGGGGTCGGTGGCAAGTACGGGTTCCCGATGCTGGTGGCTTTTGGCTGGGCCCTGGGACGCCTGGGGGGAGGTGTGGGTTATCCAGGGCAGCTGGAGCCCGTTTCAGACATTTGTGGGTTTTTTTTGGTTGTACATTTAAGTTATAGGTACTGCTTGATCCAGGGTAAGTGGGATCCCATTTTCTCCCTCTCCTTTCTCAAAAGAAAGGAAGCACCGTACCATTAGGAGGAATGCAGTCACGCTGGCCCTGGCCCCAAGCGCAGCTCGTTTTGACGTTACTTTTGCTTTTCTTCTTTAAACTCGGGAATTCTGCATTCTGGTAGTTGGTGTGACTGGATGCGCGACTTTGTCACGTTAACAATAAGGGCGTTTGTGCCCCCGTGCCACGGCAGGCATGCGGTTTGTGTTTTGCTTGGCTTGCCCACGGACATCTTACAAATTTTCCATTTTGTGAAGAATAAGGACACTTTGTGCTCTCAAAACAACTTCACTCATTAGGCTTCGCAGTGCACTGCCTGTACGTCAAAAGCCTGCCCTGAGCTCCGACCTGCAGTGAAACGAGCGTCTCTGATCGCCCCCCCTCCTTGTGCCTGTGTATTTTCGTAAGTCTCAAAATCCCTAGCTAAGAGTTCGTCTCGAAGCTTGGCAGTAAAACTTTTTGGATGGGACTGCCGGTCCCCACGCACCTGCCGAGGGTCTGGGTGGGAATGGCAGAGCCAAGTGCTGGGGGGGGTGGGGGTGGGTTGGGCCATGGCATTTTCCCAACAGCAGGTTGTCTCCCTTCATCAACAAGGGAAAGATGGAGCGGCTGAAGTTTGCTCAGCGATAATTGTGCTATTTTTTTGCAGATTGCTTGGTACGGAGTCCCTTTGAAATGATATTTTAAAAAGAAAAAAGTGTACAAATAGTTTTATGTGCAAAGTTCAACATATGTTAAGAAAAATACTCATCCGGATCCACATCTCGGAAATGCCCTTTAGCAGAGTCGGTGCAAGAGCTGCCCGTTGCTGTTGGGATGGCTGTAAGTGGGGCTGTGTCGTCAGTGGGGTTCGTGGCAGCGAAGCCCAGGCCAGGTCCAGGGCTTTGCCCAGGAGGAGCACTCCTTTGGTGGCTCCGGTACCCGCTGGACCACAGGGTCTCATTCATGTTGGGATTCATATTCCATGACCCAAGATGTGTGTTCCTGCACCGGGTGTCCGTCCGGTGCTCAGGCTTCCTGGTGCGTCAGTGGAATAACCATGTATTAAGCAACTATCCAACTTGCATTATTTTGAAGCATTTCTGAGTGACTGCCGGCGCAGAGCAGCCTTCTTGCTCTTGCTTAAGCTGTGTTCCCCTGCTTTACGCGGTTGAGAGCGAGCTCAGTTACTGGGGAGCTGCACAGAGCTCCAGCAACTCGTTCATTAGCTGTCAATAGAAATTGGCTGATTGTGCGATATTGCCAATACGAGCACTGTGCGATATTGCCAATACGAGCACTGTGCGATATTGCCAATACGAGCACTGTGCGATATTGCCAATACGAGCACTGTGCGATATTGCCAATACGAGCACTGTGCGATATTGCCAATACGAGCACTGTGCGATATTGCCAATACGAGCATTCTGCTCTCTCGTGAGGAGTCGGGACGTTCTGGACTGCCCGACAGTGACTGCAGTTAGCTCGGCGGCGTGGGAACCGTGCGTCGGAAAGGAGGCGGAGGTGGCAACCGCTGCGTGTCCCAGCCCGGGAGGACACCCGCGGGGATCGCCTTTCCTTCTTGACTTTGGAGATGTGGAACGCAGCGAGGGATACGGTGAGCTGAGCAGGGTCCGTCCGGGCTGGCGGGGGCCGGGGAGGGGATCCCCCCCTCACCATCGCATCCCAGTGGGGTGTGTTGTTACCGCTGCCGAGAAAACCAGTCTTTCTTCAGGGAGAAAAGGGGTACCCAAAAAAAGATGTATTAACCGTCCGTTTGGAAGGAGCTTTATCTCTGGTTGGGTGCTTTTCACCGAAGCCACAACTGCCCGGGAGGGGGCCGCTGGTTTTGCACAAGCAGAGTGACATGGCTTTAAAATCCGGGGCTGGACAGGACAGCGAGAGCCAGCGCTTCCTTCCCTAACACGTTCAAAAGCAGTTTTAAATCGGATTAGGTTTTTAACAAACACTTCGTCGTTTGCTGTCGGCAAGGAGGATCAAAGCCCAAGGAGACTCTTCAGCTGTTCGCTTTTCCTTTATGTAGACTCTTCTCTATGGCTGCCCTAAAAAAACAATAAATATCATTAAAAAAAATCCCTTCTCAGAAAAGCAAATTACTTGATCGCAGCCTACAACAAGGTGTTGGTTATCTGCTGACATTTTATTTTTTTTCTCCATTTGCTGCTTTACTGAGCTCCCCTTCAGAGGTGGTGCGGAGCCGGTCTGCGTTCCCAGCTCCAGCTGAACTGACCCCGGGAGATCCCGAGACCGGACCATGCGTTTGCCTTAACGTGCTCTGTCAGCGCAGCTCCTGGGCAAAAAATGGCATTCGGCATTTACTCCATTGAAAAATACAGTAGTGTGGGGACTCGCTAGAAAAAAGGACTGCTGCAGTACTGCATGGATTTGCGCGTGGACTTTCTTTTGCTGTTTGGTGGAAATCTTTTAAAAAGAAGAGCACTTTGTGTGCGTATCCCGGTTCAGGATGACCAGGGGCTTATCCCGCTGGGGGGACGCTCATAGACCTAAGCAGCAAGATTTTAAAAAAATAGTAATAATGGGGAGAGGAAAAAAGGTTTTGTGGTTAAAATAGGGCACCATGTCTGGCCCGCTGGCTTCTTCCTATTACCGTCCCGCAGGCTTTTCTGAAAGAAATCTGTCGGGACTGGTCAACCTGGAAATTTGGAGCGGAGGTGCTGCAAGGGAGTTCCGGGAGGACTGTGTGGCCGCGGCTCCTCCGCGGCGGTGGGTGAGCTGGTCCCGTCGCACCTCATCGTAGGTGGAGTTTGAAGCCCATTATTTGCTGTTTGTAGGGGAAAATGCGGCACTGACTGAGGAAGGGTCTGCCCGTGCCGATGGATTCCCAGGGCTGCGATGGGAGAGAGCAGCTTGAAACAAAGCCCTGCGTGATACCCCCCGCTCCCGGTGCGAGGCCCAACGCTCGCGCTCTCTTGGCATCTTGCAGGGGGCACCTGGCAGAGCCGGTGAACCAGTTCAGGCTGTGGTTGGAGCTGTGCGGGCCTTTGCCAGCCCAGCCGAGGGGCCGGCCGGCCCGGGCTGCACGGGAGGGTGCCTCAGCCAAAGCCTGGGCTGACACCAGTGTGATCACGGCTATCCGTGCCGTGCCGTGCTGTGCCGGCGTGCCGAGGGGTGTTTGCAGGGCCGGTGGGGTACGGTACCCACCGTCAGTGTATAGGCTGATGCCCGTTTTCTCCTCCCCATGTGATGTGGCCGAGTTCAGAACGTGAACTGAATGCAGAATGAGGATTAAACTGCGTGAGCGCTGATGGATGTTTTGTAGGTGCTGCTTTGCAGAAAATCATTAATTTGAAATGTTGGAATAGTGAAGAACGTTTTTCAGGCTTTTCAGACATACCAAATACTGGAAGAGAGGCTCGGAACAGATGTACTCATAGTTTATTCCATTTATCATATTAAAAATAAAGAAAAGACAATTTCAGCTCATTTACTGCTTTATTAGTTCAAATAAACAGCTTTTCTGATCAATGTGTATGGCAAACACAATGCCTTCGTAATTGGCAGTAGTGGATCCAAAATTAATGAGACTGTCCTTGTTTATTGTCTAGTAACAAGTCAGACAGTTAATACGTTGGTCTAAGCCTACACTTCTCATATTTATTTTAGTATAGTAAAAATTATAGTCTTATTTTTAAAATTTAAAACACTTGAGTGTTCTATTTTTGCCCTCATCCATTTGAGAAAATGCAGCTAGAAACGAGAAGGGCCGTACAGGAAATGTTGACGAAGGCAGGCATCTAAACTACATTTAAGGGGGTCTTTTGCTCTTATTTATCTAGAGGTATTTATTGATTTTTTTTTTTTTTTTTTTTTTCCCCTTCCTTTCCAAAAATACTGATTTAATTTATGAAGTGATAGAAGAGGCTGGAGAATAATTTTACCTACGAGAGTGCAGCATTGTCCAACTGATTGAGCAGGAAACAGAAAAGATCTGCTGATCTACCCCTGCAGATGTTTCTCATCTGGATTATAAACAAATTCTAGGCATATTTTTTTTTTTGGTTACTGTTTATTTTGATGCTTTATTACACTGCCATTACCAGGAAGGAAACAGTGCGTAGAAATCCAGCAAGATGCTATTTGTACTTTGGTAACACTTATTCAGTAACAATTTGGAGTTTAACCCCTTTCTCCCCCTTTTCCTTCTGTAGTTGTGAGTCTTTGCTTCCATTCCTTCGTTGGGAACAATAAAACGTGCTGATGGGTATATGGGCTGATATCCATCATGGTTATTATTAAACTACCTGAAATTTTGTAGATACACTAATGCTCATTTCCAGAATGTAACTAATAAGGACCTGTTGGCTTTTTTTGCCACCTAGTGCTTCTGTCCCTGCATTACTGTGAAAGGTTGGTATGTGTGAGGAGTAAGGAACCGTATGCTGCAGCCTCCTCAGCCAAATCCCTGTTTGGTTTGTCAGAGAAGTTTTCTTGCACGAGTGCAATAAACTTAAACCTTCTGTGGTTTGCTAGAGAGCTCCCGAGGGCTGTGGCAAACCTGTCGTACACCGACTGGGAAGAAGCAGGCTTACGTAGTACCTCTTGCTTTTGGGAGTCACTGTGATCTGGCAAATCCTTCTTGATGAAAGATGCTGAACTTGCTGATATTTTATGTGTTTAATAGGACGACGCATGTTCCCACTGTGGACGGAGCTTCAGGTCTTTCAGCTGTGCACATGGAGCATCTTTGTCCTCTGGATTGGTAGCCAGTGGTGCTCTGACACACCTGAGCTGTCATTCCATGTGATTAAAAAATGTCTGGAAAATTAAATATAGGCAGAGCCCACAATGCCATGCCGCTTTATCTCTCCAGATTTCCGCTGTAGATGCGTGAGGTGAGCGTGCCTGCATCTATTGCCCGCACAGGCATTTACACCCGCAGATACGCGTGTAATTTAAGCGATGCTGTGCTTGTAGCTGAAACTGCCCAGAATCGCATCTGTATCTAAACTGGGTGGTTGCGCGAAACCCGGTCTGATCGGCGTTGGGTGGGTGTGTTGGTGCTGAGGGGCGGTGGAAGCCCTCCTTTCCCTGCGCAGGTTCTGCTTTTGAGCAAACCCCGCGGTACAATGGAGCTGTTCTGCTCCAAAGGGGAGCAGGAAGGTGGGTGGATTAGGAAAAATTTTATATTAGTATTTTTTTTTCCCACTGGGCCGTGTCATATTCAAGTCCCACCGTTGCTTTACGGCTTACCAGGCTACTCGCCCGTCCCTCCCGGCGAGCAGCGGACCTGCTGCTGTCTGTCTGTCCGTGGCTGTGGGTCCGAGGCAGGGCTCTGGGCGTGCTGGGAGGCTGCGGGGGCCAGTGCGCTGCAAAGCTTTACAGGGACGATGGCTGCGGGTTAGAGCAGCACCGACGGGCTCCTGCAGTGGGTAATATATCACCTTTTGGTACCTGGCTATGGCATCCAGACCTCCCAACATTTCATAATCCACAAATGGAAAAGTGGCACTTAAAATGAATTTATTCAGGTGGGAGCACCGTAAAACACAAAAATAAGGCTTTTGAATTGCTTCACATACATTTGAGTGTCAATGAAAAGCTTTTTATTTGGTTTTAGAGCCAGACTTTCGGAAGCCAATGTGCCTTGCGGTCTGGAACCGAACGTTACGGGTAGCAGATCGGAGCGGGGCACTGCACGGCGGGAAGGGGATTGCCAGTGAAGCTGCACAGTGGAAAGGCAAGAAAACCTTTGGGCATCTCGTAGGAGGGATGGGAGGGGGAGAGATGGGAGAGGCAGAACCCAAACCAAAATTCCTTTGGGATTAATATATAAGTTTTTAATTAGCACGCCATCTTTTTTTTTTTTTTTTCCCCACTTTTCTCCCCGACGCCTGGTGCACACTTGCCATCCCGCTCGGTGCAGCCGTTGTGTGCCCATGCAGTGGGATCGCCCAGCGCGCCCAGGCTGCTGCCCGCTCCCTGCCCGCTGCCTGCAGGGCAGCGCAGGGGCATCTGCTGCGGGGGCATCTGCTTTGGGAGCTTTTCGGCTCCGTTCAGCCGGAGAGGCTGCCTGTGCCCTGAAGACAAAGCAGGAGAGAACGGTAAAACAAGGGCGGAGGTGCAGGGAGGGCGAGCAGGCGCGGTTTTCCTTTGACTGCTTATTTTACTTGACGCTGTCCTTAAACATAAGGTCATTTTATAGCCTGCCCGAGGGCTGCCAGGCGGAGGAAGTTACCTTGCGAAGGAAGGAACTAGCCCATACTGTCTAAATATTGTCGATTGTGTACTGAATGGAGGCCATGCCTTGAGGAATCTCAATAGTAGCTCTTTGTGCCCCTGGCCGCCTCCTGCCAAAGTACTTTCCATAATTAGGCGTAAAACATATTTACATTCCTGTTGTCTTTGGTCCCGGACACACACCTGTACGTGTGCGTACGGACGTGTATGAGGTGCAAGCATATATGTCCCTATGCATTTAGAATATACGTTCCTGCCCAGCGCTCGTGAGAACGGCCGCAGCCACTGATGGAGGTAACGGGGACGTGTGCCCTGAGGCAGTCAGGGGTCGTAACTGTGAGAGGCAGAAGAAATCCATTGGATTCATCCCTCTGCCAAGCAAGAGTATAATCCCCATATAGAGAGATACTGTATTTTGTCTGAATCGGAAGGTCCGGACTGAATGCTCCCTTTTTAAATTCACTGACGTTTGCATGGGAAGCAGAAAAATGGGCTTAAGTCAAGAATGCAATAACCTCACTTAGAGCTGCTCTCCATGGCAGACGCTCATCCGCTTACAGCCTTTCTGCTCGCACCAAGACAAACGGTGGAGCAAAATACTGTGTCGAGCTGTATCGCTAGCATATTTATAATACAGCGGTTGATGCACAACAGCTTTTCCGTGCACGTTTCTCCCCGTCCCTCCATGCTAACTAGCAGCCAGACATTGATTAGTTCAGTTTGGGGGGGGGGGGGAAAGTCGTGCAGGACAACTGGATACTTCAGCAAAGAGATTCCTGAAACGTGTCCAAGGAAGAACCGAGCAGTCACGTGGCGCTGGCTCCGTGCCTGCTTCCAGCTGCCGAGTTTCATCAGAAGACAGCCAAAATACATTAATTAGTCTTCTAACATAACTCTCCTGTGCAGGCAATGCTATGGCTTTCACAGCCACGCCATTGGGACAGAATGATGGCCACGATGGAACCTCCATGTCACGATGTGTCCCCATCCTGAGGCTCCCAGGAGCCTGCCTTGGTGGTGGGATCATGCTGGGGAGACAGGGGCAGGGGAGGCAGCCTGGTCCAGATCTGGGCTCTGCCAAAGTTCAGTGTGGCTGTTTCCGACCTACCTCCATATCATGTCTCCTCACAGACATCTTACCCGCAATAACTCGAGACAGATACTCTCAGACGGCTAACTGTGTATTCCTATCTGTATGGCAGTTCGAAGAGACACTCAAATTTACGGGGTAATCCTCACTCCTATTGCAAAACTACTTGTCATAATTCTGCAGAAATTCAAGCAAAAAATCGTGCTTGGTCTAATCAGGAGTTTACTTTTTCTCCGGATGCTTTCTGAGCCTTCAGGCGCTTAATGGAAACACCAGTGCTCACACTTGGAGGGCAGGCCGGAAAGTTTGCGTGGGCTCGTGCGTGTGCCAGGGAGTCACTTTTTTGTCCGTCGGAAGCCTATTTCCATTATGCTTTTGTCAGACTTTGCCTCTGTAAATGGGGATTTGGACTTTCTGTGTCAAAGTGCTCTGCAAATGTTATCCAAGACCTTTACCTCGAGTCAATGCCGTAGTTTGTACCAGGGACACCTACGGGCCATTGACGGGGAGCGAGGAAGGCAGGGCTAGTGCGCTTGCCCTTTGAGGGAAACGTCTGATGATTTGGTTTTTTTAATTCTTTCCTTCCTCTGCATTCACCGTTTCAGATGCGCGCTCATGCACATGCTCTCTTTAACAGCCTGTTTTTCCTCTAACCACTTCCAGCTCCAAAACCTCTCTGCATCTTCTCAATGTAAACACATTTTAGCTTGCCCAGCACAGGCTGGGGAGACAGTGGTGACCTTCAGCTGAGAGCGCAGCATTTGAATTTGACCTAGTTTGCTGAAGAGTGGGTTTGGCGGTAGCAGGGCCGCCGCTGAGCTCTCTCCTCCCCTGCCCTCCTCTTGGTGAAGGTCCGTCGGGAAGCCCCGGGGCAACACGGGGGAGATGCCCCGTGCGAGTGGGAGAGCAGGGCTTAAGGGAGATGGAAACCTCAGGGCTCGAGGTTTAGGTGATGTCGGGGTAGCTGAGGTGCAGGCAGGCCGGGCACTGGGTTTCTCAGTAGCGCCAGCTTCTATATTTGCAGCTTTAGATGTTTGAATGCATCTTAAAAATTCTGCTGTAGGTTAGTAGCACAAAACGCCCTTCACAAAATACTCGGTTTTCATTTAACTATGTAAATTTTTTCTCTTTGGTCGCTTTACTCAAGGCTGCTTGGGTGAAGTTGACAGCTGCGGGAGGAAGCGGGATGCCGTGGTGCTTCCCAACACTGCTTGGCGCGCCAAGAGCAGCCCTGGTTGCTCTGCCAAATCTCGCTCGTCCTCCGTCAGATCTGCTGGGCAGGACAGCTACGGCTTCGCTTGGGCCTCGATAACGCATGGCACCACGAGGAGCCTGGCCTCTCTTTTGAACTCTTTAAGAGGACAATCCTAACCATAGAGGGACTGTCACCCCCCGAATCTCATTCTCCTTTGAGCGTGTGTGTATATATATTTTTTTTTCTTAATTGAAGCTTGACTATGTTGCTGAGTCATAATTACAGTTCCTTTATCCGTGACTTCTGAGATCTGTAGAGTTGGGTGTCTGTGTGGCTTTGGACAAGTTATTTCTCTCTGTAGACTGAAAGTTTGGTCCCACTCATGTCAGTCGGGACAGTAACTTCTAAAATGCTGTGTGGGCATTCACCAGAACTCATCTGCCAACGGCTGGAGTTAATGCAATAGTTCAGGTTTTATCTAGGTAAAAAGTCGGCCGGTTATTGATCGAAATGCAAGCAGCTCTGCAGTGGTTTATGCAGGGCTTACGCACGTTGGCTTAAAACCACGTCTTTGGGCAGTGCAAGCTGGCCTGCAGTGAAATAAATTGCTGCACGTTGAGCACTTTGAAAAACTCAAATGCAGGGTTTCACCTGGGTGCACGTGTGTCTGTGTCTGCTTCCACACAGCTAATGAAGAAGTGATTTTGCCTCCGGAGAGCTGCTTTGGCTTAAATTGCAGAGCAGAGAGTTCGAGCCCCAAGCATAACCAAGAGATGCCTGACAAGTCAGACAAAATCAAGAGAAATAATGTTAAGATGGGTATTCTAGTGGCTCTTTTTTAAAGGCCAAGCAGGGAGGAGTGTATTAAATGGGGATAATTTAATAAATGCACACTAGAATGGTAGTAGCTCTTTAGATTTTGCTATTTTCTGCAGTACTGGTTTCTCAGGAGCGCATTGGTGTTGCCCCTCTGGAAATGTATTTGGCTTTTGTTAGGGGACGTGTGTCTTTAAAATGAAGTTCTCTCCTTATCTCAAGTTTAAAGTGCAAAATTCCCAGGTTGGAAGCAAGTTAAAATTTCCTGTTCCAGCTGCATCTGCGTTCAGGCTCGGGAGCAGACACTTGGCTGTAATTTAAGGGAAAAAAAAAAAAGAAAAAGTAAGTAATTGGTATTGCAGGTAAAAAGGAGCAACTGAGGAAAAACATTCTTTCAAAGGCCCCTCAAGCAGTTTTCAGGATAATTTGCACTTATTTCCAAATAACTCCTACCGCTGGTCAGCCTTTAAAAATAACAAAACCAAACCCAACCCCACGTCCCCGCTGATAAACACCGCGGAGTTGCCTGTAGCTTATCTAATGCCTGAACATCTGTTTCTCCCTTGCTGAGAGGTTCTCTTGGATGAGTTAATGCAATTCCCTACACAAAGGTTAAATAAAGTTGAGAGGCTCCGGCCGGTGGCGTTGTGCCATGGCGGCCTGCGCCGCAAAAACAGCTTCGCCGCAGAAATGTCCAATTCTGATTCAGAAAGAAACTCGGGAAGGGGGAGGAGGGGGGCAAGTCACCTAGGCTAAGCCTGGGCTGCAGCTCCGAGTTTTCTAGTTTGAGGGGAAGATATTTCCACAGGGAAAGCGCGATGTGAGCAAGGCGCTTCTGCTGGGGCTGCGGAGCTGGTGCTGGTGGTGAGCTCGGCATCCGCTTCCTTCTGCCGGGGCAGCTGCGGCATCTTCCTGCGGGATGGCCTTGGGCGCCAAATACCCCTTTCTGGTGAATTCGTAATATGTGTGCGCAGGATCATTTAATACTTTGTTGATTATTTAATACTGGTTTGCATGTTTGCCAGCAGGGGCTTTTACACCTGGAGCAGGCGGAGGTGGGGAGGGCTGCGGAGGGAGCCCACCACTACCACCCAGTCCTGGAGCTGGTGGGCTGATCCGTGGGTGTTGGGTGGCAGAGATGCTCAGTGCGGCACGGTCACGGCTGTTCCCCACCGGGACATCACGCGTGGGGGAACGTCGTAGATCTGTAACCTTGCAGCCGCGCGGGACCGCTGTACGTGGGGAGCGGGTCCTTCTGAGGCTTCGGCGGCCGCGGGCGGCACCGCATCCTTGCAGGCAGGGGGGCTCATGGAGCGCAGCGCAGCACGACTTCTTCAGAAAGTCAGGAAGAGATGGAGAGGGAAGTAAAGGATAGCTTAAACCTTGGCATTTGCTTTTCCAAGTCTTATCCCAATTTTTTGCCTATAAATAGCTGTTAACTTACATGTCGTGTCAGCTGCCAGTCCTACAAACTTATAGCAACTTGCCCATTCATCTGTTTGTGACACAGAGCCAAACAAATCTGGGCCTTGAGTGAAGACCCTTTCCTTAAGAGTAGGTCTGCTCAGAAACTTATAGTTTTGCTAGGCAAGCAGGATGTGTAAATTAAGATGATACATGTCTTTTCAACTCTCCTTGTTTTCCCTATCCCATTTCTTGCTCTCCATGTTACAAGGCAACACCGCTGTGATGCACTCAGACGCAAGATTGTGGTAATCTGTAGCATGTGGTCATCTCTTACAAAGGTAGAGAGTCCCAATCTGGACAAACAAACCCCCTGTGTTGCCTCGTGATCCTGCGACGGTGTGTGCCTGTGGCGCCTTATTCCAGCCCAGCAATCAGGGGAGCACTGGCAATTCATTTTTTTGGCTATGGAGCTGGAAGTGTTTGGTGTTGTAACTCCCCAGAGCCTGTGATGCCGTTGCCACGGCGGTGGCTGAAGTCGGTGCCAGGACAAGTGCTGCGTTGGGAGCAGCGTCCTCTCTCTCCCCATCTCTGGAGGGAGTCGCAAACCAGTTTTTAACCTCTCCTGCTTTCGTGGTGTTCCTCCCCTTTATCAAGCCAGTGCCCTGGTTCCAGGTCCCCGCGCCTGCCAGGTCCTGGGAGCAGCAGGCAGGGCAGTTATCGCAGGCAGCTCCCAGCTCCGCTGCTTTCGGCGGCAGCGGCAAGTGCCGTGATCGCCGACTGAAATTTTTCTTTCCACCGGAGTGTGAGTTTGCCCCGTGAGAGGAGCTGCCTCTGACGGGAGGCGGGCAGGGATGCGTTAGCGGGCGGTGCAGCTGGGGTTATTCTGCTTTCCCGCTCGCGCTGGGGGTCGGAACCTGCGCGTCCCACGTGCTGCACAGAAACAGCCCCGCGCTCTTTGGATGGGCACGTTGGGAGTTGGTAGTAATGGGGGTCCCACAGCGGTGGGGGTGAGACCGTGACTTCAGCTTCTAAGTCACAAAGAGAGACTGACGCTGGGAGAGGTAAAGTGAGTGTGATTTGGTGAAATAAACCCTGCTTGCTGGCAGAGTTATTTTGAAGCTTTTTTTTTTTTTTTTTTTTTTAAAAGAAGAAAACCTCCTTTTAACTTTGATCACGATGAATTACACAGTCTGCTTGATCCAGGAAATATCAAATGTATATAATCCTGTAGCACTGATTCAATATTTAAGTAGCTGTAAATGCAGAATTATATGGTTGCGTGTAATCCTTTCTTTGGTCTCTCTGTCTTTCTCTGACAGGCAGATCCAATAACATCCAGGGGCAATCCCAAAGCATGTGGCACAGATGCTATCTGTCGTGGCAAATAGCATCATATTTGAGCTATCCCTCTTCAGAAGAAAAAAATCTCTTCCTCCCAGGTTGGAGTGGGGGTTTCGGGAGAAGAACCAGCCCGTCCCTGTCCCGCCGGGCTGCTGGGGACTCGGGTCTCTGTGAGAGAAACCCCCTGCGGGGACCCTCGGGGCTCAGCTCCGCACTTTGGGAGCGGGGAGGGACTGGCTGGTGGCAAGGACTTCCAGCACAGCTTGTGGTGGCATTTCAGTATCGGAACGCTCAGATACTGAGGGTTGGGACATATCACCACATCAGAGGATTGGCTTAGAATTCAAGGGTTAGAGTTCATAATACTTAAACCTGCAATATGTTTCTAGTTACTTGCATTAGGTCATTATTATTATCATTTAATTTGCTTTGGGGTTGGTTTTTTTTTTTTTTTTTTGGATTCTTTATTTTCAGTTGTTCTGCACCAACCATCGTGGTTAGAAACCTTTTTAAAACTTAATTTAAGATTTTGCCCATACCATAGGATTCCCGCTTTCAGGACTTTAAGAACATCTCCATCTTGTGAGGTTGGAAATAAAATTATGAAAGAGGCCACCACGATTTATTCAAATGCAAGCGACGCAGATTTGAAATAGAAGAACCGGTGAATAGAGTTAATAATACAGTAAATTTTGTGTCTAACAACTACTTAGAAATAGCCGTCTGTCCTCTCTCTTTAGAATAATTGTGTTATCTGCTGAAGCCCAGTTCTTACTGTAGGACTGATTTGGGCTGGGCGGTTGCCTTTGACCAGCCCAAACAAACGGGCTGCATTGTGGTTTTGGATGAAGAGAGGCCCAATTAAAACCCCCAGGTCGGAGGCAGATAGCCGGGAGCAGGGGCAGGACCCGAGCGTGGGCTGCTCGTCCCTCCCCCAGCGTAGGCTGTCCCTTCTGGCATTTTCTTCCTCGATCTCAGGTCTTGGGAGTATGTGGGAGATGGGGACGGCCTTTGGGATGAAGGACTTCCCAGCCAGCCGCTCCTCTCCTCCTTCGCCGTTGCTTCCCCCCTTGGGCTTTGCCGGCCCGCGGAGCCCTCGGAGGAGCAGGTTGGGTATCGTTCCACCAGGTCGTATCGCCCAGAACTCAACGCATTCGGCGAGAAGAAGGGCTGCTGCCCGCGTCCGCCTGCGCGGCCCCAGCGAGTTGCCGAACAACACCGTGTCCACACTTTTACTTTTCTCTCCTCTCCTTCCCGTCTCGGCTTTCGGCTCCTCCGGCTCCCGCATCCCGCGAGGCTGCACTTCACGCACGGCAGCAGGAGCATCAAAGAGGAGATCCTGAATAAAAACACTGCTTTATGACATGTCTTCAAAGTGCCGTTTTAAAAGTTGAAAGGACGTGAGGAAAGGAGGGGATGGAAATCAAAGGAAGATTGGGGGGAGGGAAATTAAAGCCTCAGAGGAACTTGATGGTGTGTTTTCTGTAACACTTTCGATGCCAAAATCACGAAGGTTCCCCGTGCCAGCTCTTCTCTTTCCGTCAGACTCCTCATTTACTTGCACTGGTTTCAGTGCAGCTCGGCAGCTTCCAGTAGCTTCTGCCCACACACAGGTACGGGGAACCCACAATTGCACTTTCTGTGATGAATTTCATGTAAGACCAAACCTTCCCCTCCTGTTGCCTCCAGGCCAAGGGCGAGACACTTGTTCTGCACCGGCTGAGGAGTCCTGGGGCTGACAGAAGAGCTGATCCCCCCTGGGGAAGGACAGCCACGAGACATGATGGCTGTATGTATCTCTACTGCTCTTTCAACAGGTTTGAGCCAATTTCCTCTTTTCTTCCCCCAGTGCCTGCCGCCGACAAACTGCAGCTCCTGCACAAGGAGTTGAATGCCATCTACGGAATCCCCCTAGGGAACTGGGCTCACCTTTAATGAAAAGCTTTTTTTATTCTTTGTCTTCCAGAAATGCATCTCTTCCTGTCTTCTACTGCATGGCTCAATTATTTGGTCTATATTTGGGAAATTTCCATTGCTGGAAAGGGACTTTTCCTCCTGCGCAAAGATTGTGGGTCTGACTCTAAGCAAGAAAAGAGAAGCAAAGCGGACGCCTCTGTACGAACACCCCGGGTGCCACCTAGGGTCTCTGCTGTACTTAGGAAGACAGGGAAGAAACCCAACGAAATGACATGTATACTCTTAATATTCAATTAGCTCTCGTAGTTTGATCATTTTCCTGCTTCTCTCTGCCTGTTTTTAAACAGTATAGTAAAAAAATGATGTATGAGGCAAGGGGAAGGACTGGGGCTATTTTTGACCCGGGATCAAACCCCCTTTACTGATGGGTATGTGCCCACTGCGGTGACCTGGAACCACTTCAGCGTGTGGGGAGCAGAGAGGGGCCCCGGACTGGAGCTACAAAGGGCGGCGATGTCCGCGGCTTAACAGCTTTGCCAGGCTGTGCGGCGATTTTTGGGAACTTTCAGGCTTGCGTGTTTAAATGGAAGTGGAAAGACCGAGAAGACAAATTAATTACCTGAGAAAAGAAAGAAGATATCGGTGGAGGAGTGACGGGCTCGGGCTCAGAGGAGCCGGGGGAGTTTCCTGGGGGTTCCTCGAGCTGCGGAGGAGCAGCCTGTGGGCGCGTTTTGTTGCGAACCACGTGTAAACCATCAGCCAACAAACGTGTTTCCTGCGTAGGGGTGATGGTGTTTCCTCACCCGGCTGCTTTTCCAGAGTTCCTGGAGGCAACACGCGTGCGCCGCTCCTGCGGCAATACTCAGTCCTCGTCCCGCCCAGGTAAGAGCGCCTTTTCCCACAGCTGCTTTGCAGGGCTCCGCTCCGAGGCAGGCGGGAAGCTGTTGCCGGACACCCTTCCCATGAATTCATTCTCCTGTTTTTTTAATAGGCTGAACTCTGCACCTTGCGCCGTGCGTTTTGGTTTAGGCAGTCATCCAAAAATAGTCGAGAGCGATGCGTATGTGGGGGAGAAAATTCAGCGTGTGCTGTACTGCTGTGGAGGTCTCGAACTGCGGCGCGTGGGTGGTGGTCTGGAGGACAACTAGTGCAGAGAAACAAATTAAATTACTTGTCTGAATTTCACCCAGAGAGGTCCCGGTTTCACTAAATATCACTGAGAAGGGCACCTCAAGGTGAAATTCAGTAAGTGTTTAATATATCTCAGCAAAAAGACCGCTTACAGATTTATTCGCTGGTCAGTATAAGGGGGAATTTCAGGCATGCGGGGTAACTAATCAGATTGGAACTTGCCTTAGAGACTGGGGCTGAGACATGTAAGGTTTGTTTACAAGAGGGGATTTGCATCTAAGTGAGATCCTTTAATGTAAGCTCTTTATGTTAATTGGTATGGAGCAGGCAGGTCTCCATGAACCGCTGGCTTTATTTCCCTCCCAGTCGTCGAGGCCACGCGGGAGGATTTCCTTTCCAAATACGCCGTCGGCGGTGGGGACAAATGCACAAAGTCACGTCTTGTGCCGTGCCAGGGCTGGGGCACGGTGGGACCGTCCCGGCAGCACCTGGTGGGCAGCGCGGGGGGAAGGAGCCCCACGTGCTTACCAACCCAACGGCTTCCTCTCAGCGTCCCGTAACAGCACGCACCTTAAAGGATGTGACGGCTTTTAGGAGGTTATTAATGGCTTCCCACGGGAACTGGGAGCCTTGGGATTTCCCCCCACCTCACCCTGGGTCCAGAAATAGAAAGGGGCTCTCCTGTATTCCCCCAGGTCTTGCTCAGCCGCGGGTCTGCCCCCAGGAACCCAGGCTGCGGTGGGAAAAGCTCACAGTGCTCGGACGCGTTTCCCTGCTGGGGGGAAGGAGCAGTGAGTCAGCAGCGCTACAGCCCTCTGTCGATGCTGCCAGCGGCTCCCCGACACGCGGCTCTCCTCCGCTGCCGCAGCCGGTGGAACCTTACATCGGGCGTGTTTGGGGGGTAGGACAGAGCCCATTGCTCTCGGGGCAATAACGAAGACTCAGGGCTCGATGGCAGCACAGTGGGGCGTTCAGAAACAGAAAGGTAGAGGAGACGGTAATTGGATAGAGTTAAAGCGGTTGGGTGATGCGCTATAGTGTCCCCCAGAGCAACGGGAGAGGCTCACCAGTGGGTTCAGACCCCTCAGAATCATTTGAAACCTGCTTTGAAGAGACAAGGGGACAACATCCAAAACACGTCGCGCATCCCCTCTGCGGGAAAGAACGCAGTCATTTTGAGAAGGGGGTTTCTTGGCTCTGAGGCGTGGAGTTTTCACGCATCTCTCAGCTTAAAAAGCTGGAGCAGCCCGGGCTGGGCTGTGAAAATTGGGGGCCGTGCTGTGGTCGGCTCCGGGGTCCCCGTCCCTCGGCCCGCAGCAGGCTCGTACCCCTCGGCGGGGCTTGCTGCGCGCGCCGCAGGCTGCGAGGGGACATGGAGCTTCCGTGTGAGCAAACAAAACGAGACTTTGTCCTCAGAGCTCAGCAAGGACAAACTGTGCCCAAATGCCAACCTCGGTACCTCTTAAATCATTCTGACTCGTTCCAGTTTTGGTCGTGTCGAGCTTAACGGGTACGGGACACTTAATGGTGTTTGGGTTGAGTGGGAGAGGAGAAGGACTCCGCTGTGGGGAAGAGACTTTGATGTTGGGGGCTGTTCTTGGGCGGGGGTGTGAGCCAGGGCGGCAGAGGGGACTGACACCCCCGCCGGCCCTCGCCTGCAGCCCCGCCGTCAAATTCTCACGTGGTGTAGAAAACCGCAGGGCCGTGCCCTGCAGCACGGCATGGCGCGCTGCAGGGGGACGCGGCCGTGCCACGCGGTGCCTTACCCCGCCGCTTGCCCCGCTGTTGCCGCAGCAATGCTCTCGCCAAAACCCGCTCTTTTCCGTGCCTGCTTCCCGCATCCCGCCGCATCGCCCCCAGCATCGCCCGGCGCAGCGGCGCGCAGGAGAGGCAGCTGAGCCGCGCACGCCCGCCTCCAAAGGCTGGATGTTGGTTTCGCTCGCAGGCGTGAAGCCTGGCGTCGTGTCAGCGTTTCAGCCTTTGCTCACCGTGACGCTGGCTGAGCAGCGGCTGGCGCCGGCTGGAGCCGCAGAGGGTGGGAAGCGGGGTGGAGAGCCACCGATGGGCCGGCGAGGTGCCGCAGGGCGCCGGCAGGGCATGGCGGGTGCTGTAGGGTGATGCAGGGGATAGCGAGTGGTGTAGGGTGATGCAGGGGATGGCAGGTGCTGCAGGTGATGGTGAGCTTTGTTAGGTGCATCTTCTTCCAGTGAGCTGCACTCCCTGGGCCAGCGGGAGCAGCATGGTGTGCACGGCGGGGATCATCGTGCCTACCAAGGCGCTGGGTTTCCACCCCTGGATGTTGCTCTTCATTTGGGAACTCCTCCCGGCGCCGCTGCCCAAAGCTGTGGGGCCACACACGGGCGATGGCACAGCGGGAAACGCGTCCGAGCGGGCAGCACATCTCCCAGCCCCGCGTTTCCCCGGGGTCTCCTCACCCTGCTCCGTGGGGTGACGGTCACGGCCGAAGGTGACGGTGTTATGCCCAGAAGAAACCCTGAGGCTGCTGGTGTTTCCTTGCAGTTTGCTGCTGGAGTGTATATAACTCCATTAAGTAGCAATTTTAGACATTTTTTTTTTTTTTTTTTTCCTTTTCCCTGCCTGAAAATCCATTCCCACGCGCCAGCCCTCACCTGTCGCAGGTGGGCTGCAGCGGGGCCTCTCTCTCGGGTCTGCGCGGGGTTTTATTTCACTTCATTTCACTTTTGCGAGGGTTGCTAAGAGATGATTCCCCACGGAAGCCGCTAGACCTGCACAGATGTAAAACTGGTGTAAAAG
The DNA here is from genome assembly GCF_965231255.1 of Vanellus vanellus. Classification (NCBI taxonomy): domain Eukaryota; kingdom Metazoa; phylum Chordata; class Aves; order Charadriiformes; family Charadriidae; genus Vanellus; species Vanellus vanellus. The sequence continues at coordinate 1,614,500 of NC_138918.1, read as the reverse complement.
GGAGGGGAGACTCCCTGAAACCCAAACGGCAAGCAGCGCAAATGGCAAGCTGGGAATCCTCAGCCAGTTACACACAGGCAATTGCAAGAAAAACCAGTGCTGCGTACAGGGGATTGTCATTTCCCAATAAAGACCACGGCGCGCAGCACCTCCCGGCACGGCTGCCTATTTGGAATATCCTTTCGTAATGAAACTGTTTTTCTGTGCTTTTCTTAGGCTGCAAATGGTTATGCAAATTCCTAAATATTTTCCTACTTCCTTTTTCAGATGTCTAACATTATGTATTATTTTCTGATACTTACCTAACCGGGGAAATCTGTTTTCCATCTCATTTCAGCCAAGGTTTTCTTTTTAACCAGTCCTTCCCAGTATTTTCCTTTAACGCTTTTGGTTTGCTGAGTGAACTTTGCAATGTGAGGATAAATGAAAGTGAAAATGTATTGCTTGTCACATACTTGCTGTTTAGAGACGTTTGGTTTTTTTTTTTTTTCTTCCCCTCTGGATTTGAAGAAAGAGATATAAATCATTGATTTAAAAACAGGGTAATTTAACAAGATTATAGGAGAGAGAAAATCCACTTCCTACCCAAAGTAACAATCTCTTAGCTTTCTCCACCTACACAAGCCATATGCATCCTCCGAGCTGCCTGAGATCCTCTTTTGTGTTTTTCTGGCAAGTCTGTGGTATAATAATTAAAGTCCATATGCAAAGCTTTCTCCGTGAAGCCCACGGTGGGTCTTTTAATTACTTTGTAATTAGTCAGAGAGTTACCATCCCTCAGCCCCCAGCCTGCTCTGCTGTGTTTGAAAAGTCCCAGACCTGAAGGGATATTAAAAGCTCAAAATCCCAGGTCAGAGGGATGTGTTCAAGAGTTGTCTTTTCTTCCCCTCTCACTTTTTAACAAACATGAGCAAACTGCTTTTCTTTGCTGGGAACGAAGCTCTGGCATGGGTAGAGCAGTGGGATGCTGCATCGGTGCTGGGGGGCAGGGGGACGCTGGGCTGCATCGGTGCTGGGGGGGCAGGGGGACGCTGGGCTGCATCGGTGCTGGGGGGGCAGGGGGACGCTGGGCTGCATCGGTGCTGGGGGGGCAGGGGGACGCTGGGCTGCATCGGTGCTGGGGGGCAGGGGGACGCTGGGCTGCATCGGTGCTGGGGGGCAGGGGGACGCTGGGCTGCATCGGTGCTGGGGGGGCAGGGGGACGCTGGGCTGCATCGGTGCTGGGGGGCAGGGGGACGCTGGGCTGCATCGGTGCTGGGGGGCAGGGGGACACTGGGCTGCATCGGTGCTGGGGGGCAGGGGGACGCTGGGCTGCATCGGTGCTGGGGGGCAGGGGGACGCTGGGCTGCATCGGTGCTGGGGGGCAGGGGGATGCTCTATCCGAAGGGCTCTGCAGTGGTGGAGGGAGCGCTGATCCCTGGCCGGAGTTGCTGGTTTCCAGTTGCGGGGAGTCTTTGCGCTGACCGTGACATAACAGAGCTCCTCGCTCAGAGCACAGCAACACCTAAAACTCGGGCATCGTTTGGGGTTGGTCACATCATCCACATTTACTTTGTCCTTGCAGGGACGGTCCCCCTTCTCCCGAGGGGTGATGCAGTGATGACTCCCGGGCGTTGCAGCGTGCGGAGGCTGTGTGAGTGCAGACTGGTGTTTCTGGTGGCCAAATGCTGAGAGTCTTAGAAACAGGTACAGTAATAGTTGTCAGCAGTCCTGCCACGTCTGAGCAGATATTGCATGAGATACTGTCAAAATAATCTATATCCAGTTCTTGTTATTCCCCTTCTTGTTGGGAGTCGGGACTCTCACCAGGCACAGGGGCTAGAATCAATAATTTTTAATAAAAAACCCTCACA